>NW_020537324.1:34696575-34733820 GCF_003426905.1 Ctenocephalides felis | reverse complement strand
TTGATACGGGGCCCCGCCAAGGCACCGCTGCGCCTCTGGTGTCCAATATAATAAAATGTAAAAAAATGTATGTAAAAACTATTATAATGACCACTGAACAGAGTAAAGAATAAATAACTAGTTGTGCATGACATCGTGCCTTAAGGCAAATTGCTGGAATGTTCGAGAAATGTTAAATGTTTTCATATAGATTATTATAAATACTGTAACCATTGTCTAATATTTATAAGAGTTATATAACTGAATTACAAAGTTAAAATATTTAATTAAAGTATGTGAGTGATCTTTAGAACGTTAGCCATAATTAACATTAAATCTCGATTATTTTCGATATACAAAAAAAATGAGAAAAAAAATTTTTGAAATTTTTTTTTTTTACAAAAGCAATTATTTTGTCAAAACAAGCAGAAATTTTTTAGAATCATTCAAATCGTATGTTTTTCTGAGGTATGCCAAAATGTTCAGAAACCTTCGAAACGTCGAAAAATGTAAAAATTTTCATTTTCGATTATTGGACGATTACAATAACTTACCATACGGGAAGTTAATAAGAAGTGACTAAATGGTCTACCACTTTAAAGCCATGAAATCAAAAAACGCAAGCATAGTAACAAGTTCTGAATTACCTAACGATGTTCTAACTAATCCCTCTAATTACAATGTCAAATTTATAGCAATAACACGGTACGCAATAAATTCTTGCATGTTTTTATTAATAACCGATGTTCCTCTCCCAATAAATTAAGAATGGTGACCGAAACGATACGTTCTCATGCCGCCTGCCGCTGGCGTCCGCCGCTTACCTTCGCCGTACGAAAAGTATCTACCGTTATTCATTCACTTATTCTCGGAAACTATCTTCCGGTACCTGACTACCGAGAGTTGTATTCGCAATACAGAATGCGTCTCAGCACATGACGCACTCCCGCTGGGCGAATTCAGTCAATTCAGCTCCGTTCTCTAATACCAAAGATTAAATTATGCGATTGCCGTCGGATTGACGTTATTTATCAATCATGGACTTTGTGTTTTTAAATCTTAGCAGAGTGCAGCCCAACCTATTTTGTCTCTCAATTTATAGTGTTTATGTTGAACGTTATGTTTATCGTATATATCTTTGTATTTATTACAGCCAGGGCCGGTCCTACTTGAATGCGATGCATGCAAAAAATGCGGGCGCACGCCTTAGGGGGGCGCCAAATCGAGATTCGTATATGAAATTATAATATAGTTTTTCAATATCATTCAAAAAACATATATCAACTTCTTTGCATCTTTTACTTATCTTGGACAATATTTTTTAAACTTTGAAACAACAATCTGATACACGATGAGAAAGTATAGATTAATACATACAATTTGGCTCTAACGATATCAATTAGGATTTTAAACTAGCTGTAAGTGGAATTCTGTCTTGAGGCAATTATGTCTTTAAGGCAAATTGCTGTAACTTCCCGTACCGTAACGAAATGTTCGAGGAATACTGAATGTTTTCAAATAGATTATTATAAATATAGTAAAATTGTCTAATATTTATAAGAATTATATAAACTAAATTGCAAAGTTGAAATTATTTTTAAAGTATATTAGAACTATAGTCAGAATTAAAAAGAAAATCTGAATTATTTTCGATATACAAAAAATTAAAAAAAAAAAGTTGAAACAATTTTTTTTTCCAAAATCAATTATTTGTTAAGACAAGCAGAAAGTTCTTTGAATCATTTTAAATCGGACGCTTAGTCTCTCAAAAACTGCCATTCTTTACATATTTAGCTCCGTATCTTCCAAAATGGCTGGGCCTGCTTTGCCAAAAACTAATAAACACTTCTCCCAATCATTACTAATTGAATGTTTTTAGATCATTCAAATCGGATACTCCGTTCTCTCAAAAAGTCGATTTCTATTTTCTGCACTCTTTGCTCTGTATCTCCGAAACGGCTGGACCTGCCTTTGCCAAAAACTAATCAGCTCTTTTCCCTATCAATAGGAATCGAATGTTTTTTGAACCATTCAAATGGATTTGAATGAAATTTGTATCCATACATACATACACACTCACACACACACACACATCCATTTTTTCTAAGGTATGCCAAAATGTTCAGAAACCTTCAAAACGTCGAGAAATGTAAAAATTTTCAATTCCGATTTTCGGCCCATTACAATAACTTACCCTACGGGAAGTTAATAATGAAAAATTAAATTAAAATAATTTAATATGAAGTACCAGTGTTATGTTTAATAATGAATGAGCACCCGCAAATCGCCTTGATTTTCTAAATAATTTTAAAATCAATGTATTTTATGCGCGTTTAGATTATATCTATTTTTTTGTGTACTAAATGCAGATTTATTACAAATTATTTACAAGAATTAACGTAAATGTTTATATATTTTTAATGATAATCTGTTCAAAAAGTTAAAATAATATGGGGGGGGGGGCGCTAGAAAAAAATTGGCATGCGGGCGCTGAGTATCCCAGGACCGGCCTTGATTACAGCAATCTATATAAAAATTAATAAGCAACCATTTTTGACAAATATATGGCACGAGGATAACTAACCATTGCCAGCTCCTCAAATAAGATATATTGCCTAGTCTATAATGTTAAATTAGCTCTTTCAAAGGCTTGGGCGGGTGAGGTCTAATCAAATTATATCTAATAATCAAATTAAGTGAAGATGTTGTCTCATAATCACTATTTTACCAATCAAAAAAGATTAAGTTTTTCAGTAAGTTATCATAATATAACTTACAAATTATTATAATATAAACTTACAAATAAAAAAGTTATGAAAGGTATACGTCAAAGTTTGATGAGAAGATTTCAACAATCAATTGTATTTCTTTTGTTGCAAATCATGGCAAATTCAAATTATAATAGTGAAGGAGGTCAATTTATAAAGAACTTTGTAAAACTTTCGTAATTTTTCAGAATCGTTTTTATTGAGGCGATGATGGTTGATAGAAAACATTGGTAAAAAGGCCATCGCTTTGATTGGCAATTATGATAGTTTCAAGGATTTTATACAAACACCTACAGCTTTTTGTACTTGTAAATAGTGGGAGACTACATACAAAGTCATTAAGAATATTAATTTCACTTTCATCAAAAATATTTTATTAATGAATGTAATACAGTGCCAAGTAACAGAGCATTTATTAACTTCCTGTAGAGTAGCTATAGTAATGGGCGAAAACCGAAAATAAAAATTTCTCCACGTTTTGAAGGTTTCTGAACAATTTGGCATACCTCAGAAAATAGAAATCGAGCTTTTGAGAGAACGGAGCATCCGTTTTGAATGATCTAAAAAACATTCAAATTCAAATGATTAGGAGAAGTGGTGATTAGTTTTTGGCAAAGGCAGGTCCAGCCATTTTGAAGATACCAAGCTAAATGTACAAAAAATGGCTTTTTTTGAGAGAAATAAGCATCCGATTTGAATGATTCAAAAACTTGACGAAACAATTGCTTTTGGACAAAAAAATTTTTCATATCATTTTTTTTTTCAATTTTTTTTTGTATATCAAAAATAATTCAGATTTCAATTTTAATTCTGGTTAAAATTCTAAAGTTCACTTATATCCTTTAAGTGAATAATTTTAAGTTTGTAATTCAGTTTATATAATTCTTATAAATATTAGAAGATATTACAGAATTTATAATAATCTAATTGAAAACATTTAATATTCCTCGAACATTTTGTTACGGTACGGAAAGTTCCAGCAATTTGCCTTAAGGCACGATGCCATACACCACTAGTTTATATTTGTGTTTTTACATCATATTTAGGCTATATATAATTATATGTTTTAAGAAACGTAATTTAAATTTTCTGTAACGAATGAAATTACTTTCGGCTAATACATATACGTACAAACATTTGAACAATTATAATTCCTGTTTATTATATTAATTTAATAACGATATATAGATAATTAAGTTCAGGCATGATAACATTCAAACAATTGAACAATTAATTATTAAATACATACGTTTCGGTCTACATCGGGGTAGTGAAAAAAGCATAAAAGGTAACAAAAAAATAAATTATAAATTTTGGTACAGTATTTATAATGTAATCCTAAATTAGTAATTCTTAATTACCCAATATTTGTTTACAGCTTTAGTATTTACTGTTAATGACTGTATCACTGTATGTCTGGCTGAGGTGGTAAAGACTTTGATAAGATTCTGATTTCGTTATATATCCTAAACACTGGTAAATCTAATGCGTGCGCATTAACAATTTACGTAATTCATGCCAGGGTTGCACTTGATTCAAAGATGTAATTCGTAATATATATATATATATATATATATATATATATATATATATATATATATATATATATATACGCGTATATATATATATATATATATATATATATATCAAAGTCGTTTTTAATTTAGTTACAAATTGAAGTGTATGAACTGTCATATTAATTACAATACAGTAGTGTATTTCAAACTTCATATGTGTTACTTTAAGACCGAAAAGTGTCTGATGCTCGATTATTTCGGATATAAGTTGGACTTGTTTCGGACATAGCGGACGTTAGTCGAATAAAATAAATAATTTAAGACATTCATATAATGGAAATTGATTGTAGCGAAAAAAGCAATTCTATAAATACAAAAGCATAAGAACTGCAAAAAATGTAATATTTTAATAATTGGATGAATTTTTTGCCATCTAAGGCAAAAATATAAGCCGTTCGATCGCTTGTAAATTTTTACAATCCAACATTTATTGGTAATTTTTTTTTAACATTGTTTTATTGACATTTATTTATTGGTAAATTAGTTGACAATTTATAGCAAAAGAGTTACCCTGATATTTCAATAGACTTATTGTCTAAATTTCGGCCTACAATTTGAGACTAGTATGCATATTCATAGAAACTTTGATCTTTTAAAAATCTGATGAAGGTGCTGTGGAATTGATGATCACTCAATTATTGATTAACCTGGTAGTAGATTAAAAAATTGTACTCCTAGGCTAGTAATTTCCAACGTAGGGCACACGCCCAACAAAAAAATCAATTTTTAAATTCAAAGGGGGGAGGCAAATTAAAAAATTACACGACTTTAACCCACTTGCTTTGGGTGATTTGAATGTAATTTGTAAATACTGTTAAAAATTCGTTAAATATATTATGATCATTGTTTAGTTTAAGTGAGCACAGGATGTGCAAATCATATAATTTTTCCATATATATTTCCATAGCTTAGGTGAATAAGCATCCCTTTTTAGGTCTAATGCAAGCTTTCTCAATATTACGGATTATAGAAAAATTCCAAATTCTGTATGTATTAGTCTGTATATTTATAAATTGCCATCCTTTCCAGACAGCGGTATAATTTTTATATTATAGTTTTAAATTTAGAATTCAGTAAGTTGCGAGACTAAGAACATCTTAAGAGAATCAACTCGCACAAGTTACTCAAACATTTAATAAAATTTATAGTTCTATGTCTATTGTCGCACAGTGCACACAATCGTTTAAAAGTGATTAATTTGCAGTAATTAATTTTCCATGAAGAAAAAATCTTAAAGAAAAAATAATATTTATAAATTAAATCTTATATTCATTCGCATTTCTTATACGCTAACACCTACATCATAGGTTCCTATTCGTGTATTTTTATAGCCTTACGTATGCCTATACGTTGCATTCTATACTACACGCCTTACATCTATACCATACGCTATATTTCATCATATACTCTCAAATCCCTACATTGTATACCGAATACACCTAACCTATATCTACTATATATCCTATTACCTATAATTTTCCTTACACGATACATTAACCCTACCGAGAATCGAACCCGGGTCCGCCGCGTGGCACGCGACAACCTTAACCACTAGACCACCGTAACGGTACAATAAACCGTCTTTTTTCGCTTGTCGTCGCGCCACCTTAGTATTAATTACCTAATTAATTTGAAAATAACCAGCGGAAACAACAGTGCGTCCCATATTATATTACTATTGGGGGTACCCGATAGGGTAGTGGCTAAGGTGCGCGATTGCCACACGGAAGTCCCGGGTTCAATTCCCGGTATAGACAATAGATAGGTAGAGATAATACATAGGGCGTAAGGTAAATCTATATAATATAGGTAAATATATAAATTAGACGGTAATATTTATAAGAAGTAAAAAGTATGTAGGTATATAATAAGTTAATGACGGTGTAGGTATCGGTATGATTGATAATAATAGATGATATACAATAATATAGTATAGTATGATAGGTAATAGGTTATCTATCATATTATTAGGTTAAGTCTTATGAAGTATTGTAATAAATCTTGAGTACTTTTATATAATATCATAATAAATACCTGTAAGTAATAATGAATACAAATAATACCACAATAAATATAATTAATGTTATTAAAGAATATAAATTATGTACTCAATGATTCCCTCATACTTGTACAATTTAATAGACTAGCTGTATATAATAGAGTTAATTATATAAGAAATCAATATATTAGATTTGAGAGTTCTTATCGAAATATATCAATTTTTTTGAACCGGATTTTAAATTTTAGCGTTCCGGCAAAAAAAATATTAGCACAACACCACTGTATATATATATATATATATATATATATATATTAAGAGTATATTATTGTAAAAAATAACTGATTGTGAATGTATAAGAAGATTGTGAAATCTAGACGCATCTAATTTTATCGATGATAATCTAATATCTTATAATTGTTTTGAAAATGTTTCAGTTAAAATTCAATGAATGACGTTCACAAAAAACAATAATTAGGCAGTTATTTTATTATATGAAAAATGATTGAACTACTAAAATAGGGATTTATAAGAGGAAGTGAAAGTTTAGAGTTGTATGTATTTTCTGCTTCCACATTAAAATAAAGAAGATTGACCCCAAAATTTAAAAGAAGTTTTAGGGTTGGACAACCCTTGATAAAAAAAAATTATATTTTTAAGTAAAAATAAACTTTATAATAAAAAATCCCAACTGTAATTAAGTCAAAAACATTATTCAACTGCACGTGCAACAAAACATTATTCGATTACTAATAAAATGTCTTCTACGAAATAAGGGTCTGCGACAAGAAGATGAAAATTTAAGTCTGTATATGTTCTATAATTACAATTTTTTTAGAAATAAAATAACAAAATTGGTTCTAAACTTAAAAAAAAACTTAAGAGTGATCAACCCTTATTACTTGTATGAAAAGCGTATGAAAATAGATGTTTGGAGATTCTAAGTCATACTGATCGTGATTACAAAATTCAATAAAAATCGGTCAAACATCATGACACGAGATATATATATATATATATATATATATATATATATATATATATATATATATTCAATAGATAAGTCCTGGATTTTTTCAATATATTGATTGTTTCTTTTCCGAACAGTAAATCCAATAATAAAAAACAATTTGTTTTTTGAAGATGTTTAATACGACGTTTCGGAACTAGGTACGTTCCATCATCAGGTTTATTCTGTCAAATACAATGTTTTTTGAAATACTGATTAACATTAATTAACAATGGTCAATACAGATTAATTAGAAAAAAAAAATTTTGTTATAAAGGAATGGATTATGTACCGGATAGATAGTAATAAGACTTAACTAAAAAAGGTTGTATATAAAATTGAGAAGCAAAAATTATTTACCTGTAATAATTTATATATCCATATCACTAATATTTTTTTGTTAAAAACACTCGATTTTTTTGGAAGATATTTGTAGATGTTACGACTACACAAGACTTAAACACACTGATATGGATTTCTGTCTGCCAGATGTAAAGGACAAAGCACGGAACTCTTGGCAAAAATGATTTTTTATGGCTCTTGTTTGGTAATTTACGAAAAAAGGAAAAATATTGCTTTAGTAAATGTTGAGAAATATTATGTATATATATATATATATATATATATATATATATACATACATACATGAACATGTATATGCACACCTACATACTCATACATACATATGCACATATCTATATATTAATGTATCCACAATTATACACATGAACACATATGCAAGTGTATGTGTATAGTGTATACCCAAAAACATACATATAAGCATATATATGGATGTACATATATTATAACATATATACATGTATATATATACACATATTCAAAAACTATTAGGATTAATTATTTTTAATCAGGTTTAAAAAATTTAAATATGAGTCATGAATGATATTGTGATCTGATCTTTTATTAACACTTTTTGACGAATTCAAAAAGATTAAACTGCTTTCAGAAAAAAGTCTTTTAAAAGTACAATCCTCTCTATATAAAATATTGGGTTCAAAGGTGAAATTATGTGAGTTTTCGATGGAATGCTGAACAAGAGTACTTTGGAAATTTCGGCTTTTATGATGAGTGACGCTTAATTCATGTTGTCTCATTCTCTTATGAATGTACTGTGATGTTTGGCCAATGTATTGTTTTGACAATTTTTGCAAGGGATGGAATAAACTATGTTAGTATTGAATTTAGGAGGGGTGGTGGATTTAATTTTTGAAAACATTTCTTTAAAAGAATATAGAGCTGTTCCTGAAATGAAAATATTTTCTTCTTTGAGTAATTTGGCAAAATAATCAAATAAGCCTTCAATGTAAGGCATGCTGTGAAAAGTTGGTTTAATATTGTTGTCTTGGAATAACTTGGAGATGGATTGATAATTGTTACTTTTATGATAGGAAAGTCTTTTATTGGTAATGGAATTGATGAGGGTGAGGGGATATCCGTTTTCTAATAAAGTTTTAGTTACTAATGTTGTGTTTTGGGTATGAAAAGAAGAGTGAGACAACATGATTGCGTGGTCTATCAAAGAAATGATTGTATTGACTTATAATTTTTGGGACAATATGACGCGTAATGAAGGTATCTCCCGGACCATGTAGTTTTTCTGTACCAATTTGTGCAAATAATGTTGTCAATTTTGTGTACAGTCACGTCTAAAAAGTTTAATTTGTTGTCGATTTGTGTTTCATGTGTGAACTGAATGCTCTTATTGTAATTGTTAAAGGTATCGATTATTATATCTGATTGTTCTTTGTCTATTATAAAAAAAGTGTCATCTACATATCTAACGTAAAAATATATTTGGAAATTTAATGTGGAGAAACGGAAATTTCAAGGGTTTGTAAAACTAGGTCTATGATGCCAGGGGATAATGGGCAACCCATAGCAGTACCTTTGATTTGTAGATAAAAATTATTGAAACAATTAAAATAAGAGCAATTCAGGACAGTGTTAATGATGTGTTTGAAAGTGGTTATGGGCAAGTCGGTGTAGTTACAAATAGTGGGCCAGCGTTTTTCAATTGAATCAAGTATTAAATCATGGGGAACACATGTGAAAAGGTTAATTACATCAAGGCTTAGAAAATTTGATCGTCCGTAATGTTTCGGTCTTTGATTAGATCCACAAATTGGTAAGAGTTCTTTACATAGTGAGGAGAGGAAATTGTGACATTTTTTAAAATATTAGCAATGTGTTTAGCGATATTATAGAATGGGGAGCCAACGTAGGATACAATGGGTCTAAAGGAGCATTCAGGTTTGTGGACTTTGGGGAGACAATACATTTTGGGGAAATAGGATGTTGTACTTTTAAATTATAGGCAAATTTGTCAGAAATGAATTTTTTATTTTTAATTCATTAATTAATTAATTGATTGTCTAGAAAACTGTTGTGTTGGATCATTTGTAATGATTTTGTAAGTAGTATCATCTTTTAGCATTCGTAATGTAGTGTTAGTATAAAATTCTTTGTCAAGAATTACCGTCATATTGCCTTTATCTGCTGGACAAACAATTATATTATTAGATTTAATGAATAATTTGGTCTCCGCTATATCTTTGTGTAGTCTTTTAAGATGAATATGTTGGAAACTCTTATCAACTTTTTTTAATTGTTTAACTAGTTTTTCACATAGTTTTGACCTGATTCGATTTTGCTTGTCAGTCTCAATGTTCCTGATATTGTATTCTATGTTACTTAAAATTTTTATGAAGTCATTATTTCTGTATTTACTAGGTGCGTAATTGAATTTTGGACCGAGTGCTAAAATGTATTGGATATTTTCTGGAATGACTATATTGGTTTTATTTATTAGCCATTTGTCTATCGAAAATTTAGAAACATGAAATGGATAATTTTTATCTCGAATTTGTATAAGATTTTTCAATTTCTGTATTTGTTTATTTTTAATAATATGAAAGTGTTTATCGTATTTTTTATTTTCGAATTCTAAAAATTTATTAAAAGTATTTTTATCTATTGTTTCTCGGAGTGTATTTATTATCTGATCTATTCGTGTTTTTTAATTTTTTATGTCAATAAAAGAATTTTTTATTTCTAATTTAAGTACTGATATATATATATATATATATATATATATAATTATTCATATGTATATACATATACATGTATTTTTGGGCGGATGTGCTTGTGTGTGTGATAAATAGGTTACTTAAAATAAAAAACTTATATTGTTCCCGTAAAAAAATAAGTTTCCAGTTCCCTTTCCCAGATCGCTGTTGTAACATTCGCTTTGCCAAAATCATGAATGAACACTTCAGAAATTGCTACAAGGGAATTCCTTTCTCATCAGTGACTCACAGCAGATACTCGCGCATTCTTTGAAAATTCATCTTAATAACATGCCGAACACACGTATTTTACACACAAGCCAGTTCAGTACACCTACTTTGTTTTTTAATCGAATCATTTAATTATTTATAATTTTTTATTTACAATCCATTTTGTTTTTATTTGCCCGCCTTTCTCTTCTCTACGTCGTGTAAACGTTACGTTTGGAGGAATGCCAAGAATGCGATGAGTAATAATTTTTAAAGTATTTTTCAACAACTGAGCTTATGATTCAAAACGAATTAAAATATTTGGTGATTATATAATGGGCACAAAAAGTGTAAGCTGATTAATAAAAATAAAATTATACAAAGTTCTTGGAACTGAAGTCATAAATTTATGTCGCAACTCGTAAGGCAACCTGAATAACTTTGTATGAACAGTTTATTGGTGTTAATTAGTATGTGGCAATTAGGGTCATATATTGACTTTATTAAAATTTCATAAATAATATCCAAATAGACAAACGAAAATCTGACTTAGTTAACTTTATCAATGAGATTGTACTATATACAAGCATAATGATATATATAAACCTCACCGACAAAAATTATTTATAATATTTATTTGAAGACAATTGTTAATTGTTTAAATCCTCATAAAACTTTAAATTTTGCAGGTAAATGAAATATTCAAAAAACCATTTGAATTAAATGCTTTTAAATAGATTATTATAAACACTGGAACTTTCATTATTCATACTTTATAGACAAAATATAAGAGCTTAGCAATTGGACGGCGACGTTTATATATGTTTACATGAAAAACTAGATCTAGCGGAGTTAAACTGAAGGAACTTATCTCATATGGTATAATATTTATAGGAATTTTATAAACTGAATTGCAAAATTAAAATTATTTTTTTCAAGTATATAAGTGAACTTCAGAATTTTAGCTAGAATTCAAATAAAAATACGAATCATTATCGATATTTAAAAAAATAGATATTACATGTTTTTTTTTAATTTTAAAATGAAATCGTTATTTCTTCACAAGCAAAATGTTTCTGAAATAAAGCTTTTTTAGACGCAACTAGAGTGTAAATCCGTACAAATGCAACGGAAGTGCGTTACGGCAGATAAGATAGAATAAGATAAGAGTGGCGATGATATCATTTCTATACTATGTGAATAAATTTCTGTCGTTGTATGCGTACCGGCAACAACGTTGTATGCATACAGATAACAACAAGGAATTCGGCATAGATAAATAAACATTTTAAAGTTAATCGTAGTACTAATCTTGAAAAATGCCTGAATCAGTATTTCAATATTTTCAGTTCAATATTTTACCCTGTCTCCCGTAAATAATTATGGGGTATGAAACATAAGTTTATTGAAATAATTTCTATAAATTTATAAAATTTTAGGCAAAACAGATATTACAGCTGTTCAAAGAATGAGATTATATCGCCAGCAAAAAAGTAAAAAAAAATACCATCAGTCAATAAATGTATGTCAATTTTAATTACATGAAGTTCTTCAAACACAATTATTACATGATGAGTGAAGTTGCAAAAACAATATTTATTTAGGCGCTGTTTAACATAATCCACTGTGTCAACGAATATTATAAAATTTATTAATCAGCAATTACTTCATTTCTCTAATGAAGAGTCATTTTTAAATGCTAATTACAATGACAAACCGATCATGTCATATTTGAAGTACGACTTTAATCACATTATTGTTTTTAAATATTATACATATTTTTAATGCTATTATAAATATATAATTTATAATTTATCATTATATAAATGTGTATAATGGTTGACACTAATAAATATGTGCATCATACTAATATTATAATTACTAATAAACATTATTCAAAAATGTTATGTTATGTATTTATTTTTACTTAAATGCCATCTTGTACCGTAGCAAATAAGTTTTACTTCAATCGCGTGTGAACCTTACGCGCACTCTTTTTTCAATCGTTCAAGTCGGATGCTTTGTTCTCGCAAAAACACATTTTTTCATTTTTTACACTTTTAGCTCCTTGTATCTGAAACGGCTGGTCCTGTCTTTGCCAAAAACTAATCACCACGTCTCCTCATCATTACGATATGAACGTTTTTTGAATCATTTAAATCTGATACTTGTTCTCTAAAACTTGAATCATTCAAATCGGTTGAGAGGTGCTCGCGAAAACGTCGCCGAAAAATTGTATTTACATACACACATATATACATCAGTTTTTTCTAAGGTATGCAAAAATACCTTCTGAAGCAGGCAGTTTACCTTAGAAATTTCTGAAACGTAAGAATATGCAAAAATGTGCCATTTGGATTTTTGGACGATTACTATAACTTACCTTACGGGAAATTAATGAATTTTGCATAATTTAAATTCACTCAAACTCTAAAATTTCTTCTTCAATTCATTTATAGTTGTGGGTGAATCGAAATCACAGTGCATTTGTTCATTCATAATTAGAATAACTATTTCATCTGATATTTAGAGCAGTCAAGGCTATTTGTAGAGATATGTAACCGGCCTCGTCGGCGCCGATTTAAAAAAAATAGCTTAGTCATGTTTTCAGCGTCAATTTGGCGGATTTAAATTTATACTTCGCGCATGTTTCGTCGTGGTTTGTCATTTTCATCGAAACAAAGCAAGTGTTAATATCGCCGAGTGTGGTCAAATCTCTCATGACAGCTGACGAATGTTATTGATGATTGTATCTATTGTCGGTAAACTGCCTTCTTCAGAAACCACGAAACTATGCAATAGTTTCACCTTTGTTGTTTGCCGCTTTTTTATATAGTCATTTACTAAAATGCATCGAGAGTTTCGTTTTAACTATTACTGACGATATCATTGATCTAAAGAATCGTTAAATCTTTTTTACTTTATTTTTTAACCTTCCGTAGGGTAGTTATAGTAATGGGCCAAAAATCAAAAAATGAAAATTTTTGCATATATTTACGTTTCGAAGGTTTCTGAACATTCTGGCATACCTCAGAAAAAATACATGTGTGTGTGTGCGTTTCGTATGTCCGCGTTTTTTCGTCCACGTTTTCGGGCGCACGGATCAACCGATTTGAATTGTTCAAAAAACATTCGATTCCTATTGATAGGAAGATGTGCTGGTTAGTTTTTGGCAAAGACAAGTCCAGCCGTTACGGAGATACGGAGCAAAGAGTACAGAAAATACAAATCGAGTTTTTTGAGAGAACTAAGCGTCTGATTTGAATGATTCAAAGAACTTTCTGCTTGTTTTAACAAAATAATTGCTTCTGAAAAAAAAATTGTTTCAATTTTCTTTTCAAAAAAAAATTTTTGTTTGTATATCGAAAATAATTCAGATTTAAGTTTTAACTCTGACTAAAGTTCTAATATACTTCAAACAAATAATTTCAACTTTGCAATTCAGTTTATACAATTCCTATAAATATTATACCATGTTACAATATTTATAATAATCTATTTTGAAAACATTTACTATTTTCTACATTTCGTTACGGTATGGGAAGTTCCAGCAATTTGCCTTAAGGCACGATGCCATACACCAATAGTTAAAATATAATATTGTTATTATAATGAACACAGGTAGTGTACCAATATTTTTTGTGTCTCCAACTTACTTTTTGTTAGTATTTTCAATATTTCGGTTTTTCAAATATGTAATAAAACTAAATCTGGCTTAACGTAGAAACCATAGGCTAATTCGTAGTGCGTTCAATGTAAATTGCTATCGGAATAAATTAAAAATTATTTTTATTGAATATTCATATATAGATATAATAAAAATATATACTTATTAACTTCCCAAAGGAGTTTATATTTTCCAAGTTTTCTCGACATTCCAAGCCATTCTGAATCAAATGAGACCAAATTTGGAAGAAAAATGTGTGTGTGTGAACAGATTTTTTATCTTAAATCGACGTTTTCTCATAAACGGATGAAACGATTAAAAAGCCGTTCGATGTATCTCGATGAGGACTATCGTTTGTCAGATTTGCGCGACGATCGGCCAAGCCATTTCTTTATAGGTAGCAAAAAAGTGAAAAAAATCGTCCACGTTTCAGCCCGCGATTCTGAATAGATTTTTTTCATGAATATTTTTTTTTTGAAGATAGATATCATGGTTTTATAGAACATACTGAAATATTACGGCCCTACGACAAGTAGTTCAATTTTTAAAATTCATCAAAGATTAAAAAAATACTATAGTCAAAATTTATGCCAAAAGTCGCTTTTGGGATATTATAAGTCAATCAAGTCAATTAGAAATGGCTTTGAAATTAGCAAAAAAAAAGTAAATGAACAGTATAGCAACTTCTTAAGTTTTATAAAAAATGTTACCATTCATCATTAAATAATATCTGATAGAACTACGTACATGATATATGTAATCGTACAGGTGTTTTCTTATAGCAGATTTTTAAGACTTCGACGTTTTTCTTGAAATTTAACATTGCGAAAAAGATCATGTACTAAACTAAAAACGATGAAAAATAATTCATATTTAATTATTACAATCAAAGACAAAACAGATCATCAACCAAAATAAATATTAGTATTCAATACAAGCAAACAGGCATTGTTGTAATTAACATTTTAGGTTATAAGCAATATTCTAAATTGTGTAATGAAAAACTGTTTTGAACAATTATTTTTGCATATTAGAAATATCAAGCTTTTGAAAAATGCAGAATGCCACTATCAAAATATTAAATAAATTATTGTTCGATTGTGACCTTTAAAGTTGAACAAATCCAGAAAGCAACAACTCCATTCGAACTAGTCATCGCTCGATTCAATTTTTTATTATTATAGGTAGGTAGATCCGGTAGATCCTATAATTTTCACATTTTACAACTATCCTAAATTGACAATATGTAAAATATTAGGAATGAAAAAAGAGTTTAGAAACACGAAATCATCTGACCATTAATAGTGATTTTAAGATTGACAGATATTAATGTAGATTAACTTTCTTTTTAATCTGACCCTGATAGTGTTTTTAAGGCAAGTTTTAAGGTTGATTGTGACTGCTTTTGTCGTTGAAAATGTGCGAATCGGTTCGTTTTTCATCGTTTTCTGTACTGATATCGATGTCTTTATGGATCAATCAATACGAAGAATTCAAAATTTCTTTCTATAAATTATTTTGATATCTTTGTTGCCGTTTAATTGCCGACATCTTGACATTTTATTTGAAAGCTGATCTCCATTAAGTTAAATTAATTTCTATAATTTTAGTAACAATATTTATTTTTGTTAGATCCTTTCCAATGGCTAAATGCTGCGTCTCGTGGCCTTGCGGCTGCCGGTGCTGGAGGACAAGTGCAATTGTGGCAGTTCCTTCTTGAGCTGTTGGCCGACTCCTCAAATGCCGCTTGTATCGCATGGGAGGGTGCTGATGGCGAATTCAAACTGAATGATCCTGATGAGGTGGCCAGACGATGGGGTGAACGCAAAAGCAAACCAAACATGAATTATGATAAATTGAGCAGAGCACTAAGGTAATTTCATACTTAACCCATAACCCTCTCAACTCGGATGCCTACATATAAATTCATATAAATCACGCAATTCGCAAAAATGTTAAATGAGATCTAAATCTCAATAAATCAGTTTATTTTATTGACACTGTGCGGCAAACACAGTCATTAAATACTAAAAGATTCTCTAATAGCTTTTTGTTCGACAAGTCATACAAAACCATTCTTAGTCTCACTTGAGGCTTAATTATTACAGGAAAGCTTTAAAATTCTTGCACTGATAAATAATAATTACATACTTATAATAATATTATTACATACTTAGGGATATAATATATTAAACTATTTGCACAATAATGAGTAATATAAAACATTTGGATGTCTTTAAACGCTTTCAGTAATCTATATTACTTGACTTATATTGTTTCGTCACTTATATGTAAATATACTGCTCGAGCCAAAACTGCCACTTGCCAAATAGATTTTTGATTTTTTATTGTAAGATCTCAACAAACTTAGCTTAATTTCATTTGCTTAATTAGCAAATTAAAGAGTTGCAAAATCTGAAAACAAGACTTACAATCACTGGTCATAAAAATTACCTTATCAAAATATTTCAAAGTTTTAAAGTTCTGCCCAAAATTATGTGTGAAAGCGTTGTTGAAACATTTCAATCCAATAATTTAAATTTCAATTCTCGCTAATTTATATGTATATACCCATATAGAAATTGATGTGGGTGGAATCTACGAGCAATATACAATTTACATTCGTCAAATTTAAAGCCGATATCGGCTGGACATAAAAATTGAACAATTTTAAGATTGAGCCCATATCGTTATATAAACATTGGTCTATATCGATCATCCCATGTAATTAATTAATCCTGACCACAGATGTATTGGCCATTTGCAACCAATGTTGCCTGTTTGTATTCACCTGTTTGTATTCATAAAATAATTTAGTTGTATATCAATTCTAAAGTTTAAAAATGCTATGTTAAGCAGGATTTTTTGTTTAATTTTATTTTTACTTATTTTTTTCATAACAATCAGAACATTAGTTATATTCTTGTCCTTCGTACTAGCATTTAGCCAAATACATTATTTTTATTTTCACATAATTTTTCTCTTCAATATTTTACATTATCTAATTTTACGAATTCTTCTTTCTCTGAATCCATCTACTTCTTACTACTTTTTACTTCTAATACTATTACTCTAATCTGGTAATTTTTTTGCATGATACTGGGTTGTTGCATGCTCCTTACATATTTACATACTTTATACACTATTGTATTTATGGCCATAATTTTTTAGTTTTTTCGATTCTGGTGTATGAAGCAGTGATACAACAAGTGAATTGGGTGATTTTCTAATTTTTTATGAAAATTAGTCGATCTTGTTTTTATGAACTTTTTTACATATAGTAGAGAAACTCTACATGACTTTTATTGCTCATACACCAAAGTGCACCCGTCATCATTCTAAGTAGTTGAGTGGATTCGCTGTACCAATGCCATATTACATTTGCTAGAGCAGCCCCAAAGCTCTATTCCATATGATCAGATAGGAATAATTATTGTTTTATAAGTCAATAAACTCTTAATATACAAGTCAATTATTAAACCAATATGGTCCTACGGTCTACAACTATGGGGTGCGGTCAGTAAATCAAACATAACTATTCTACAGAAGTTCCAAAACAAAATTTTGAAAGGAATCGTGAACGCTCCAAAATATGTCCCCAACTGGTTAATACATCAAGATCTCAGAATTCAAACTATAGAAGAAAAAATTAATCATTACTGCTCCAGATACAAAGCTCGTCTAAGTCGTCATCCAAACGAATTAACGTGTGACCTGCTCAAGCCTTTACCACCAAAGCGTCTCAAAAAAGAATCTGCAATGATTTACTACATCAAAATACATAATATCTAAGAAGGTGCTATCGTAGGATAGCGATCCTTCTCACGCTGTCAAATAATATATACCTGTAATAATATATAGCTGAATGTACTGTGTATAGTTTGCTATGAACAATAAACCAAAAAAATAATAATAATAATAAGTCAAGTTTTGTTTTTTGAGTGCTAATTTTGAATTTTGTCCGATAAGCCAATAACTTTTTCTTGCATTAGATTTGATAGTTTAGTTTTTGTAGTGATGTGAAATTTTCATCTTAGTCTGCGGACCGTATTTCGGACTATTTTTCCAAATAGGATCATCAGCAAATCAGATTGCATCTCGTAGATTCGATAAAAAATGAAGCAACAAAACTAATGCATTAAAATACACTTTTTAATAGATTACGTCCTTTGCCTAAGGATAATTTTTTAATTTATCTTATCAAAGTTTTAAAAAGCACTAATTCAGACTATTTATTCCCAGGTACTACTATGATAAGAATATTATGACGAAAGTACACGGCAAGCGTTACGCTTACAAATTTGACTTCCACGGCCTGATGATGGCCTGTCAAGCCCAATCGACCTCTGGGGGCGGAGGTCCAATTCAAAACGGCGGCCCTGGAATGGGAGCAGGATTTTCCTTGCCCATGCACGAAGGTCATCTCGCAGGATTGAGTCACCATGCACAACATACTTTGAAATCGCATCCTTCTGCTCAAAGTGATATGTATCAACCAAATGCACAAGAAAAAGTGATGACAAACACAGGATCGACCGCCCAACAATCTTCATCGAGCCACAGCGGCCTTTTTGCTGGTGTGCCACCTTATTGGAGCTACGCGGGTTTTGAACACAGAACTACTGGATTTAGTAACTGATACACACATTGATAATGATAATTAGATGATAATGCTGGTTAGATGTTATTATTCATTTGTATTATTTTATATCGTTATTGTAATTGTATAATGAATAAAATAGAATTAATATTACCAAAGGAAAATGCACTCGCACATCGCCAATTTTCTGTAATTCGATATAACAAAATAATAGCCCATAATGATACAATTGGTTAATCCAAAGCATATTAATACAATATTTCAATAAAAAAAAAATTTCACATGATAACTGTTAATTAACTCAATGGTTTTGAGAGCAATAGTAACACAAAACAAACCCAAAAATTAATAATGATTTTTTAAAGAAGGTATAAAATATATTGCAATTCAAGGCATAATATAATACCAATGTCTGAGCAAATAATAAAATAAATTGAATATCTAACTAATAATTTGAATAGTATAAGTTTAGTAGTTTGAAATATATCTACTATAACTTGTGAATAGCTTTATTCGTTATAAGTGAATAATTTGCAACAATAAAACAATATTATTTAAAAACGGCTCTCTCAAAGTATCTGATATTAATGTATCTGATCATTAATCATGATTTTTTATAAATTTCATTTAGTTATATTTAATATCAGAAAAATTTAGTTTTGTGTTTTAAATACGGAATAGCGGGGCTTAAAGGTCTGCTGATAAAAGGTTCACCACCAATATCTCAAAAACAAGTAAAGTTTTGAATTCTCTAATAACATTATTTAAAAGTAGAGGAAAAAAAATGTTTTTGTTGCTAGTTTTTTTGTTTGTGAGTACTGTTGTTTAGTTTTTATAATGCCACAATATAATTTTTAAGTTTACGTTATTCAATTGTTTTATAAGATATATTGTTAATTTTAAGTTAGATTTAACAGATGATTTTATATAACCTTTATAACAGCTTACAAGTGGGTGGGGTAAAAAGGATCAACTAATCCTTAACATTGGCGTAAACAATAAAAAATAGTGAATTAATTATATAAATTTACTTAAAAAGCTATTTTAACATAAAAAGAGTAAACAAAATTAATAATATTATTATAACTAGGTATATTTTCAACTCTGCTGATCAATATTTCTGACAAAATGCCAGATCCAGGTTATGTACAGTGTCATCTTTGTAAAAGCTGGGTTTATGGAATTTTTATTCTGCATTGTTCGAATATTTACTATTGTTCCTTAAAATCAATTTAAATTTCAAAATAAAACATGAGGTCTGTTTGCCCCCTGGCTATCCCATTTTACTCCGCCTGTAAGATAAAAAAACGGGTGGCAAAGCTTTGAAAAATAGCGGAAAAAACACATTTTCACAATGATGAATCAGCAGGAAATTTGACTGATCATAGTCATATGGTTGTTTGTTTGATATGTGTAATTGGTATTGATGTAACAAATTCAAATTGGACCTTTATGCCCCGCCCTACCTTATAGTAATAATATTAAATGCAAAAATTTGTAAATACAACTAATCACGAAAGAGTGCACTATAACTAATACGTAATGCTGTTTCTTTTTAAATTTTCTTCCTTAAATTTCTGTCTTTACAAAACAAAAATCCGTAATTTGAAGACTATATGTACATAATCGAAAAATTATTCAGTAGTGAGCCTTTTCTTGACTTTAACAATGGACTATATAATTTACATATAAGCTTTTTTTTTTCATTGAGTAAAACTTTACCATAGCATTTTTTTATGATTTTATGAAAACAATATACCTGAGTATTATTAACCTGATTAGATTATTATTGAAAAAGTATTGGCATAACATGTATAATATACTATTATAATATATTGTAGATAACAATGTTGTATATGACAAATGTTATTTCCTAATGTAAACTGCGGCAATGTGTTTATGCATGTTCGGAGAAATAAAGATGACGTTATATTAACGAAATACTATAGAATATATGTATATGTAAATAATCATAATTGTATAATAAATGTTAAAAATTATGAAAATAAATTTCTGCTATACAGTAGAATTCGCTCAGTATGACACCGAATACATTAACCGACTGCTTATTATGACGTGATCAAACTATGAAGTTTGGTTTTCATATTAAATTCTTTATAAAACAGTCGGATGTAATGACTTTCCTCAAAGTTACATGTCGTTTATAATGACCTACTTGATAAAAAGTTCAATTATAATGACCTACATGATTTTACACCTCCTGTAACTGGGAGAGTAGAAAAGCAGCCTCGATAAAAAAGGAACGATAAACTTGAATAGAATTTTACACCAGTTTATTAAGTACAGAGCCAAATTATTAGTTTGTAAAATAGTAAATTATAATGCTATTAATAAATCATTTAAAAGTTCGTTTAATACAGTGCTGTTAATTTTAAGGTTCTAAAACTTTAAGAATTGTATACTATTACCGTACCCTTTTACTATCGATACTGAAAAATATAGGATTTGATAATGAAGGAATAAATTTCAATACAAAAAGTTTAAATTATGCTAGTGATATATTTTATGTTTAGAAACGCATTTATATTAATGAATAACGATTTATTATAAAAATTTATAAGAACATATCGCGTGCCAGTTTGAACATAGTTTCTTAATATCATCATTATAATAAAAAAAAAACTAGTGGGGTGTATGGCATCGTGCCTTAAGGCAAATTGCTGGAACTTCCCGTACCGTAACGAAATGATCGAGAAATATTAAATGTTTTCAAATAGATTATTATAAATATTGTAACATTGTCTAATATTTATAAGAATTATATAAACTGAATTGCAAAGTTGAAATTATTTGTTCAAAGTAGGTATATTAGAACTATAGTCAGAATTAAAAATAAAATCTGAATTATTTTCGATATACAATTTTTTTTTTTTTTGAAAAAAAAAGTTGAAACAAAAATTTTGTTATTTTGTTAAGACAAGCAGAAAGTTCTTTGAATCATTTAAATCGGACGCTTAGTTCTCTCAAAAACTGTCATTTTTTACACATTTAGCTCCGTATCTTCGAAATGGCTGGAACTGCCTTTGCCAAAAACTAATAAACACTTCTCCCAATCATTACTAATTGAATGTTTTTTAAATCATTCAAATCGGATACTCCGTTCTCTCAAAAACACGATTTCTATTTTCTGCACTCTTTGCTCCGTATCTCCGAAACGGCTGGACCTGCCTTTGCCAAAAACTAATCAGCTCTTTTCCCTGTCAATAGGAATCGAATGCTTTTTTAACCATTCAAATCGGTTGATCCGTGCGCCCTAAAACGTGACTAGAAATTTGTATTCATACATACATACACACACACACACATCCATTTTTTCTGAGGTATGCCAAAACGTTCAGAAACCTTTAAAACGTCGAGAAATGTAAAAAATTTCAATTTCGATTTTCGGCCCATTACAATAACTTACCCTACGGGAAGTTAATTAGATACTCAATTCTTCACTAAAACTGAAAATCATCAATGGTTTACAAAACGAATATTTTAAAATGAATTATTATATGTTAATTATTATATGCTAGAATTTCTTATATGACCAAGTAGTATGAAAAGTTGACAAAGTCACAAGAATGCACTAGACTCCTAAATGCCTGAAATTATTCGTATATACGCCTGGCATACGATATCAGCCAGAACATATTATGTTGAAATTGGTTGAAATCATATAAAGTGCGGCATGTCAGATTGAATTTTACGGTTTATTAAAATTGCATGAAAAGCTTACAAAAGTGTACAGATAATTAAATAATTGCTTACAAAAAACCATACATAATCGAGACCCTAATGTGCGTTTGTGGAATCAAAAAAATGTCTTACATTTCAATCAAGATATAGAAGCGAATATGGAATCGGACAGTAAACCATCAGAAATCCCAAAACTACGAAAGACCGCTATTGGATCCAGCAAATACAGCAAGATACCTCGCGAAGAAGGTCGGACCAATATGTTTACATCGGAAAAGGTCTCGCTGCGTTCAACTTCATCAGTTTCTGACTCAAGACAGGAAGTAATATCATCTAGTAATAGTGCATCTACAAGCCTCACTCAACCACATTCTGATGTCAAGAAACCTCCCAATTCATGGCAAGTAGTCAATTTCAAAAAAAGAAAAACTTCATTTGAACCATTAGGAATAGATGTCAAAATTCAAAACAGATTTTCGGCCCTTTCAACAATAGAAACAGCTAATGATGACAACTCAGTTAAACCGACTCCAGTCAGTAAGCCCCCTCCAATATTTATTTACGGAGTTGACGATATTATTGATATGTCTAATCAATTAAATGAAATAATTCCGCACGATCAATATTTCCTGAGAAGTTTAGCTAACAATACATTTAAAATTCTATGTAATTCTGTCGACCATTTTCGAACTTTATCCAGACATCTAAAAGAAACTAATGCCGTATATCATACATATCAATTAAAAGAAGAGAAGGCTTATAGGGTTGTTCTTAGAAATGTACACTTTTCAACAAGCACAGATGCAATTAAATTAGAATTATTAAAACAGGGTCATGTCGTACGTAATATCCTAAATATTAGACATAGAATAACAAAAGAACCTCTTAATATGTTTTTTGTTGATCTGGAACCAAATAGAAATAACAAAAATATTTATAACATTTATAAATTATTCAACTGCATAATACGCGTCGAACCACCGAGAAAGTCCAACAACATTATACAATGCACTCGCTGTCAACTCTTTAATCACACCAAAAAAAACTGCAATAGACCATTTGCTTGCCTAAAATGCGGTGACAATCATAATACTACAGCTTGTACCAAAGATCCGAATGCTCCGGCATGTTGTTATTTTTGCGACGGTGCTCATCCAGCTAATTATCGCGGTTGCTCATACTTCCAAAAAATTAAAGATCAAAGAAACAAAACTCCAGTAAATCAATCAGTCATAAATCCAAATCCAAATAACCAAAATTTTAAAAATTCTAATAATTCTAATTCTAATAATAAAATAAACAACATTTCTCCGGCCTTAAATCCAACAATTCAAAATTCATCCTATGCAGACATTGCAAAAAACAATTACTCTGCTTCTAATCATTCACCTTCAAATCCTGATTCTGATTCTCTAGCAACACTTATTTTAGAATTTAAAAATATCTTCAATCAGCTTTTGCAACAGAACACCATAATAATAAATATGTTATCCATGTTAGTCAACAACAAAAGCAATGGCAAAAATAATTAAAATTGCTGAATGGAATGCCAACGGTTTAATACCTCACAAAATGAAGTAGAATGTTTTTTAAAGTTAAACTTAATAGATATCTTATTAGTCTCAGAAACTCACTTCACTGAAAAAAACTACTTTAAAATTTATAACTACACTACTTATAATTCAAATCACCCAAGTGGCAGGGCTCGCGGCGGTTCGGCTATATTAATCAAAAATAATATAAAGCATTTTGTTCTACCAAATATTTCTGATGATTTTCTACAAGCAACTCAAATTTCTGTTGAAACAAATTTATATAATTTTTGTGTTTCTGCTGTTTATTGTCCACCAAGATTCAAAATTTCTTGTGCTCAGTTTTCTTCATTTTTCTCTCAATTAGGTAATAAATTTATCATTGGTGGTGACTTTAATTGTAAACATATTGCCTGGGGTTCTAGACTGACTACAGCCAAAGGAAAGATTCTTCATGCAGCCATAGGGCAAAATAACCTCTCTTTTATTTCAACTTGCAGTCCAACTTATTGGCCTTCTGACCCTGTTCCAGACCTTTTAGATTTTTTTATTGTGAAAGGTATTAATCTTTCAAATCTCAATATTGAATCTAGTTACGATCTCTCTTCAGATCATTCTCCAATACTTGTGACGTTTAGCACATTTCCTACTCCAGTTATCAACAATCATATTCTACACAACAATCTTTCTAACTGGATTCAATTCAAATCCATACTTGATTCAAAATTATTTCCAAAATCTAGGCCTACAAGCGTTATTGATATAGAAAATAATATAGATTATTTTTCTGAGATTGTACGTGAAACAACCAAGCAGATCACCCCGAACATTAATCCAAGAAATGATAATCTAATAATTCCGCAAGAGATTAAGAAGCTAATTGCACAGAAACGAAGAGCAAGACGAACCTGGCAACATTCTCATCTACCAACGAATAAGACATCGCTCAATCATCTCAATAACACGCTGAGGAAAAAAATGAAAGAATGGAAGAATTGTACATTCAGGTCGTATATATTGCAGCTAAATAGGTACGATAATTCCATATGGAAACCAATCAGAAACAAAAGTAAACCCCTACAACAAAACCCTCCTCTGATAATAACCAACCAAAACGGATTCATTTGGGCAAAAAGCAACGAAGAAAAAGCGGAGGCATTTGCTGATCATCTAAGTAGCATTTTTAGCGCTCGAAATATTTCCCAGAATAATTTAATTAACAATTTCGTAAATCAACCCATACATTCTACACCGTTAGGACATTTTTCACCTAATGATGTCTTATGTGAAATAAAAAGGATAAAAAATAGATCTTCGCCAGGTATGGATAAAATTACTCCAAAGATGTTAAAAGAATTGCTTACAAAAGGTATTTTATATATAACAAATATTTTCAACGCCATACTTCAATACAATTATTGGCCCACAGCGTGGAAGACTGCAGAAATTATTATGATCGCTAAACCAAACAAAAACCATCACACTGCTAGTTCATACCGTCCTATCAGTCTTTTATCGATATTATCGAAAATTTTAGAGAGACTTTTGTTGCAGAGATTGTCAGAAGATCATCCGAATGATAGTTGGATTCCTCACCATCAGTTTGGCTTCAGGAAAAATCACTCTACAATTCAACAATGCAACAGAGCGGTGTCTCGTATTCTTGAAGCCATGAATAGAAAGGAACACAGTGTAGCCGTATTCTTAGATGTCAGTCAGGCTTTTGATAAGGTTTGGCACTCAGGACTCCTATATAAAATCAAAACAACTTTTCCAAACTACTTCAATATCTTAAGCTCATATTTGCTTAATAGAAAATTTAGAATCAAAATTAAGGATGTGACTTCGAGTATCAGAAATATAGAATGCGGGGTACCACAGGGCAGTGTGCTAAGCCCTGTACTTTATCTTCTTTTCACAAACGATATGCCCACAGATGATCTTCTAACCATATGCACTTACGCCGATGACATAGCAATTATTTCATGCAATTCCGATATTAGAACAGCAACTTGTCAGTTACAAAATTATTTATCTAGTCTCGAAAAATGGTTTTTAGATTGGAATATCAAAATCAATATCGAAAAATCTCAGCACATAATTGTTTCTCTAAAACATCACAACAGTCCACCTATCATCATGAACAATTCAATAATTCCACTATGCAATTCTGTTAAATATTTAGGCATGCACATTGATTCGAAATTGACATGGAGAACGCACATTGAATATAAAAAGAAACAAATCCAACTAAAAATAAAAGATTTTTACTGGCTTTTTGGGAGGAAATCTGAAATCTCTCTCGATAACAAGGTACTTTTGTATAAAACTATCATAGTGCCCATTTGGACTTATGGAATCGAACTATGGGGTTGCTCATGCAAATCTAACATAAACATCATTCAAAGGTGCCAGAATAAAATTCTGCGTATCCTTACTAATGCGCCTTGGTATATTTCGAATTTTTGCCTACATAAGGATTTGAAAATCTCAACAGTCAACGAAATGATCAAGATTAGAAGTTCATCTTTCAACAACAAATTAATCCAGCATACAAATCCTACAATTCAAGCGATTCAGAGACCGATAAGAAGATTGAGCAAGAAATGGCCTTCCGATCTACCAAACACCTAGCCCAATGTCTGCACGCGTCCTGACGTAGTACGCGGCATACATCATCACGTCATCGTTCATTTATGTTATTATTTTTGTATTACTGTTTTAATTTAATTTTTATTTCAACTTTTTTCATTTTATATTCAATGTATTGCATTTTTTGTTTTTTTGTATTTTTTTTTGCTCATATCAATTTTGTAAATAAGACATTAAAGTCTTGATTAACAAAAATAAATTGTAACAAAAAAAAAAAAAAAATATATAAAGTGCAGGCGATAACCATTATAACTAGTAGTACATGGCAAGGCAATTTAGAATTTTCAAAAAAGTTTTGAAATATTCTGAAAATTTTGAAAAAAAATTGACTTTTTTGAAACAATTGAGTTTGCTTTTTGTACCTTCAATTGACAATACAAATAAAATGTTTTTCAAATCATTTAAATCGGACGCTCCGTTCTCTTAAAAACTGTATTAACATTTTTTTGCACTTTTAACCACTTATTTTTGAAACGCCTGTACCTGCCTTATCTAAAAACTAATCTGCACATCTCCTTATCAATAGGAATCGAATGCTTTTCAAATCATTCAAATCGGGTAAAGCGTGTTCCCCAAATCGTCAACAAAAATGTTGTATCCGAACACACACACACATACATCCATATTTGCTAAGGTGTACCAAAATGTTCAGAAACCTCCGACTTGTAAAGATATGCAAACATACCTAATTACCTGTCAATCTGACTACCTGTCTACCTCTCTATATGCTCATCGCAATTCGCAATGTCCACCGTCAAACACTGTTCGAAAGATATTGGTTGGGAATCGTGCTGATTAGGTTTTGGCAACAGGCAAATGGCAGGGCCGTTTTATTGTAATAATATGCCAAAAAAAAATTTTTTGACGATTTTTATGAAACCCTTTTCGGCGATAGATATCATCACAGACTTAAAGAACACTAAAATATTGCGTACCTAAGGCAAGCCGTTTAATTTTAAAAATTCATCAAAGTTTTAAAAAATGAGCAGCATTTTCATGACGTTTGAAAGTTGCACACTTCATTGACGTTTTCTCAAAAACTGCTGAATCGATTTAAACAATTTTAAAACCATTCGATGAAACTTGATAAGCACTCGCGTCGGTTAGTTTTTTATTAGACCAGCTGAGCCGTTCTTTGTAATTTGCTGAAAAGTTATTAATCCACGTTCAGACCAAAAATTTTGAATCAATTTTAAAAATTAAAAAAACTATTCAAAAGATATTTGGGAATCGTACTGATCAGTTCTGTTAATTTTGAAAAAATAAATCGATAAAACCTTTAATGTTTATAGACACGATGGTCCTGAAGAACATAATAAAATATTAAGGCCGATTAAAAATTTATCAAAAATTCGAAAAAAATATGATGGTTAAAATGTGTAAAAGCTATTGGAATAAACTCAATTAGAAATGGCTTTGCAATTAGAAACAAAGAAAGTGATCAGTAGAGATACAAAACTTCTCTAGTTGTGTTAAATATATTACCATAAAATTAAATCATACCAAAATTGGTGGTACTACATAAATTAATTAAAATTTCGAATAATAAGCTTCATTCATTAAGCACACTATAATTAATATACATAAGTATAAATATTATAAATGTATTTGAGATATATCAATTGGAAATCACAACAGTTTTTCATTGTTGATTGTTGGACAAAAACTGTAACATATCCTGGGGGAAGTTAAAAAGCAGAGAATCTACACATTCATTCATGATTAAATTTAGTCTACTTTATTTTGATAATGCCTAATCAAATGAATGTAATCACTTTGAACAAAATCATTCAAATTTTTTAAACTTTTAAAAGACAACTTTCATTTTTAGTAGTTAACCATCAACTACTCTATTTCACAGCCATCACTAGTTAACTACCCGTAAAGTTATAGTAATCGCAAAAAATAAAAAATGAACATTTTTATATATCTTTACGTTTTAGAGGTTACTGAACATTTTAGAGGTTGCTGTGTGCGCGCGGATTCAAATTTTTGTCGACGATTTCGAGAACACGGTTCACCCGATTTTAATTATTTAAAAAACCATTCGATTTCTATTGATAAGGAAACGTGCTCATTAGTTTTTGACAAAGGCTAGTCTAGCCGTTTCAAAGATACGGGGCAAAAAGTGCCAGAAACGGTAACTCAGTTTTTTAAGAGAACGGAGCGTCCGATTTTAATAATTCGAGAAATGATTAAATTTTTGGGAAGGCAGGTCTAGAGGTTTCGGGGATCTAGTGAAAAAGTAAACAAATATGCCATTTGGCGGTCAAAAATGATCATTAGACATATGCACATCAAATTATCAGAGATTTTATGGATATTTTAATAATAGGTATACATTTTGTTTATATTTCTATGGGTTCCGTAACATCGTTTGTCCGTTAGACGGCGACGCGGCGCTTACGCGCTTCGATATCTTGTTTCTATGCAGCTAGAGCTGTGCGATTTCCAAATGATTTCAAATTAGAAAAAAGAGTTAGAATTTCTTCAGTCTTTTTTTTACAAAAAGTTTTTTTTTTAATTTAAAATTTCTCAAAAGTCTAATTTTTTTCAGAGTTCAAAAAAATAATAATATTAAAAAAAAAATTGGAAGGATGCTATACACCACTATTTTATTATATGTAATCTGACAAGATTACAGTCTCAAATGATATAGAAATCAGGCTTCACATTGACTATTCAAATCGTTATTTCCGAAAATTCTTTAACTGTCTGAATGTCTTCCAATAGAGAAGATCAAAGACTCTAGAGACCAAATTTTATAATCATCACACTTGTTCAATCTTTTGTATTCACGGTATTATCCTATGCTGATGAACTATTCAAAATCATCTCTATATTTTAATAGCCCTGGTTTAACAGAAGCACAATGCGTATTTATGTCCAAGTAGTTTTGATTGTTATATCACATGGTCGTATTAGAGTTTATCGTATCAGGACAGTTCCCGTTAAAGCTCATTGTCGCTTGCACAATCACAGAGCGAGGATACCCATTGAAAAAATCATTTCGGGCAGTTATTTACATTTAAATTTGTGACGATCTAAATTGTTATTGCCACCTGTGCTAAATATTCATTATAAAAAGAGTTGTTAGTGCTACTTTAGTGAAATAAGTAATTATACAGACATGATTTTACGATACATTCTGTTGCTTTTTGTGTGTTTATATATTAGAGAAGTTAGAAATGCTGATACAGACGATGGTGAGTTATTGTCAACACTTCAGTTAATTAATAATATTCTTGATAATTTTATTTAATGTTCGGCGCATATAAATACAAATACAATTTGACATAAGTAACTGCATCGTAGATATTGAATTTTTCTAATCTATTTGCCAAATGGAAAGATTCTGAATGAATAACTTCATGTTCTTATTATGAAAACTGAATAATATTAAGAAAAATTTGAACGTTTTATACACTTTTAGTTTTTTTGAATTTGGGTTATAATGAATATACTTACCAAACAATTGATAAATTCTTAAAATTCGCAATAGCAAAACCAAATAAAACAGTTGTTATTAATAACCTAAGTCATAACCTACTTAAATTGTAATGATTAAACTCAAAATAACGAATAAAATAGTACATGAACTGCCAATCTGGTTAGCAATAATTGAGTGAAACATGTATAATCAAAAAATAATGAGCAAAATAAATGAACAATAAAAAAATATATATATAGTCATTGAGTGAAAAGCATCTATGAAAGTTAAGTTGGCATAATCAAAATTGCCTTCGAAAAATTCTGAAATACTACCTAGTAAAAGATGACGTATTTGCAAAAAAAACAGTGATTTGAAACAGAATTGAAAATATTCATTAATATCTTTATTTTTATTAATACTATTACATATGTAATTGATTGGCAGTCAAGTCCCACTAAAAATTATATAGAGATATGGAAAACAAATTAAAAAAAAACTAATATAATTATTTCCAACAGCAAAAATGGGATAGTTCATAAAATTTTCGTTTTTATCGCAAAGAATGAATACTTGAAAATTAAATATAAAGCGCAGTATAGAAAATTACACGAAATAATATGTATTTGACTTTTTGACTTTTATAGAGAATATAAAGGATACTAACTTTTGAACAATTATAACGTAAGTACGGACAGAATGATATGTTTTAGTTTTTTAATGATATTTAAATTTATTTTTTCAATGATACTGTATCCCGTCGCAATCGTTTTTACTTATCTTTTATTTAAGTAGAAACTATGATAAAATAATTATTAAGAAAAAATGCAACTAGTTACAAAAACAATTTTGTCCATATTGTATGGATATTATAATATAAGGACATACTGATTGTGAGATGCTATTTTTTAATAAGGTAGTCAATAAATCGCTTGGTCCTCTTTGGAACATCAGCAAGCACAAGCACCAACATTCGCCGGTCTTAGAGCGGTAAAATAAAATAAAACACCTGAATATTGCAGTAAAATCGGTCAAAATCACTAGGACTGGCATAAGTTCAATTATTTTAATAGAGATAAATATAATATATATATATATATATATATATATATATATATATATATATATATATATATATATATAATACCTATATATAAATCCCCAAAAACATAATAAAATCACCTTCAAAATAAACTTTTGAAGGCGCGGTACAAGTTTGAACTGATGATTTCGACAATATTGTGACAATGACGCTCAACATCTGACAGAATTATTATTATAGCTGCCTTCATGTTATACGTTCGCGGAAACATTACTAGAACTAGTTGAATGTTGCTTGAACTTCCCGAAATGTGTAATGATTGACTTAATTAACCGACATTGAAATTTAGATATTTAGATAAAATTTTCAACTGTTTATTTCAAAAATAAAGTTTTCGCTTTCACTTAAATCTAAAGATTGCGATTTTCTATTGAATTCTCTGAAACACTTTTATATATTACATTAATTATAGTGCTTGTATGCAGGGCCGGTCTGGAGTCCTCAGCGCAAGCATGCAATTTCTTTTCTAGCGCCCCTCCCACCAATTTTAACTGTTTTAATAGTTTATCATTAAAATTATATACATATATAGGTAAATTTTGTTAATAAATTTTTAATCATTTTGAAATTAGTACACAAAAAATTTGATATTATTTGAAAGCGCCTAAAATACATTGATTTTAAATTTATTCAGAAAATCGAAGCGATTCGCGGGTTGATTTCTAACGTGCAATAATATTAATATTTGGGTTTTGAAATATTTTATTTATTTATTTTGCGATTTGTTTTATTGGGCAAATTATGGAAAGAGTGCAAAAAATACTGGCTGTTCATTTTTAAACATAGCACTCATATTTCATGTTGGATTTTTTAAATATTATTTTCATTTCATTTTCATTATTTACAATATCTAAAATTGCATACAATTGATATTGTAAAGGCCAAATATAATAAAGTATTTGTCTTTAATTTCCCATCAGGTTCAGAGTATCAGATTGTTGTTTTATTGTTGTTATATTTTTAACGTATTTTAAAAATATTATTCAAAGATTAGTAAAAGGTGCAAAGAAATTACATATTTCTTGAACGATATTAAAGAAAACTAATATATTTGTATCTGTATTATTTCTGCATAGTTAATAATTAAATTTGTAGTATTTAATTTAATTTAGTATGTAAAGCACCACTAGGTATGAAAAAAGCTTAATAATTATTGTTCTCAAGTAAATTTTGATTCCATTATTCATATTTGCTTCATTTCCATAACCCGAACCACGCATGCTTTAAAAAATCAAAGTTCATCAGATGCGAAATATTTGAAACCAAAAAAAGAGTTACAATTCAATTTCTCGGAATAAATAAGCCATTTTCTAAGCACTGATTCCCCATTTTCCACTTTTCTCTATTATAATTTGTGTCTATATAATTTCTTTTTGATTCCACGTTAACTTCAATTGAAGAAAAAACGGCGCTCTAAGGCGTTCGCCCGCATTTTTTGCATGCATCGCATTCAAGGTAGGACCGGCCCCCTGCTTGTATGTCCTAAAAATTCAGCTTATTATTGCAAATCTTAATTAATTTATATAATTATAATCAATTTTCGTAAGACTTAAACATTATCGCAATGTTAATTTTCAATAAAACGTCGTCAAAAAATTAATAAGCTTAATATATAATTTTGTGAAATATTAAGCATCTATTATAAGAAAATACTGGCATGATTTCATATATCATGTACGCAGTCCTTGATATTATTTAATCATTCAAATTAAATGTAACATTTTTTACATAACTAGAGATGTTTTGTAAAGTGCTCACTTTTTGCTAATTCTAAAGCAGCTTCTTTATTTCGAGTTTATTTCATGGCTTTAAAAAGTGCGAAATACAATGTCCCTTTATGGCTGACAATTGTAAATTTCTCAAATATACTAAATGTCCTTAATGGAACAATTGTAAATAAAATAAAGAATAAAAAAAATGTGTGAAATTCAAATTTTGTGAAATTCATTTTTGAAACACCATGAAAGTGACTTCTTATAATTCATCATATGGTTCAAACTTTGATGAATTTTTAAAATAAAACTACTTGTCGTGGGGATGTAATATTTTAGTATGTTCTTTAGGTTATCTATAAACATAAAATTTATTAGTTATCTATAAACATAAAAGATTTATTAAATTTTTTTCATTCAACAGTTAATTTCGAAGAAACGGCTCGGCCGACACACATATACATGCCTTTTCCAAATTTGATATCATTCAATTCAGAAACGTCGAGAAAACATAAAATTAGCAAATCGGATTTTTGGCCGAAAACACAAATGTTAAATTATGAATGTTCTAAATAAGGCCATTGCATCATATACAATTTGTCCATATATACTATTTCTCCATATATACCATTTTTCCGTATTTTTCCTATTTGTCTCACCCTGTGCGCTGTTCTTTTTTTTAGCAGCTCTTATAATTGTAAAAATTTGATTATGTAATAGTATTAATAATAGTAAAGCACTTCCTATGACTGGAAATGACTCCAAATGAAGCCCAAAAAAAATTACATTAAAAGCAATTGAGTCTTGTCATGGAGAAGGGAGTCCAATTATAAACTACATCTTATATCTTACAAATCACACCATCTGATCCTTTGTTATCAATTGTATACAGTGCGTCAGTTTGTGGTTCTTTATGTTTAGATCATTGTCCTTGTTCATTTTGGTGCCACTTAATATAACAATAACTTTATTGTTATCGGTCTCGATTAACGCGCTCGTATTCTATATTGAGACAAGTGGATAAACGTCTTTAAAATATCCTGTAACAGTAAATGCATTACCTCATATGATGTGTGAAATCATAGACCCCTGGTGTTAGAAAAGAGTGAAAATATTACAACGCTATTTAAATGAATAAAGCAATGAGTGAATGAGTAGTTTTATTGAACCACAAATTAAAGATAATATTAGGGGCCACGAGCGTCCATCTGTTTTGAGAGGATCCAACTATTTTTTTTAAATTTTTGTATTTCTTTAACTAAATAGTTTTAAATAATATTGTTTCACTTTTGTTTTATGAATTTTGAATTTTCTCAATTTAAAATAATGAATGATAATTAATATTCAAATTATAGATCGGTCATATCACCATTTCAATGGCACGAGTAGTAGATTACCTGTCTTTTGGGTAAGATATTAAGGTATTTTCACTAGAATAAATTTTAGAGGTGTTAGGTATATCACTATAGGTATTTTCACTAGAATTAATTTAGAAAAAATGAAAATTTAAAATTAACTTTGAAATTTAGTTTATATAATTCTGAAAAATGGATAAAGTTCTCCAATTTATAATGAAATATAAAATAAGGAGCTTCATTTTAACTAGGCGGTAGCTTGATTAGAATTTGTTAGAACATATTTCATTTACTAACCAACAGTGCTAATAACAAAAAAAAACGAACAACGAAACAAAATACGTTGTGAATTTTTAAAAATTGCCATTTATCACCTGATAGCGATATCGTAGGACTCAAGGTGATGGCTAGTTATAAAACTTTTTCTCTCTGCGTTCAAATATTGTTCTTAAAAAGTTTTTAACTCTACTTGTTTTTAACTTCCCAAAGGAGAAGTTTGTTTTCATCAAAAAATCTGATTCGCTAATTTTATGTTTTCCCGACGTTTCAAGCTATTCTGAATCAAATGAGACCAAATTTGTAAACGTATGTGTGTGTGTATGTGTGTGAACAGATTTTTTGCCGTAAATAGACGTTTTCTCCAAAACGGCTGGACCGATTTCAAAAATTTAAAAGCTATTCGATGTATCTCGACTAGCGTTGTGCAATGATCGGCCTCGCCGTTTCTTCGTGAATATCAGAAAAGTGAAAACCTTTTCGTCCACGTTTTAGCCCGCAATTCTAAATCAATTTTGAAAACTCGAAAATCGTTCGAAAGATAATGTGGTTTGGAATCGACCTGATTAATATTTGGTAAAGATCGGCCGGGCAGTTTTCTTCAATAAAGTGTTAAAAAAAATTAACGATTTTTATAAAATTTTTTTTGGTGATAGATTTCATGGTCTTCTAGATCAAACTACAATATTACGACCCTACGACAAGTCGTTTAATTTTGAAAATTCGCCAAGGTTTGCAAAATTAGCATTGTTTTCTTGGATTTGTCAAAATTAGACCTTTGATCGACGTTTTCTCAAGAACGCCTGAACCGATTTCAGAAATTTAAAAGCCATTTGATTTATCTCAATGAGGGCGCTGCGGATCTTTAAGCACCACTTTACCATGTGTATTAGTATCAAATGGCACATTGATTTTTCATAATACTAAGAGTTCTCAGACAAATCTACGAGTATTTCGATAAATATATTATATTTATATAAATATATGGATATTAGCATCTTTAATTTCAAAATCTTTTCCGATGTTTAAAATAATTACCTATATAGCAATATATTTGAAGCAAATAATTGCTAATAACTTAAATATCTTAAATAACCGTAATACACATGTAACATTATGCACGCGCCTACTTTATTGGTTGAAATGATATCATATAAACAGGAAGCGACAATCACAAATCTTTCCTCTTTCGGGCAAAACTGATTTTGAGGAGCACGTTTACAATTATTTGTTCAATTGATACCATAAATTAATCAATGTTAAATTTGCTTTGTGCACAGAACAAAATATATAAAATATTGACAAAAGATGTAATGTATGTAAATAATAAAAAAAATGAAATTTGTGAATTGCACAACACTTCTACAATATGCTAAGGATTGCGAAATAGTTATGATAAATTTAGCAATCTCATATTTAGAGCCAATCATATCATTCCAATCATTAGAATTATCAAAAACTTTGAAGGAGTTGTTATCATATGATGAGTTAGATGTTGGTATACATATCGGTATATCAACCGATTTGAATAATTTAAAAACATTCGATTCCAATTAATAAAATGACGTGCTGATTAGTTATTAAAAAAATTAAATTACGTTACGGAAAGTTCAATCAATTTTTCATAAAGCACAATGCGATCTATCACTAGTTCTATGAAACATTTAATATACAATTCGATCACTATTATTATTAATTGATGCAGTATATCCTTCTAGGTCACTCGGAGTGTGAAAAACTAAGATCAAATCATTACATTTTTTCATATTTTTGTTAGAAAATTACCATCTTTAATCTCATCTTAAGATTTCGAGAGATATTTAGACCTTATACATCTCTATATTAATGAAAGCATCAAATAGATGCATAATCCAATTATTGTAATTATTGTAATTTATTAATTATCTTTGTTTCTCTATGCAATCACACTCGAACTGTGTATAAATTTCTGGAAAAATCTGTTTCTATGAAACTAAATCATTCGCTTTGTATTAACAAATTAGACGATCTGATAAATTTAGAAAACTAGTTGGTTTGGTATTTAGCCTTGAGGCAAGTTACATGAACTTCCCGATATGTGTAAATAATCGACTTAATCAAAAAAAAGTGTAAATAATATACTTTATCAATCCTACTTTAAAAAAACGATAATAATTTTAGCAAAGTTTGACGAATTTTTAAAATTAAACTACTTGTCGTAAGGCCATAATATTACAGTAAGTTCTATAAGAACATGATGTATATCGCAAAAAAAGTTACATGAAAATCGGCTTATTTTTTTTTTCAACAGTTAATTACAAGAAAAACGGCTCGGTAGATTTCACCTAAAATTAATCAGTACCATTCCCAACTAATATCTTTAGAACAGTTTTTGTTTTTTTAAAATCGGTTCGGTAGGATGGGCTTAAATATGGACGAAAAGTTTAACACTTTTTTTCAACAGTTAATTACAAGAAACGGCTCGGTAGATTTTCACCTAAAATTAATCAGTACCATTCCCAACTATTATATACTTTATTTCTTTCGAACATTTTTGATTTTTTAAAATCGGTTCGGTAGAATGAGCTTAAATGTGGACGAAAAGTTTAA
>NW_020537324.1:34651957-34695575 GCF_003426905.1 Ctenocephalides felis | reverse complement strand
TAAATAATAACTAGTGGGGCGCATGGCATCGTGCCTTAAGGCAAATTGCTGGAACTTCCCGTACCAAAAATTATTTTTTTTTGAAAAGATTAACTTTTTTAAAAAAATTTACTCTAAAAAAAAATAGATTTTTGAGGAAATATATAAATTTTTGACAAAACACTTACTTTTTGTTGAAAAATTTATTTTGAAATATTTTGGAAATTCTGACTTTTTTCAAAGCAATCGTACTGCTTTAATGCATAGAGACTAAATATCGAAGCGCGTAAGCGCCGCGTCGCTGTCTAAAGCATAAGCATTGGTACGGAACCCATAGGAATGTTAACAAAATGTATACTCATTGTTTAAAAATCTATAAAATATCTGATAATTTGATGTGCATATGTCTAAGTCTAATGATTATGTTGACCCGCCAAATTGTTTTTTTTTTACTTTTTTTACTAGATCTCTGAAACGCTAGACTAATTTCATAAAAATTTCATCAAATCTTCATCTTGATAATGCAAGTAAAATGTTTTTGAATTATTCAAATTGCTTCATCCCGATTCCCGAAATCGTCGACGAAAATTTGTATCTGAACACACACAAATGCACGCACACACACACATTACACACACATACATCAATTTTCTCTAAGGTATGCCAATATATTCAGAAACCTTTGAAACGTAAAGTTATATAAAAATTTTCATTTTCGATTTTTGTGCTATTACTATAACTTACCCTACGGGAAAGTTAATTATAAATAAATCAATTTATCACCTCCAGAACATTAACAATCGTCATTTCATTTCGAATCAAATTTCAAAAAAAAAAAAATAGTTGCCAAATTTCCACAAAATTGAAAAAGTGCTCCAGCATAGTCACAGTCTAAAACGCATTTGCAAATAATTCTGTGCGATATTTTCACTTATACTGTGCTCAGCTTGGCGGCATTTCACATTTTTCAATAATTTTCACAAAATTGGAAAAGTGCTCCAGTACAAAACAGTCTAAACGCACTTGGGTAAACATTTGGTACCAGAGTGGCGCTTAGACTGTGCTTAGCTTGGGTGATTTTTGAATTTTTAGTCCAAAATTACAAAAAAATTTTTTTGAAAAAAAAATTAGAATCAAAAAATTTTTTTTCCAAAATCAATTGTTTTGTTGAAAAAAGCAGAAAGTTCTTTGAATCATTTAAATCGGACGCTAGTTCTCTCAAAAACAGCCATTTTTTTTTAAATTTAGCTCTGTAACTCCGAAACCTCTGGGCTACCTTTGCCAAAAACTAATCAGCACATCTCCCTATCAATAGGAATCGAATGTTTTTTAAACCATTCAAATCGGTTGATCCGTTCTCTCAAAATTCGCTTTCTATTTTTTGCACTCTTTTGCTCCATATCTCCGTAACGGCTGGACCTGCCTTTGCCAAAACTAACAGCACATCTCCCTATCAATAGGAATCGAATGTTTTTTAAACCATTCAAATGGTTGATCCGTGCGCCCGAAAACGTTGACAAAAAAAAGCGGACATACAAAACACACACACACAAACACACACACACACACACACAAACACACATCCATTTTTTCTGAAGTATGCCAAACTGTTAAAAACCTTCAAAACGTCGAGAATGTAAAAATTTTTGATTCGATTTTTGGACGGATTACTATAACTTTACGGGAAGTTAAAAATTAATTGAATCCAACATGAAGTACCAGTGTTATGTTATGGTTATGGTTATGGTTATGTTATACCGTTTAAAAGACTTCAATTTCAAATTTAGTTTGAGAATTGAGACTAATCATTTTATTTGAAGCAGTTCTACATTTAACATCGCTCATATTGTAAATGTATATGCATTTTGGCGTGAAGAGTAATTAAAAAACAATAATTATTATTTTTAGGTAAACGCTAAATATTAGTATATTATATTAAAAAATTGTCATCTTGTTTTATATAAATTAATAAAAATATATCATTATAAACTTCCCGAAGGAAAACTATTTTTTTTATCAGAAAATCCGATTTGCTAGTTTTATGTTTCAAGCAATTCTGAATCGAATGAGACCAAATTTGGAAAAAGTATGTGTGTGTATATGAACATAATTTTTACCTTAGTTTGAATCAGTTTTAGGCGACGATCGGCCGAGCCGTTTTTTCTTCTAATAGCAGAAAAGTAAAAAAAATGCTCACGTTTTAGCTCACAATTTTAAAAATTCAAAAACTGTTCAAAATATATTAGTTGAGATTCCACTTGATTAGTTCTTTCGTAAAGTTTCGCTGGCACAAGTTCTTGTAATTAACTGTTGAAAAAAAAATTCGGCGATTTTTTTGAATATTTTTTTTGAAGATATATATCATGGTTTTATAGAACATATTGTAATATTACGGCCCTACGACAAGTAGTTTAATTTGTAAAATTCAACAAAGTTTAAAAAAAAAGTCAAAGTCGCTTTTGTGATATTATAAGTCAATCAAGTCAATTAGAAATGGCTTTGAAATTAGCAAAAAAAGTAAATGAACAGTATAACAACTTCTCTAGTTTTGTAAAAAATGTTGCCATTCATTTAAATTATTAAATAATATCTACTGTAAGAATGCTGGTCGATTACATATATCATGTACGTATACGTACATGATATATGTAATCGTACCAGCATTTTCTTTTAGCAGATTCTTAATATTTCGACGTTTTCTTAAATTTAAGATTGTGAAAAAGTTCATGCACTAAACTAAAAACACTAAAAAATAACTCATATTTAATTTTACAACCAAAGACAAAACAGATCATCAATCAAAATAAATATTAGTAATGTACATACAAAACTATAGAGCAAAAGACTCAATATAAGCATACAGACATTGATGCAATTAAAATTTTTAGCTTTGAGTAATGTTTTGAATTGTGCAATAAAAAACTGTTAACAATAGTTTTTGCATATCAGTATTTGAAAAATATAGAATACCACTATCACGACATTCAATGAACGATTCTGCCACATGCCCTTTAAATTTGAATCAAATCCAGGAAACAACAACTCGATTCGACCAGTTATTACTCGGTTTTATTTTCTTATTATTATACATAGGTAAGTGGATCCTATAATTGTAACAACTATTCTAAATAGACAACTTGTAAAATTTTAGGATTTAAAATAGGCTTTAAAAACACAAAATCATTTGACTATGGATAGTGATTTTGAGATTGTCAGATATGAATGTAGATTAACTTTCTTTTTAATCTGACCCTGGTAGTGTTTTTAAGGCAAGTTTTAAGGTTGATTGTGACTGCTTTTGTCGTTGAAAATGTGCGAATCAGTTCGTTTTTCATCGTTTTCTGTACTGATATCGATGTCTTTATGGATCAATCAATACGGAGAATTCAAAATTTCTTTCTATAAATTATTTTGATATCTTTGTTGCCGTTTGATTGCCGACATCTTGACATTTTATTTGAAAGCTGATCTCCATTAAGTTAAATTATTTTCTATAATCTTAGTAACAATATTTATTTTTTGTTAGATCCTTTCCAATGGCTAAATGCTGCGTCTCGTGGCCTTGCGGCTGCCGGTGCTGGAGGACAAGTGCAATTGTGGCAGTTCCTTCTTGAGCTGTTGGCCGACTCCTCAATGCCGCTTGTATCGCATGGGAGGGTGCTGATGGCGAATTCAAACTGAATGATCCTGATGAAGTTGCCAGACGATGGGGCGAACGCAAAAGCAAACCGAACATGAATTATGATAAATTAAGCAGAGCACTAAGGTAATTTCATACATACATATTTTGTGTGGAAACAAAAAATATAAAATTACTGAGATCTAAATCTCAATACATCAGTTTATTTTACTAGCATGGTACTGCACGCTCAGCCATTAAATAATATAAAATTCTCAGTAGCTTTTTGTTTGACAAAATATATAAGACCATTCTTAGTCTCAATTGAGACTTAATTATTACAGAAAGCTCTAAAATTGTTATACTTATAAATAATAGTCATTGTATCAACATACAATAATAATCATTACATACTTAAGAATATAATATATTGAAGTACACTATTTGCACAATAGTAGGTGATATGAAAAAATAGAAGTCTTTAAATGCTTCCAATAATCTAAATATTACTTGACTCCTATTTTTCCGTCACTTATATGTAAATTTAATGCTTGAACCAAAACTGCGAATAGATTTTTCATTTTTTATTGCAAGATCTCAACAAGATTAGCTTAATTTGAAATTAATAAGTTGCAAAATCTGCAAATAAAACTAATAAACACTATACATAAAAATTACCTTATCAAAATATTTTTGTCCAAAATTATGTGTAAAAGCGTTGTTGAAACAATTCAAACCATTATTTTAAATTTCAATACGCGCTAATTTATATGAATAACCCTATATAGAAATTAATTTGAATGGAATCTATGAGCAATATAGAATTTACATTGGTTAAATTTAAACCCAATATTGGCTGGATATAAAAATTGAGAATTTTTTAGATTGAGCCCATATAGTTATATCAATATTAGTGTATATCGATCATCGCATGCAATTAATTAATCCTCTACAGACGTATCTGACCATTTGGAATAAATGTTGCCTGTCTGTATTCATCTGTTTGAATTCATAAAATAATTTAGTTGTAAATCAGTTCTAAAATTTAAAAATGCTATGTTAATCAGTTTTTTTTGTTTAATTTTATTTTTACTTATTTTTTTAATAACAATCAGAACATTAGTTATATTCTTGTCCTTTGTACAAGCATTTAGCCATATACATTATTTTTATTTCAACATCCTCTTTAATATTTTACATTCTATTATTTTACGAATTCTTCTTTCTTTTGAATCCATCTACTTCTTACTACTAATACTATTACTACTTCTAATTACTACTCTAATTCTGACAAACTCTTTACATGATACTGGGTTGTTGCATACTCCTTCCATATTTATATACTTATTTTTATACATTAGTATAAATGTATTCATGACGATAATTTTTTTAGTCTTCTCGATTCTGGTGCATGGAGCAGTGGGAGCAACGTGTAAATTAGGGTGATTTTCTAATTTTTGATCTTATTTGTTATGAAACTACTTTATATATAGTAGAGATGATCATAATGTAGAGTTTTATTGCTCACAAACCAGGGTGCATCTGTCTTCATTCTAAGTAGTTGATGGGATCCACTATACCAATGCTATATTACATTTGGTAGAGCAGCCCCAAAGCTCTATTCCATATGATCACATATAAATTATTATTGTTTTATAAGTCAAGTTTTTGATTTTGAGTGCTAATTTTGAAGTATATCCCATAAGCCAATAAAGATCCCTTGCTAAGGATTTGATAGTTTAGTTTTTTTTTGTGTCACGTGAAATTTCATTTTAGTCTGCGATTTTCGAACTTATTTCCAAATATGATCATCAGTAAATCTGATTGCATCTCAAAAATCGATGGGATTTAAAGCAAAAAAACTAATGCACTAAACTTTTATAAACTTTTTATAATTACGTCCTTTGTCCTAAGCAAAATATTTTTAATTTATCTTATCAAAGTTTTAAAAAGCACTAATTCAGACTATTTTGTTGATTCTCAGGTACTACTATGATAAAAACATCATGACGAAAGTACACGGCAAGCGTTACGCTTACAATTTGACTTCCACGGCCTGATGATGGCCTGTCAAGCGCAATCGACCTCTGGGGGCGGAGGTCCAATTCAAAACGGCGGCCCTGGTATGGGAGCAGGATTTTCCTTACCCATGCACGAGGGTCATCTCGCAGGATTGAGTCACCATGCACAACATACTTTGAAATCACATTCTTCTGCTCAAAGTGATATGTATCAACCAAATGCACAAGGAAAAGTGATGGCAAACACGGGAACGAGCGCCCAACAATCTTCATCGAGCCACAGCGGCCTTTTTGCTGGTGTGCCACCTTATTGGAGTTACGCGGGTTTTGAACACAGAACTACTGGATTTAGTAACTGATACACAAATTGATAATGATAATTAGATGATAATATTGGTTAGATGTTATTATTCACTTATATTATTTTATATTGTTATTGTTATTGTATTATAAATAAAATAGAATTAATATTACCAAAGGAAAATGCACTCGCACATCACCGATATTCTGCAAATTTTTTTTGAACATGTTAATAGACTTCTATGGTTTTAAGAGAAGTAGTAACACAAAGGTATAAAATATATTGCAATTCAAGGCATAATATAATTTTCAATGTCTGATCAACAATAAAATAAAATTGAATTTCTAACTGATAATTTAAATAGTTGATTGTAATATAACTACTTAGTTAAACTAGCTGTAAGTGGAATTCTGTCTTGAGGCAATTATGGCACCGTGCCTTAAGGCAAATTGCTGAAACTTCCCGTACCGTAACGAAATAAATGTTCGAGGAATATTGAATGTTTTCAAATAGATTATTATAAATATTGTAACATTGTCTAATATTTATAAGAATTATATAAACTGAATTGCAGAGTTGAAATTATTTGTAAAGTATATCAGAACTATAGTCAGAATTAAAAATAAAATCTGAAATATTTCGATATACAAAAAACTACAAAAAAAAAAAAAAAAAAAAAAAAATTGGAACAAAATTTTTTTTCAAAAATCAATTATTTTGTTAAGACAAGCAGAAAGTTCTTTGAATCATTTAAATCGGACGCTTAGTTCTCTCAAAAATTGCCATTTTTTACATCTTTAGCTCCGTATCTTCAAAATGGCTGGGCCTACCTTTGCCAAAAACTAATAAACACTTCTCCCAATCATTACTAATTGAATGTTTTTTAGATCATTCCAATCGGATACTCCGTTCTCTCAAAAATTCGATTTCTATTTTCTGCATTCTTTGCTCCGTATCTCCGAAACGGCTGGACCTGCCTTTGCCAAAAACTAATCAGCTCTTTTCCCTATCAATAGGAATCGAATGTTTTTTGAACCATTCAAATCGGTTGATCCGTACGCCCGAAAACGTGGACGAAAATTTGTATCCATACATACATACACACACACACACACACACACACATCCATTTTTTCTGAGGTATGCCAAAACGTTCAGAAACCTTCAAAACGTCGAGAAATGTAAAAATTTTCAATTCCGATTTTCGGCCCATTACAATAACTTACCCTACGGGAAGTTAATAATTTACAACAAAAAAGAATATTAATGTTTAAAAATGGTTCTATTTGTATCTAACAATTAATTATAATTTTTTTATAAATTTAATTATATTTAATATCAGAAAAATTTAGTTTTGTATTTTAAATAGTCACGTTTTCGAGCACACGGATCAACCGATAAAGAGCAAAGAGTGCAGAGAATAGAAATCGAGTTTTTGAGAGAACGGAGCATCAGATTTGAATGATCTAGAAAACTTTCAATTATTAATGATTTGAAGAAGTGCTTATTAGTTTTTGGCAAAGGTAGGCCATTCCGAAGATACAGAGCTAAATGTTAAAAAAATGGCAGTTTTTGAGAGAACTAAACGTCCGATTTAAATGATTCAAAGTACTTTTGCTTGTTTTAACAAAATAATTGATTGTGGAAAAAAATTCTTTCAAAATAATTTTTTTTTCGATTTTTTTTTAAAAAAAAAATTTTTTGTATATCGAAAATAAATCAGATTTTAATTGTAATTCTGACTAAAGTTCTAATATACTTTAAACAAATAATTTCAACTTTGCAATTCTGTTTATATAATTCTTATAAATATTAGACAATGTTACAATATTTATAATAATCTATTTGAAAACATTCAGTATTTCTAGAACATTTCGTTACGGTACGGGAAGTTCCAGCAATTTGCCTTAAGGCACGATGCTATATACCCCACTAGTTTTTTGTTGCTGTCAGTTTTTTTGACTCACAGTATTGTTGTTTAGTTTATGAGACATTAATATAATTTTTAAGTTTACGTTATTCAATTGCTTTCTAAGTTAGATTCAACAGATGATATTATATAACCTCGATAACAGCTTTTCAGTGGGTGTGGTAAAAAGGACCAACTAAGCCTTTATAAGCCAACACTGGCAAAGATGTAAACTATAAAAATATAAAAAACAAATTAATTTATTAGCTATTCAACTCTGCTGATTAATATTTCTGACAAAATGCCAGATCCAGTTTATATACAGTATCATATTTGTAAAATCTGGGCTCATGGAATTTATATTTTGCATTGTTGGAATATTTTAGCTAACTGTTTCGTGAAATCAATTTAAAATTAGAAATGAGACATGAGATCTGTTTGCCCCCTAGCTGTCCTATTTTACCCCGCCTGTAAGGTAGAAAAACGGGTGGCAAATCTTTGAAAAATATCGGAAAAAACACATTTTTACAATGATGAACCTGCAGCAAATTTTACTGATCATAGTCAGACGGTTGTTTGTTTGATATGTGTAATTGGTTTTGATGTAATGCCTAAAGTCAAATTGGATCTTTGTGCCCCACCCTACTTTATAGTAGTAATATTATGCAAAAAATTGTAAATATAACTAATTACGAAAGAGTGCACTACAACTAATACAAACGTAAAGCGTTTATTTTTAATTCTTTTTATTAATTTTTTTTCTGGCTTTGCAAAAGAAAAATCCGTAATTTGGAAACTGTATGTACATTATCGAATTAATGGTCTGAATTATTATCCAATAATAATCTTTTTCTTGACTTTAACATTAGACTATATGCATTTACATATAAGCCTTTCTTTTTTCATTGAGTAAAACTTTACCCTAGCATTTTTTTATGATTTTATAAAAACAATATACCTGACTATTATTAACCTGACTAGATTATTTTTAAATAAGTATTGGCATAATCTGTATAATATACTGTCATTATATATTGTAGATAACAATGTTGTATATGACAAATGTTATTTCCTAATGTAAACTGCGACAATGTGTTCTTGCATGTTCAGAGAAATAAAGATGACGTTATATTAACGAAATACTATAGAATATATGTATATGTAAATAATCATAATTGTATAATAAATGTTAAAAATTATGAAAATAAAATTTTGATATGTAGTAGATTTTGCTCAATGTGACCTCGGATACATTAACTGAGTGCTAATTATGACGCGATACCATGAATTTTAGTTTTCATATTAAATTCTTTATAAAACAGTCGGATTTAATGACTTCTCTTAAAGTGACATATCATTTATAATAACCCTTTTTTTAAAAAAAAATATGTGCAAATAGAGAAAGTCTCGTAACGCCGGACGGCACCAAAAACCGGACACTCTATTTAACACGTATTATTTAAGCAGGGGGCATGAGGGGCACACAGGTACAGGATCACGCGCCAAGTCTAGCCTGTGACGCGCACGGCCACGGCGAGAGCAAACCTTTCCTGTTTTAGGCGCAAAATCACGGCGTCACCTAAATATCAATGGAAGTAATTCTAGCATATTTATGCATTTACATTTGAATGGTGTGCAAAGATAAAAGTTGTACTTGATTGTTATCCGTATAATGATAGAATATTATTAGATCTTTTAAACAATTTTAGTAAGTGCCACCAAATGAACGAAAATATCTGTCCCTTAGCACCGGACACTAAGTCGTCCCTTAGTGCCGGACAGTAAACATATTGATGTTTCTTGTGAGAATTTTCGTAATTTATTCCAATTATTTAATTTTGTTCTGTACGATTACTAACGGTCACTACATACCCCTATTCTTTGTATTTTCTAGTCAACGAATGAGAATCTTATGATGAATGCTTCAGCTGAGAGCATCGGTGTGGCGCAGCCAAAAGGGTAGATAAACAGTATTTTTTTGCAATATCTAAGAATATTCGTCAAAGACACATGTGCAGACATTCCAGAGTGCGGAGATGGCTACATATGTGATCAATGCAGGTTATTTTGAAATATCCGGTACTTGGTGCCACTGTTTAAAATCATATTCTTTGATACCAAAGTTTAATTGATAGTATTAATTATTTTTTAGCAAATATTGCGGTTTTGTTAATTTAGTTTGATTTCTAACTTTGTTATCTAACATAAATCATAATTTAATAAACATTTCGTAAAATATTTTTTGATTTATTTATAAATAACCTTAGATGCCCGCCACTAGGGAACTTCCCCTTACTTGATGGTTAACTACTAAAGATGAAACTTATCTTTTAAAAAGTTTAAGAAATATTAATGAATTTGTTTAAAATGATTACATTCATTTGATTAGGCATTATCAAATTAAAGGTAGACTAAATTTAATCATAAATGAATGTGCAGATTCTCTGCTTTTTAACTTCCCGCAGGATAAGTTACAGTAATTGTCCAAAAATCAGCAATGAAAATGTTTGCATTAATAATATCGAAGTATGACCTATATGATTTTATAATCTTCAATACATAAAGTTTAAAAGTTAAAGTTTAAATTATGCTAATGATATAATTTATGTTTATAAGTGCATTTTTATTAATGAATAAGGATTTATTTTTGAAAATTATGCGAAACATATCGCGTGCCAATTTGAATACTATTTCTTAAATATCATCATAATAATAAAAAAAAACTAAATTATTTTAGCATACTCAATTTTTCAATCAAACTGAAAATCATCAAGAGTTTACAAACCAATATTTTAAAATGAATTATTATATGTTAGAATTTGTGCAAGTAATATGAGAAGTTGACAAAGACACAAGAATGCCCTAAATTCCAAAATGCTTGAAATATTTTGTATACATATAACAGTATTCAGTCGAAAAAAATTAATTCGTATTAAAATAATTACTAATTAAGGCAGTGCTTTCCAACCTTTTCGTACAGCACAGTTTAATTTCATATATTCTCAACTAATATTATAATTTAATTATCAGTTTACAAATTAATATGCAATATTACAAATTAATATTATCCCTGAGGAGGCACGTCCAACCGGTTGGGAACCACGAAATTAAGGTTTTACGAACATTCAATAAGCATCATTATACGCCTGGAATAGGATATCAACCAGAACATGTTATGTTAAAATCATATGTAGTGCAGGCGATAACAGTTATAAAAATTTAAATAAGTAATTGAGGCGCATTTGTTTAATTTTTTTACGTAGGTTTCAATATTTTGGTTACTCGCCAAATTTTTGGCCATTTTGGGCCATCCACCTTACTCATCAGATCTGGCTTCAAAGGACTTCTTTTTACTTCCTCGTGTACAAACAGTCCTGGGAGAACATAGACTTTGGTCAAACAAAGACAATGGACTTTGTGAATAATTTTCGCATAGAAATTTACCAAATACTATTTGGATGGATTACAGTGATGAAAGCATCACTGGGAGAAGTATGTAGAGTTATAAGAAGGAGAATGCACAAATATAAAAAAATAAGAAATAGCTTCTTGTATCATTGTTAGGTCGGAAACTAATCAGTCGTCCTTTGAATAAATCTCTATCTAATTTGCAATCTAATTCGAATGACCTAATTTGTTTTGATGTACTATATCAACATTATTAATACAATAGAATTTTGAGAGATGCCTATATAGCATGGTAAATAGTGCCAAAAAAATAAATTTGCAAATTTATAATAAAATGCAAAAAAAGTATCTTCAAAAAATGTAAAGAATCAAAAATAAACTTGTTGTAAGTAGCATTTAGCGTTAAAGCAAGTTGCATGAACAACCCGATATATTATATAATAAATTCAATCAATATTAAATAGATTTGTACGTAATGAATATGTCAATCTGTCTAACTTTCTGCCCGTTTATCCGGCAAACTTTCCACCTGTTTATCTTTCTACTCTTCCACCTGTATATCATTCAGCCAGCCTATTTGCCTATTTGCATATCTATTTTTCTATCTTTCTATATACCTACTTGTTTGTCTTTGTATACGCGCTCACTTAGCTACATTTCTATCTGTCTATTAGTCTACTTGTCAACGTGTCTACAATTCCACTAATCTACCAGTCTGTATATCTATTCACTTGTCTATCTTTCTCTCTGTTCACCTGTATACCTTCATATTTACCTGTCTGGCTTTTTACCTGTCAACCCGTCTGTCCATTTTTCTATATGTTCACCTGGTAAACCTCTCTTACCTACCTTTTAACTGTATGATGGTTAACCAGTCTGATTAAGCCAGTATATCATTCTACCAGTTTATATTTCCGAATTTCTGTCTGTTTCCAGATTACCTGTCTATATGCTTACCTGTTCACCAATCTACCTAATCATCTGACAACCTGACTACCTGTCTCACCGCAATATAAGTCCACCATTTTTGACAATTTCCCAGAAAATGCCGGGACCGATTCAAAAATTTAAAAGCCATTCGATGTAACTCGATATGTATTAGCGTTTTTCAGTTTTGCATGATCATCAGCAAAGCCGTTTCTTTTTTAAATAGCAGAAAAGTGAAAAATTATTCGAATTCGATTTAGTCCACAATTCTAAATCGATTTTAAAAATTCAAACACTATTCGAAGGATATTGATTGGGAATCGTGCTGATTAGTCTCCGATAAAGATCAGCCGAGCTTTTTCTTTGTAATTAACTGTTGGAAAAATGTTTGTTCATAGATATGATATGGACTCGAAAAACCACCTGCAATAATTTACTATATCAAAACAAATAATATCTGAGAAAATGCTATCGCAAGATAGCGATCCTTCTCACGATGTCAAATCAACTTTACCTGTAAAGTAGCTAAATGTACTGTGTGTATAGTTTGCTATGTATAATAAAAAAAAGATATAATATGGTCCTCAAAAACATGATAAAATATTATGACCTTACAAGTCGATTAATTTTAAAAATTGATCAAAATTCAACAACTATCGGAATAAGCTTGAAGAAACTGGTTTAAAATTAGCAAAAATGGAACTGATCAGCCTACAAACTTCTCTAGTTGTTTTAAAAATATTACCATAAATTTAATTCTTACGAAAATTGGTGAAATTTTAGAAATTAATTAAAATTTGGAATATTAAGCTCCAAATTTAGGACATACATGCACGTGTATGTACATTGTAATTAATATAAATCATTATAAATATTATATACATTATACATAGTCCGGTCAATTTTCGCATTCAAGGTAGCAATAATTCATAATGAGCTGTAACTTGGTAAAATTGCTTAAAATACAATTATAAAGGAAATCTCAAAACCGCTCATCGTTCCGGTGCGAGCTAAAAAATTGGCAAAGGTCAAAACATGGCAAACAAGGTCAAAAGTCAAAAAAATAAATGTTTATATTATTAACGTCAAAAAAATAAATATTTCACGATTTTCAGCTAAATGGTCAGTTTTATCTTAAAAATGCCTAAATCAAATTGTCTACTACAAAAATTGTATCATTACTTTTTTTTCCTCAGAACCATCGTTTCATAGATATATTACTTTGAAAAGTATATTTAAACGCCACCTACGACGTAATGAACTTAGCGCGTTTTTTACGTGGCCTATTTCACGGGTCTGTTGTGATTTTATTCGTTTCGGAACTATAGCAAAAAAACTAGTTGGGTGTATGGCATCGGGCCTTAAGGCAAATTGCTGGAACTTTCCGCACCGAAACAAAATGTTCGAGGAATGCTGAATGTTTAGAAATAGATTATTATTAATATTGTAACATTGTCTAATATTTATAAGAATTATATAAACTAAATTACAAAGTTGAAATTATTTGTTCGAAGTATATTAGAACTTTAGTCAGAATTAAAAATAAAATCTGAATTATTTTCAATATACAAAAAAGATTTTTTTTGAAAAAAAAAGTTGAGTTTTTTTCCAAGATTAATTATTTTGTTAAGTCAAGCAGAAAGTTCTTTGAATCATTTAAATCGGACGCCTAGTTCTCTCAAAAACTACCATTTTTTGCACATTTAGCTCCGTATCTTCGAAATGGCTGGGCCTGCCTTTTCCAAAATCTGACAAACACTTCTGACAATCATTACTAATTGAATGTTTTTTAGAACATTCAAATCGGATGCTCCGTTCTCTCAAAAACTCGATTTCTATTTTCTGCACACTTTGCTCTTTATCTCCGTAACTTCTGAACCTGCGTTTGCCAAAAACTAATCTGCTCTTCTCCCTATCAATAGAAATCCAATGTTTTTTGAACCATTCAAATCGGTTAATCCGTGCGCTTGAAAACGTGACTGGAAATTTGTATCCATACATACATACACACACACATCCATTTTTTCTGAGGTATGCCAAAATGTTCAGAAACCTTCAAAACGTCGAAAAATGTAAAAATTTTCAATTTCGATTTTTGGACGATTACAATAACTTATCCTACGGGAAGTTAATAATATTAACATATATTAATAATATTATTATTATACGTAATTCGACACAATTACATTATCAAATGTTCATATAAAAATCAGGCTTCAATTAACTATTCAAATCGTTATTTCGAAAATTTCTTTAATTGACTGAATTTTTCCCAATAGAGAAGCGCTTGGATTTAGAATGCCTCTAGGTACCAAATTTTATAATCATTTATGCGTTATGAATGACACTAGTTCAATTTCTTTTATTCACAGTATTACCCTATGTTGATGAACTATTCAAAATCATCTCTATATATTTCAATAGTCCTGGTTTAACAGAAGCACAATGCGTATTTATGTCCAAGTAGTTTTGATTGTTATATCACATGGTCATATTAGAGTTCATCGTATCAGGACAGTTCCCGTTAAAGCTCATTGTCGCTTGCGCAATCACAGAGCGAGGATACCCATTGAAAAAATCATTTCGAGCAGTTATTTACATTTAAATTTGTGACGATTTAAATTTTTATTGCCACCTGTGCTAAAGTTACATTATAACAAGAGTTGTTAGTGCTACTTTAGTGAAATAAGTAATTATACAGACATGATTTTACGATACATTCTGTTGCTTTTTGTGTGTTTATTTATTAGAGAAGTTAGAAATGCTGATACAGACGATGGTGAGTTATTGTCAACACTTCAGTTAATTAATAATATTCTTGATAATTTTATTTAATGTTCGGCGCATATAAATACAAACACAATTTGACATAAGTAACTGCATCGTAGATATTGAACTTTTCTAATCTATTTGCCAAATGAAAAGATTCTGAATGAATAACTTCATGTTCTTATCATGAAAACTGAATAATATTAAGAAAAATTTGAACGTTTTATACACTTTTAGTTTTCTTGAATTTGGGTTATAATGAATGTACTTACCAAACAATTGATAAATTCTTAAAATTCGCAATAGCAAAACCAAATAAAACAGTTGTTATTAATAACCTAAGTCATAACCTACTTAAATTGTGATGATTAAACTCAAAATAACGAATAAAATAGTACATGAACTGCCAATCTGGTTAGCAATAATTGAGTGAAACATGTATAATCAAAAAATAATGAGCAGAATAAATGAACAATGAAAAAAAAATATATATAGTCATTGAGTGAAAAGCATCTATGAAAGTTAAGTTGGCATAATCAAAATTGCCTTCGAAAAATTCTGAAATACTACCTAGTAAAAGATGACGTATTTGCAAAAAAAAACAGTGATTTGAAACAGAATTGAAAATATTCATTAATATCTTTATTTTTATTAATACTATTACATATGTAATTGATTGGCAGTCAAGTCCCACTAAAAATTATATAGAGATATGGAAAACAAAATTAAAAAAAAACTAATATAATTATTTCCAACAGCAAAAATGGGATAGTTCATAAAATTTTTCGTTTTTATCGCAAAGAATGAATACTTGAAAATTAAATATAAAGCGCAGTATAGAAAATTACACGAAATAATATGTATTTGACTTTTTGACTTTTATAGAGAATATAAAGGATACTAACTTTTGAACAATTATAACGTAAGTACGGACAGAATGATATGGTGTTTAGTTTTTTAATGATATTTAAATTTATTTTTTCAATGATACTGTATCCCGTCGCAATCGTTTTTACTTATCTTTTATTTAAGTAGAAACTATGATAAAATAATTATTAAGAAAAAATGCAACTAGTTACAAAAACAATTTTGTCCATATTGTATGGATATTATAATATAAGGACATACTGATTGTGAGATGCTATTTTTTAATAAGGTAGTCAATAAATCGCTTGGTCCTCTTTGGAACATCAGCAAGCACAAGCACCAACATTCGCCGGTCTTAGAGCGGTAAAATAAAATAAAACACCTGAATATTGCAGTAAAATCGGTCAAAATCACTAGGACTGGCATAAGTTCAATTATTTTAATAGAGATAAATATAATATATATATATATATATATATATATATATATATATATATATATATATATATAATACCTATATATAAATCCCCAAAAACATAATAAAATCACCTTCAAAATAAACTTTTGAAGGCGCGGTACAAGTTTGAACTGATGATTTCGACAATATTGTGACAATGACGCTCAACATCTGACAGAATTATTATTATAGCTGCCTTCATGTTATACGTTCGCGGAAACATTACTAGAACTAGTTGAATGTTGCTTGAACTTCCCGAAATGTGTAATGATTGACTTAATTAACCGACATTGAAATTTAGATATTTAGATAAAATTTTCAACTGTTTATTTCAAAAATAAAGTTTTCGCTTTCACTTAAATCTAAAGATTGCGATTTTCTATTGAATTCTCTGAAACACTTTTATATATTACATTAATTATAGTGCTTGTATGCAGGGCCGGTCTGGAGTCCTCAGCGCAAGCATGCAATTTCTTTTCTAGCGCCCCTCCCACCAATTTTAACTGTTTTAATAGTTTATCATTAAAATTATATACATATATAGGTAAATTTTGTTAATAAATTTTTAATCATTTTGAAATTAGTACACAAAAAATTTGATATTATTTGAAAGCGCCTAAAATACATTGATTTTAAATTTATTCAGAAAATCGAAGCGATTCGCGGGTTGATTTCTAACGTGCAATAATATTAATATTTGGGTTTTGAAATATTTTATTTATTTATTTTGCGATTTGTTTTATTGGGCAAATTATGGAAAGAGTGCAAAAAATACTGGCTGTTCATTTTTAAACATAGCACTCATATTTCATGTTGGATTTTTTAAATATTATTTTCATTTCATTTTTCATTATTTACAATATCTAAAATTGCATACAATTGATATTGTAAAGGCCAAATATAATAAAGTATTTGTCTTTAATTTCCCATCAGGTTCAGAGTATCAGATTGTTGTTTTATTGTTGTTATATTTTTAACGTATTTTAAAAATATTATTCAAAGATTAGTAAAAGGTGCAAAGAAATTACATATTTCTTGAACGATATTAAAGAAAACTAATATATTTGTATCTGTATTATTTCTGCATAGTTAATAATTAAATTTGTAGTATTTAATTTAATTTAGTATGTAAAGCACCACTAGGTATGAAAAAAGCTTAATAATTATTGTTCTCAAGTAAATTTTGATTCCATTATTCATATTTGCTTCATTTCCATAACCCGAACCACGCATGCTTTAAAAAATCAAAGTTCATCAGATGCGAAATATTTGAAACCAAAAAAAGAGTTACAATTCAATTTCTCGGAATAAATAAGCCATTTTCTAAGCACTGATTCCCCATTTTCCACTTTTCTCTATTATAATTTGTGTCTATATAATTTCTTTTTTGATTCCACGTTAACTTCAATTGAAGAAAAAACGGCGCTCTAAGGCGTTCGCCCGCATTTTTTGCATGCATCGCATTCAAGGTAGGACCGGCCCCCTGCTTGTATGTCCTAAAAATTCAGCTTATTATTGCAAATCTTAATTAATTTATATAATTATAATCAATTTTCGTAAGACTTAAACATTATCGCAATGTTAATTTTCAATAAAAACGTCGTCAAAAAATTAATAAGCTTAATATATAATTTTGTGAAATATTAAGCATCTATTATAAGAAAATACTGGCATGATTTCATATATCATGTACGCAGTCCTTGATATTATTTAATCATTCAAATTAAATGTAACATTTTTTACATAACTAGAGATGTTTTGTAAAGTGCTCACTTTTTGCTAATTCTAAAGCAGCTTCTTTATTTCGAGTTTATTTCATGGCTTTAAAAAGTGCGAAATACAATGTCCCTTTATGGCTGACAATTGTAAATTTCTCAAATATACTAAATGTCCTTAATGGAACAATTGTAAATAAAATAAAGAATAAAAAAAATGTGTGAAATTCAAATTTTGTGAAATTCATTTTTGAAACACCATGAAAGTGACTTCTTATAATTCATCATATGGTTCAAACTTTGATGAATTTTTAAAATAAAACTACTTGTCGTGGGGATGTAATATTTTAGTATGTTCTTTAGGTTATCTATAAACATAAAATTTATTAGTTATCTATAAACATAAAAGATTTATTAAATTTTTTTCATTCAACAGTTAATTTCGAAGAAACGGCTCGGCCGACACACATATACATGCCTTTTCCAAATTTGATATCATTCAATTCAGAAACGTCGAGAAAACATAAAATTAGCAAATCGGATTTTTGGCCGAAAACACAAATGTTAAATTATGAATGTTCTAAATAAGGCCATTGCATCATATACAATTTGTCCATATATACTATTTCTCCATATATACCATTTTTCCGTATTTTTCCTATTTGTCTCACCCTGTGCGCTGTTCTTTTTTTTAGCAGCTCTTATAATTGTAAAAATTTGATTATGTAATAGTATTAATAATAGTAAAGCACTTCCTATGACTGGAAATGACTCCAAATGAAGCCCAAAAAAAATTACATTAAAAGCAATTGAGTCTTGTCATGGAGAAAGGGAGTCCAATTATAAACTACATCTTATATCTTACAAATCACACCATCTGATCCTTTGTTATCAATTGTATACAGTGCGTCAGTTTGTGGTTCTTTATGTTTAGATCATTGTCCTTGTTCATTTTGGTGCCACTTAATATAACAATAACTTTATTGTTATCGGTCTCGATTAACGCGCTCGTATTCTATATTGAGACAAGTGGATAAACGTCTTTAAAATATCCTGTAACAGTAAATGCATTACCTCATATGATGTGTGAAATCATAGACCCCTGGTGTTAGAAAAGAGTGAAAATATTACAACGCTATTTAAATGAATAAAGCAATGAGTGAATGAGTAGTTTTATTGAACCACAAATTAAAGATAATATTAGGGGCCACGAGCGTCCATCTGTTTTGAGAGGATCCAACTATTTTTTTTAAATTTTTGTATTTCTTTAACTAAATAGTTTTAAATAATATTGTTTCACTTTTGTTTTATGAATTTTGAATTTTCTCAATTTAAAATAATGAATGATAATTAATATTCAAATTATAGATCGGTCATATCACCATTTCAATGGCACGAGTAGTAGATTACCTGTCTTTTGGGTAAGATATTAAGGTATTTTCACTAGAATTAATTTTAGAGGTGTTAGGTATATCACTATAAGGTATTTTCACTAGAATTAATTTAGAAAAAATGAAAATTTAAAATTAACTTTGAAATTTAGTTTATATAATTCTGAAAAATGGATAAAGTTCTCCAATTTATAATGAAATATAAAATAAGGAGCTTCATTTTAACTAGGCGGTAGCTTGATTAGAATTTGTTAGAACATATTTCATTTACTAACCAACAGTGCTAATAACAAAAAAAAACGAACAACGAAACAAAATACGTTGTGAATTTTTAAAAATTGCGCATTTTATCGACGTTTCAAGCTATTCTGAATCAAATGAGACCAAATTTGTAAACGTATGTGTGTGTGTATGTGTATGTGTGTGAACAGATTTTTTGCCGTAAATAGACGTTTTCTCCAAAACGGCTGGACCGATTTCAAAAATTTAAAAGCTATTCGATGTATCTCGACTAGCGTTGTGCAATGATCGGCCTCGCCGTTTCTTCGTGAATATCAGAAAAGTGAAAACCTTTTCGTCCACGTTTTAGCCCGCAATTCTAAATCAATTTTGAAAACTCGAAAATCGTTCGAAAGATAATGTGGTTTGGAATCGACCTGATTAATATTTGGTAAAGATCGGCCGGGCAGTTTTCTTCAATAAAGTGTTAAAAAAAATTAACGATTTTTATAAAATTTTTTTTGGTGATAGATTTCATGGTCTTCTAGATCAAACTACAATATTACGACCCTACGACAAGTCGTTTAATTTTGAAAATTCGCCAAGGTTTGCAAAAATTAGCATTGTTTTCTTGGATTTGTCAAAATTAGACCTTTGATCGACGTTTTCTCAAGAACGCCTGAACCGATTTCAGAAATTTAAAAGCCATTTGATTTATCTCAATGAGGGCGCTGCGGATCTTTAAGCACCACTTTACCATGTGTATTAGTATCAAATGGCACATTGATTTTTCATAATACTAAGAGTTCTCAGACAAATCTACGAGTATTTCGATAAATATATTATATTTATATAAATATATGGATATTAGCATCTTTAATTTCAAAATCTTTTCCGATGTTTAAAAATAATTACCTATATAGCAATATATATTTGAAGCAAATAATTGCTAATAACTTAAATATCTTAAATAACCGTAATACACATGTAACATTATGCACGCGCCTACTTTATTGGTTGAAATGATATCATATAAACAGGAAGCGACAATCACAAATCTTTCCTCTTTCGGGCAAAACTGATTTTGAGGAGCACGTTTACAATTATTTGTTCAATTGATACCATAAATTAATCAATGTTAAATTTGCTTTGTGCACAGAACAAAATATATAAAATATTGACAAAAGATGTAATGTATGTAAATAATAAAAAAAATGAAATTTGTGAATTGCACAACACTTCTACAATATGCTAAGGATTGCGAAATAGTTATGATAAATTTAGCAATCTCATATTTAGAGCCAATCATATCATTCCAATCATTAGAATTATCAAAAAACTTTGAAGGAGTTGTTATCATATGATGAGTTAGATGTTGGTATACATATCGGTATATCAACCGATTTGAATAATTTAAAAACATTCGATTCCAATTAATAAAATGACGTGCTGATTAGTTATTAAAAAAATTAAATTACGTTACGGAAAGTTCAATCAATTTTTCATAAAGCACAATGCGATCTATCACTAGTTCTATGAAACATTTAATATACAATTCGATCACTATTATTATTAATTGATGCAGTATATCCTTCTAGGTCACTCGGAGTGTGAAAAACTAAGATCAAATCATTACATTTTTTCATATTTTTGTTAGAAAATTACCATCTTTAATCTCATCTTAAGATTTCGAGAGATATTTAGACCTTATACATCTCTATATTAATGAAAGCATCAAATAGATGCATAATCCAATTATTGTAATTATTGTAATTTATTAATTATCTTTGTTTCTCTATGCAATCACACTCGAACTGTGTATAAATTTCTGGAAAAATCTGTTTCTATGAAACTAAATCATTCGCTTTGTATTAACAAATTAGACGATCTGATAAATTTAGAAAACTAGTTGGTTTGGTATTTAGCCTTGAGGCAAGTTACATGAACTTCCCGATATGTGTAAATAATCGACTTAATCAAAAAAAAGTGTAAATAATATACTTTATCAATCCTACTTTAAAAAAACGATAATAATTTTAGCAAAGTTTGACGAATTTTTAAAATTAAACTACTTGTCGTAAGGCCATAATATTACAGTAAGTTCTATAAGAACATGATGTATATCGCCAAAAAAAGTTACATGAAAATCGGCTTAATTTTTTTTTTCAACAGTTAATTACAAGAAAACGGCTCGGTAGATTTTCACCTAAAATTAATCAGTACCATTCCCAACTAATATCTTTAGAACAGTTTTTGTTTTTTTAAAATCGGTTCGGTAGGATGGGCTTAAATATGGACGAAAAGTTTAACACTTTTTTTCAACAGTTAATTACAAGAAAACGGCTCGGTAGATTTTCACCTAAAATTAATCAGTACCATTCCCAACTATTATATACTTTATTATCTTTCGAACAGTTTTTGATTTTTTAAAATCGGTTCGGTAGAATGAGCTTAAATGTGGACGAAAAGTTTAACACTTTTTTTCAACAGTTAATTACAAGAAAACGGCTCGGTAGATTTTCACCTAAAATTAATCAGTACCATTCCCAACTAATATCTTTCGAACAGTTTTTGATTTTTTAAAATCGGTTCGGTAGGATTAGCTTAAATGTGGACGAAAAGTTTAACACTTTTTTTCAAATTGCAAAGAAACGGCTTGGCAGATCGTCGCACAAAACTGACAAACGATAGTCCTCACCGAAATACATCAAATGGCTTTTAAATTTCTGAAATCGGTTCAGGCGCTTTTGAGAAAACGTCGATCAAAAGTCTAGTTTTGACAAATGTCAAAAAAACTATACCAATTTTTGCAAACTTTGACGAATTTTTAAAGCTAAACGAGTTGTCGTAGGGCCGTAATATTTTAGTATGACCTAGAAAACTATGGTATCTACCGTCAAAAAAAAAATCATAAAAAATGTCGAAATTTTTTTTTTTAAACGTTATTACAAGAAAACGGCCCGGCCGATCTTTACCAAAAACTAATCAGCACGATTCCCAACCAATATCTATCGAATGGTTTTTGAATTTTCAGAATCGATTCAGAATTGCGGGCTAAAACGTGGACGAAAATTTTTCACTTTTCTGCAATTTACAAAGAAACGGCCAGGCCGATCGCCGCACAAAACTAAGAGACGATAGTCCTCATTGAGATACATCAAATGGCTTTTAAATTTTTGAAATCGGTCCAGCCGTTTTTGGAGAAAACGTCGATTTACGGCAAAAAATCTGTTCACATACACACACACACACATACACACACACACATACTTTTTCCAAATTTGGTCTCAATCGATTCAGAATGGCTTGAAACGTCGAGAAAACATAAAATTAGCGAATCGGATTTTTTGATGAAAACATAAACTTCTCCTTCGGGAAGTTAATTATTTTGTTTCCAATAAACATTATTATTACCTACATTACAAACAAACAAGGATTTTGCTATAAAATTTAAATGCACAGTAGTAAATTCTCCTGGTATATCATTGCTCTTTGTGACTATATAGATAATACGATGAGAGAGAAATTATTAACGAAGGCCAAAACATTGTCATTGAGAAAATGATAATTGTTGCAGGGTCAAAAGACACATTAATGTAACTATATTATTCACAAATAGTCATTTTACTAGTTGAGATGATAGGATGCTCCAATTTCGTATGCAAGTATAATCTGAACAACAAAACTAGTTGTGTATAGCATCGTACCTTGAGGCAAATTGCTGGAACTTCCCGTACCGTAACGAAATGTTCGAGGAATTGAAAATGTATTGAAATAGATTATTATAAATACTATAACATTGTCTAATATTTATAAGAATTATATAAACTGAATTACAAAGTTAAAATTATTTATTTTCAGTATATAAGTGCGCTTTAGAACTTTAGCTAGAATTAAAATTAAAATCCGAATTAATAAAAAAAATTAAATAAAAAAAATTCCCCCAAAAGCAATCGTTTCGTCAACACAAACAGAAAGTTTTTCGAATCATTTATCGGATGCTTAATTCTCTCAAAAACTCGATTTCTATTCTATTTTTTGCCCTCTGTGCTTCGTATCTCCGAATCGGCTGAACTAACTTTTGCCAAAAACTAATCAACACGTCTCCTTATCAATAGGAATCGATTTTTTTTTATTCATTCAAATGAATTGTTCCGTAGTTCCAAAATCGTCGAATTAATAAAAATTGTATCCACACATACGCACACACATTCATTTTTTCTAAGGTATGCAAAAATGCTCAGAAACCTCTGAACCGTGAAATTATGCAAAAATTTTCAATTTCTATTTTTGGACGATTGAATTAACGGGATGTGAACAAATCCGCAAATCCTTGTTGTAACCTATTGCCATTATTGTTTCTTAAAATATGATTACCTATTGCTGAAAGAGGATAAATAACGTTTAAGAGAAGCATTTATATGTGTTAAATTCTAAATGTATATCTAAAGAATTAGTTATATTTTGGATCCAATTAAATACATTTTGTTACACTTATTTTTGTTTGCTGAATTGGCAAAGCTCGCGCTATTTGTATGAATGAAACTGAACTTTGTCGTACTGTTTATAATCATTGAAAAGTATCATGTTGCATTATATTGTTTGAAGGTCATTCGATAACATAAATAACTACGCTTTGTGACTTATTGTTAGATCATAACATGCTTCCAAGCAAAAATAACCTAACAGTAAGTTCAAACATGTGGCGGGAAAAACTCAGTGGCATATACCCTACTCAAACCCCAGGGATACTGGGTTCGAGTCCTTGTGCTGATATAGGAATTGCAAGTTGCATGAACTTCCCTAAATGTGTAATAATGAGATGCTTAGATAAAATTTTCAACTGTTTATTTTGAAAATAGTGTTTTCGATTTAAATTATCTGTAATTATATTAAATATAGTGCAGAGACATGTGTTTGTATGTCCTAAAATTGTAGCTTATTATTTCAAATTTTAATTAATTTATATAATTCAACCAATTTTCTAAGAACTTGTTTAGTGCCATCGCGGATTTTCAATATTGAGTTTATTTCACTGGTTTTCAAATTTGTGAAATTCAAATTTTGACTCTTGGTTCAAATTCTAATCATATTTTTTCAAACTTTGAGGAATTAAAATTATACGAAGGCCGTAATATTCTAGTAAGTTCCTTAGGACCATAATATCTATCAACATAAGTTTTATCACAATATTTTTTAGATTATTTTTAGATCATAACATGCTTTCAAGCAAAAATAACCTAATAGTAAGTTCAAACATGTATCGGGAAAAGCTCAGTGGCATATACCCTACTCAAACCCCAGGGATACTGGGTTCGAGTCCTTGTGCTAATATAGGAATTGCAAGTTGCATGAACTTCCCTAAATGTATAATAATTACATGCTTAGATAGAATTTTCAACTGTTTATTTTGAAAGTTTAAATAGAGTTTTCGATTTAAATTATCTGTAATTATATTAAATATAGTGCAGAGACATGTGCTATGTCCTAAAATTGTAGCTTATTATTTCAAATTTTAATTAATTTATATAATTCAACCAATTTTCTTAGAACTTGTTTAGTGCAATCGCGGATTTTCAATATCGAGTTTATTTTTCAGTGGCTTTTAAATTTGCGAACTTCAAATTTTGTCTTTTGGTTCAAATTCTAATCATATTTTTGCAAACTTTGATGAATTAAAATTATACGAGGGCCGTAATATTTTAGTGTGTTTCTTAGGGCCATGATATATATCAACATAAGTTTTATCACATTTTTTTTTCAATAGTTAATTGCTAACGGCTTGGACGATTTTTGTTCAAAACTAATCCTCATGTTCCCGAAATAACACATTTCGAATAGTTTTTTAATTTTTAAAATCGATTCAGATTTTTTGGCTAAAACGTGGACGTCAAAATATATTTTATTATGAAGTAAATTATTTTACAAGTTCTTCAATTTCAAGATAACACATTTACAGAATGTAAATAACATAATTAATTAAAAAATAATTTGATTTAAACTAAATATGTAACAAAGATTCAAATATGTGCACTATTTTGACCAAAAAAGTATTTTTCCATTTTTCTCAGTTTTAAGTGTAATGCAAGATTAAAATGCAAGATTTTCACACTATATTGTACTCATAATTAACTTCCCGTAGGGTAAGTTAATTTCAAGCAAAAGTAATCGCAAACAAATCTAAAATGAAAATGTTTATATATCTTTACGCTTTATAGTATTCTGATCATTTTGGCATACCTTGAAAAAATAAATGTAGGGAGAAGTCCTGTAACGGCAGACGGCACCTAACGCCGGATACTCCATTTAACACGTATTATTTAAAGGAGTGTAAATCTTTCTATTTCAAAATACAAATAAAAGGGGCGTGAGGGGCACACAGGTACAGGATCATACGCCGAGCCTCGCCTGTGATGCACACGGCCATGGCGGAAGCAACCCTTTGCTGTTTTAGGTGCAAAATCACGACGTCACCTAAATATCAATGAATGTAATTCTAGCATATTTATGGATTTACATTTGAGTAGCATTCATAGATAAAAGTAGTACTTGACTGTTATCCGTGAAATGGTAGAATATTATTAGATATTTTAAACAATTTTAGTGGGTACCACCAAATGGACGAAAATGTCTGTGCCTTAGCACCGGACACTAAGTCGTTCCTTAGCGCCGAACAGTAAACATATTGACATTTCTTGTGAGAATTGACGTAATTTATTCTAATTATTTAATTTTGTTCTGTATGAGTGCTAACGGTCACTATATATTCCCATTTTTCGTATTTTCTAGTTAAAGAACAAAAAGTTTATGATAAATACTCCAGCTGAGAGCATCGGTGTGGCCCAGCCAAAAAGGTGGAGGAATAGTGACTTTTTTTGTAATATCTAAGAATATTCTTCAAGCACACATGTGCAGACATTCTAGAGTGTAAGGATGCCTACATATGTGTTGAATGCAGATTATTTTGAAATGACTGGTACTAGGTGCCACTTTTATAAAAATCATATTTTTTGTTACCAAATTTTAATTGATAGTGTAAATTATTTTTTAGCAAAGGTTGCGTTTTTGTTAATTTAGTACGATTTCTAACTTTGTTATCTAACATAAGTCATAATTTAATAAACGTTTCGTAAAATATTTTTTGATTTATTTATAAATAACCTTAGGTGTCCGACTTCTCCCTATGTGTGTGTATGTATGTGCGGATATAATTTTTCGTCGACAATTTCGAGAACACGGATCAACCAATTTGAATAATTCAAAAAACATTCGATTCATATTGAGTCGTGCTGATTAGTCTTTGGCAAAAACAGGTCCGGCCGATCTGAAAATACGAGGCAAAAAGTGCAAAAAATGATAATTAAATTTATGAGAGAACGGAGCGTCTAATTTCAATGATTTAAAAAAAAAATTGGCTTGCCCACCGCTTTGAGAATAAGCGATCCATATTTTGAAAATAACATTTTATGATAAAAGTATATAAAATATCTGAAATACTGTTATTTATCTTTCAGCATCCAAATCAGCACAGAACCTCACGTGGTCAGACAAAATTAAAAAAAGTTTGTTGGCGGATTACGATAAGTTTACAAGACCGGCAGAAAGAGATAATACAACTACAGTGCAAGTAGGACTAGTTATTACGCATGTCGACTTGGATGAACAAACGGCCGTAATGACTGTCAATGGATGGACGAAAATGGTAATCCACTAATAATAGGAATAGTTAAAATTGGCGAATTATAAGAATAGTTAATTTGTTAAAATTAGCCTTTCTTATTCGATTAGAAATTCTACCAGGTTTTCCACAATGGATAAGAGTATGCGTCAGTAAGTAGTTAAAATATTCACGAAGTTGAACCAAAAATACTTTATTAAAAATGTTATACTCAATAGATAATTAGAAAAGAGTTCTAATTACATCTATGGGTGGATCAGTTTATAGTTCGGCATGGCGTGCTTGCCATACCAAACTATTTCACGAGTATATTGGCCAAGACCCTGGATGTTGTTATTTGAATGATCCTCAAATTTATGTAAAAGTTTCCAGTAAGCATTTTAATTTGTTCAAGTATCATCGGTACGTCATCCGTTCATGTATATATTTTGTAGAGTAATAGTGTCTCGTCAGTGTCTATTGATTTGTTGAGTACTAGACGTAAAGCTTCCACCAATAGTCGATAGACTTTGTTTTTTATCTGATTTACGAACTCCTGATTTACATATGTTTATAATCTTAAAAATATTTGTTTATAATTTTAGAATGAATTTTTAAATTAAAGTAGGCTGTTTATAACTAACTAAATTTAATGAAGTGATTGATAACTGATAACAAAATACTAAAGTACAGCCATGCGAATGAACGAATTATATAAGGTACACGCCGCGTACGTCTAAAATATTTTTTGATGTCTACATAATCGCTTAAACGCGGCGAAAATGTGTTAAATCGTTTAAATAATTTTGATGTGATTCGTTATTTACAGTATCTGAAGCCCAAGGAACATTTGACAAACTAAAAACTAATAATATAATTATAGATATAATGAAATAGCACCCTAAATAACCAGAAACCACTTAAACGCTTAAATTGTATAAAAATAATCAAATAATATCAAAACTAAATTCACGTTGAAAAAAAACATGTTTAATTATCCAATAAAAAAATAAAGAACTTGGTTTAGAATAAAACAACAGTGCAGCAAAGCATTCCTTACCAAAATAAATATTGACTATGCCAATTATAATAATAGTATTCTGTGGTTAGAGCTCAAATCTTCCAATCCGGGTTCTGGGTTCAAAACTAAGCTCGGTCAGGCTGATATCAAGCATGAGACATTCGTTATTACTTGAGAATATGGATTTAAAATATATTTCCAAGTGAATCTGGGATTGCTAAGTCAAATTAATTTTTTTTTTTTTCAATTATAAGCTATTAAAATACATAGTATTAGAAAATTGGTTCTTAGAGAAATAATGCATAATTTAGGAATTGTTAGGTCTCTGGCTCTAAAAAATAGAACATAATTTTTTTCCAGTGTCTAACAGCTTTGTCATTGTTAATAACGCGTGAAGAGATCGAATAAGCAGCAAAAACAAAAACTAGTTAAAATCGACAAAAAGCCATCGATACATTTTTAACAATGTTCCGTCTATTAAAAAAATGTAATTCCTTTTTCACATATATCTGTATCTTTTTATATGTGCCAAATAAACTATAATATACATCCAAAATAAGTGCGTTGAAGGAGCATGCACAGAAAAAAATAATGTAATTGCATTTAAAATATTTTTTTAAAGTCTATATTACATTATTACGTACTCTACATACAAATTTATATAATTTAACAGTGTAAGTAATTAATAGATATGTATATATCATTAGGACAAACGGTATATATCTACTGAATATTGCGTATATTTCCTCGCGTTCATGGTCCCAAAATGTGCTAATATAAGCCTACATTTAATATGACAAGGAATGTATGTCATATAAAAATTCATTAATAACAATATTTATTCACATAATTTGTTTCTTTCAAGACATGGAAAGATCCGAAGTTAGTATGGGATCCAGAGCAATTCAATGGAGTTAAGACCATTCATTTAGCGGATCACGAAATTTGGCAGCCCGATATTTTGCTATATAATAGGTACATATACACACGATATTATTTAACTTAATATATATATATATATATATATATATATAATATATGTAATCTTACTACTGATAACTGTTAACCAACTGTTAATTGTAATAATCTGCATTAATAATACAATATCAATTAATTTCTTGTATTTCCGAGCTAATTCAAGCCATTATAAAAAATCCACAATTCACTACACATCAAAACAAGACGGACTCATCTTTTATTTTAAAATACGTGCTACTAGATCGTGCAATCTTATGGCACACTGACTATTATAATATTAATTAATATTATAATGTGCACTCATAAACCCTATTTTATATGGAGTGCTAATCGAGCGCAAAAAAGTGCTCAAACATAGAAGGGTATGTGACGTCATATGTCTGAGCGAACATTTCCGACGACAATCGCGGACTCTCCCGATTGATTAAATGTCGTATGTCATATGTTTTATTTTAAAAATATAATGGCAATTGTGATGGCTGATAATTTTGTTCGGCAATGATCGCTCAAGCATGAGACGTCACATACCCATCTATATTAGAGCACTTTTACAACAGAAAACATATGAGGACTAGCAGTCCATGTAGTGTAATGTCTATGTGTAAACTATAATATATGATTATATACATACATACTTTAATATATTTCGCTAACAGATCGATCATACCTGACCACACAATCGCAATTGTATAACAACAACCCACCTTAACTTAAATATACTTACAAAATTGCAACAAAACAAATTGTACACGAAATAACTTACCACAACAAAATACTTCAATAATCAATTAGTACCGTTTTTAAGCAATTTCGTTTCGCACTCTTCGCCAACTCATTCTTCGTCAACAAATTTGCAACTAAAGCACTCGCTTTCAATGCTTCTGATGCTTTCACAACTACTGCACTCGCCTCTGCAGCATCCTTAGCTTCTTTTTTCTTAAGCATTACTTCTAATGCCAAAAAATTTTCTCCAAAACATTTTCCTGCAGTAAACTTTTCTCCAGTGCACACTCCTTCGGTGCACACTTCGCAAATGCACTTACTTTTGACGCACATACTTCTGGTGCACATACTTCTGATGCACATACTTCTGGTGCACATACTTCTGGTGGGCATACTTTTGCTGCACATACCTTTCAAGCGCATACTTCTGATGCACTTATCACTGGTTCAATGACTTCGGTGCACGTTTTACCAATGTATCTTGTAAGCATTCACAGCGTAAATAAGTTTATTTGATTAGTTTAATCATAAAAAATAGAAAGAAGTTGGCTTCAGGTGTGGGAAGCCAATCCATATGCAACGATCTTTCTGCATGTGACGTGGCTTACCAGACTTGAAGCAAGATCCTTGCTAATTTCTCGGTTAGGAGCACTTCAACGCAACATGCTCCATACCGCTACAATGTCACCCAACTTATTAAAATTTATAAGTAATTTTCGTCATCCTCATTATGAAGTAAATAGTAATATTCTTTGTTATATATATTTTTTTATCCAGTGCCACAGGCAGCAGCATTGATCATTACGGAAACACGTTGGCAATCGTATTCAATGGGGGCGATGTACTATGGGTGCCGCCTTCTACATTTTCCGCTTTTTGCGAATTGGATTTGACATATTGGCCATACGACACTCAGCATTGCCGTATTAAACTTGGATCTTGGACATATGATGCAAATCAACTAGATATAGTTCTGTCAACGCCTGATACAACGGTAAGAAATCTTACAATTCTGATAATGAGAATAATCACTAAATTTAATATATAAAGCATCCAACATAGAAACATCGGTTTTTAAATATTACTAAGCTAGTGGTGCATGGCATCGTCCCTTAAGGCAAAGTTCTATAGTCATAATATAAGAGCTAAAAAAAACTAACGACAACGATTTTATATGTTTACATAAAAAATAAATGAAACCTAATCAAGCGGAATTAGAATCAAAGACATAAGCTCATATTTCTAAGAATTATGAAAACCGAATTACAAAGGTAAAATTATTTATTTGAAAAATATGAGCTTCAGAATTTTATCTAGAATTAAAATTAAAATCCAAATCATGTTCTATATTCAAAAAAGAATATTTTGTAAATTTTTTTTTAATTTTGAAATAAAAAAAAAATGTCTTCCCCAAAAACTATTCGTTTCTTTGCACTATCAAAACAAGCAAAATTTATTTTAAAACATTGAAATCGAAAGCTTTATCCTTCAAAATATACCATTTTTTGCACAGTTAGCTCCGTGTCTCCGAAACGACTGGACCTGTCTCTGCTGAAAACTAATCACCATTTCTCCACATCATTATAAATTGAATGTTTATTGAATCATTCAAATCGGACGGTGTATTTTCACAAAAACTTAATTTATATTTGCTGCCTTCTTTGCTCCGTATCTCTGAAACGGCTAGGCCAACCTTTGCCAAAAACTAATCAGCACGATTCAATAGGAATCGATTGCTTTTTGAATCATTCAAATCGATTGATATGTAATCCCGTAGACATAGACGAGAAATTGAATCCACACATACATACACACATCTATATTTTGTAAGGTATGCCAAAATGTTCAGAAACATCAATAACGTGAAGATATAACTAAAAGTTCATTTTGATTCTTACCCTACAAGAAGTTAAAACATTTTACATTAAATTTGAAAAAAAATCTTTCACTTCTATTTTGCCTTATCACATTACGTCGAGGTCACCAATTAAAGCGATGATAAGACTTTACGGTGATGGTTATAATTAAAGAAAAGTTTACTATTTCACAGTTGTTAACTTCCCGTAGGATAAGTTATAGTAATGGGCCAAAAATGGGAAATAATTTTTTTTGTATATCTTTACGTTTAAGAGGTTTTTGAACTTTTTGGCATACCACAGAAAATGTGGTTTTTCGTCGACATTTTCAGGAGAGATTTGAATGATTAAAAAGCAATCGTTTCCTACTGATGGGGATTAGTGCTGATTAGTTTTTGGAAAAAATTGGTCCAGCCGTTTCGGAGATATGAAGCAAAGAGTGAAGAATATAAAAATCTAGATTGCCAATTTGAATTACCCAAAAAATATTTCATTCGTAATGATGAGGAGAAGTGGTGATTAGTTTTTGGCAAAGGCAGATGTAGCCGTTTTGGAGATACTGAGCTAAATGTGCAAAAATTGGCAGTTTTTGAGAGAACTAAGCACCGATAAAGCGATTGCTTTTGGGGAAAGTATTTTTTTATTATTATTTTTTTTAATTTCCAAAAAATATTATTTTATGTTTTGTATGTATTATTTATGCATTGGATATTAATAAATGAGTGCCCAAGTTGTTTGGATGCGCCCTGGATCAGTTGATCGATTTCACTTTCTAATCACGTGAATTATGATAGCTATCACAAATATATTTCTTTAGGTACTCCGAACTTTTATTTTGATTCAATTACACCTCAAAATCAACGTAAAATCATATTAAAACCGTTTTTATATCAACATTTGGATTTGGTCAAACAATATTGACTTACCTTTCATTATACTTGCAATTTTATGTGTAAGAATCCAAGAAATTAATATGGTATTAATAATTATTTTTCAACTTGTATCTCATATTTCAGGACTTTACTGAATTACTTATCAGTAATAACGAATGGCAAGTCAAAGATTATACAGCTGAACGTCATCAGAAGTACTATCCTTGCTGTCCAGAACCATACGCTGATGTGGAATTTAACATAACACTAACTCGACGGTCGCCAACTTATTCATCTTTAGTTATAACTCCGGCATCGATTGTGGTCCTCATGACTTTGCTCAGTTTCTGGTTGCCACCGACAGCTGGAGAAAAAATTATACTTAATTCTTGCAACGCTATCATAATATGCATTCTTATGATGTATTTTAGCCAAAAGTTACCAGTCATGGCAAACCATACGCCATTAGTGGGTAAATATTATGTATAAGCTAGATATGATAAAAATTTCATTTTTTAATTGCATTCTAAGTAATGCAAACCAATAAAAAAGATATGGCACAAATATAAAAAATAAACCTAATATATTAATTAAATCCTAGAGATGAAAGATAAAACTTGTAAAAAATATTAGGTGAACAACTATGCTTTCGCTGTTTTTCGATAAAAATTTTACTTTATTATAAAAAAAACTATTACATCTGAATCATTCAAAGAATTGCGCATCACTAAACACAACTTATGTCCATCTTTCTGGCAGAGCTCGAATACTTTGACGCCAGAAGTGTTCGTCTTTTGAGGCTACCCACGAATCAAGTCATTTTCTGATGTCTTCATATGAGTAGAACTGTTGATCAGCCAGGCCATGTGCCATCGAACGGAACAAGTAAAAATCGGACAGAGCAATATCTGGGGAATATAGCGAGAACTTGCCATTTGAGAGTTTCCAAGTAGGATCTAACAGGCTTGGTAACGTGAAGCCGAGCGTTGTCATGCAGTAAAATCACTTTTTCGTGCCACTGCTCGTATTGTGGCCGTTTTTCGCGCAGTACTCGATACCGTTTCCCAGTGATGGTTTCGCTCGGTTTCAACAGCTCATAATAAATAACACCGACCTGGTCCCATCAAATGTAGAGCATAATCTTCGCAGCGTGAATATTTGGCCGAGCTGCTGTAATGTAGTCATCACGATTCATGTCACGATGCGATGAAGAAACCCTTTCTTTCTTGCCGCTGGAGCAGTTGTTCACAGGCGCAGAAACGACGCTCGACGCCTCTTGGCTTCGACTCATAAGGATTCCAAGTTTTTTACTTCTTTTCACTTCCAACGCGTGCATTTGCTTCGAAATGGCTTGACGGGTAACTTCTAATTCTGAAGCAAGCTCTTATTTAGTTTGGCACGAATCTTCTTCGAGCAAATCCTTCAATTTAACGTTTTTGAAGGTTTTGGACATTCCTTCGCGAGGACGGTCGTCAACATCAAAATCACTTTTTTTGAAACGACGAAACCAATCATGGCATGTTAAAAAATAAACACTTCCCGCAAACAACGATTGTTTGGCATAATATTAGACATTTTTACTTAACCAGAACTATATAATGCAAAAACAAAATCACTTATAGCATTTTGTTTACCATATGTCTAAGCTTGGTTCGTGACGTTTTGGATGTATCAAAATCGACCGATCCTTACTGCTAGAGTATTAGCGTTGCGCACCTAATATATTAAATTAAAACCAATACAAAACACAAGTTTGTACAAATTGTATATTTTATTTCTATATTTTCATTTTTTTATTTTTAACTTTCCGAAAGAGAAGTTTATTAACTTCCCGTAGGGTAAGTTATTGTAATGGGCCGAAAATCGGAATTGAAAATTTTAACATCGACGTTTTGAAGGTTTCTGAACGTTTTGGCATACCTCAGAAAAAATGGATGTGTGTGTGTGTGTATGTGTGTGTGTGTGTATGTATGTATGGATACAAATTTCCAGTCACGTTTTAGGGCGCACGGATCAACCGATTTGAATGGTTCAAAAAACATTCGATTCCTATTGATAGGGAAAAGAGCTGATTAGTTTTTGGCAAAGGCAGGTCAAGCCGTTTCGGCGATACATTAATAAGAATACGTGATTAATATTTTTTATACAAATTATAAACAATAACGATTTTGAAAAACATATTTGATCCAACGTACCATCGTCTACTCTAACCTCGATCTTTATAAAAAAAATATAATAATAAAAATATTTAGTAATTATCATTGTTAATATGCATCAAGTTATAACAAAAATGAAGATTACTCAATGGTAATATGAAATGCAATCCCGGTATCCCGGTTTACCCAAAAACCTAAATCTTATTTGTACATCTAAATGGTGCTTACTAAAAATTAATTAATATTATTAGAAAATGGGCTAAAATTTTCATTGCATCAGATTTAATGACCTAGTAAAACGGCTCTGTCTATTAAAGAAAATATGAATTTCAATGGAACCATAATGAAGTAAAGATAATTAAAATGTTTATCAAACAAGATTGCTTTTTTGGTAGGGTGCGATGAACAGACGTGGGCTACAGGTTGGAGTGTGCCACATTTCGCTAAGAATTTCGTTAAGAAAGTTTTTACCCTCGTACGCTTTTACGAGAAATGTCATCCAATTTTTATTTGAAAAAGTCAAGTAATTATGAAATATATTATATAGACATATAATCTTTGAAATGCAAAGTGATTTTTGCCGATTGTTTACATCGAGTTTTTGTGGAATTCTTATGCATTTGCACACTAAAATTTTGATTAATTATTCAAACGTCTTATTTATTTATTTTCATCACTTCAGTCATCATGCTTCTTAACAAAAAACAGGGAAAAATCGCAAGTACCAGCTAAAGTTTCCTGGAAGGCGATTACTTCACAATCAGCTGTGAAAAAACTCAAAAAAAAGCCTTCGGTTTCTTCAAATAAAGACATTGATTTTTGCTTGATTTGCAATAAATTGATTCGGGCAAAGCTGACAAGAAAAAACTCCATCAAGTGCGATAACTGCGACAGACACTGTACTTGAATGTTGCAAAATGTTTTTTTCAACTTTTTTATCATTCCAACTTTATAACTCCTTCTTTCCTTAATAATAACATTATTACTGAAGTAATTGTTTTTTAATTTCTACCCTTCACTTTGTGTCAACGATTGTGAATTTTGTAAATTTGACAACGGATTCGTAATTAGCGAATTTGAAATCCCTCGGATTAAAAATTTGTAGCTTATAATTCCTATAATTTCTGGTGAAAACTTCTGTGACAAATGCCCCACGAAATGGCTTATATCAAAAATAGTATTACGGATGCTTTTATCTCTTTATTAACATCTGTATAAATATATATTTCCCATGTTCAAGGGTTGTTTGGTTTTCTCTGAAGCTATTTTTTATTTGCTTAATATAACTAAAATAATAATAATAATTTTCTTAATAGCAGCATTTTTCAGATAAAAATTTGGGTGACCCATATCTTCCTACATTTTTGGAGAACACGTCCAAACATAAATGCAAGCATCTGCAATGATAAAAAGCTGCATTTTGGTATACCCTCTCAACTAAAAAAATCAAGAAAATATTTTCTTTATTGACCATTTTTGAAAAGAAAAACGTGGCCCACTTGTCTCCACTGCACTATACTAGTTAGTTAAAATGACAATATTTGTTTTATTTTTAATAGTTTTATTTTCCAAAAACTTTGAGTGTATTGTTTTTTCGAAATTCACAAATAAACTGCAAAAGTTTATTAAATACATTAGCAGAAATAAAAATATTTTTAATCTAATTGTAGTTAGTCTTAAAAAAACGTAAAAATCATACTTATTAAAGGTTTGATCGAAGGAATTGAAAGAACAAAAATTCCAAAATCAAATTTGTACGATTAAATCAGCCAAAGGAAGACTGATACTCGAATTGAATAAATATTGATATATGTATTTAAATATATGCAATACAATAATTTATAATATATTTTATTTAAGCTTAATAATTATTGCAACCCCTCAAATCAAATTCAAAATGAGTAATTTATAAATTACAAAATATCTAAATATTAAAAAACTTATATATTTAATTTATAATTAATGAAATTTTCTATCATTATGAATAGCTTAATTTCAATTGTAAATAATTCTTGATGCAACTGACCAAAATTAAGACCAAGTCTATTTTTTATTCTATTTAACATATTACATTTGCATTTCAGTGCTTTTCTATAGCAGCAGTTTAATAATGGTGACATTTTCATTGATTATTGCCGTGGTAGTCCTAAACTTGGCTCGAACAAAGCATTCAGCACCCTTACCGTGGACCATAAAAAATATGTTAAACTGCTTAGGACCATGGTTGGGCCTAAAACATTTTATGCAAGAAGTATGTATAGATTTTTTAGCGAGATCTAAGTGAATAAATGATTTAAATATCTTTCATTAATTACTTAATTAATTATAACTTTTAATTTATCATCTACGTGAAAATGAATTTCGTAATTGAATATGATCATTTTCTTTATTATTACAGCCACCAGTACCTTGCAATAGGCCAGAAGAGCTTAGGGAGCAACCGAATGCATCAAATTTTGATGAAATGACTTCTACCGATGATCGTCAGATGATTGCACCATCTTCTGCCTCTAAACAGCCCGCACTTTATCAAGTATTTATCAGTATCTTATGTTTAATTTGATTAACTTCATTATTTAAAACTTTTACGTATTCTGCATTTTGAAAATATTCCGATTTGTATTAAATAAACAACATTTTTGGATCTAAATTAGTCATCACTTAGCAGATCATTTAAAATACACAATAATCAAATGTAAAGCAATTAATAAAATTTTAAACTTATAGATCATTAAATAGTTACATAGAATACATAAATAAAATTCCTCAACGGTAATTTTTAAAGCTTAAAATTTTATTTTATATCTGTTTTTATAGATTTAACTTATATTTTATTTTAATTTTGCCGAGTCTGCACAATTTATGGGACCCGTTTAGTTTTGAACAATTTATGGGATTTTCCTTCATTCATTTAAATATTTTAAAGAAAACTAGTAGTGAATGGCGTCGTGTCTTAAGGCAAATAGCTGGAACTTTCCGTAGCAAAAATAAATAGGTTTGAAAAGTCTTCAATTTTTTCTTAGAGCCTAAAATAAATAGATTTTTAAGAATTTTAAAATTTTTGAAAGAAATTGACCTTTTTAAAGAAAATGATTTTTGTATATTTTAGCATATTTTGGAAATTTTTAATTTTTTTTTCAAAGCAATCGCTATGCGTTAGCTGCGTAAAAACGAAATATAAAAGCGCGTGGGCGCCGCGTCGCAGAATAACGGATAAACATTGGTACAGAACCCATAGAAATGTAAACAAAATTTGTTCTTGTTATTAAAAGATTAAAATATATATAAATTATCTGACAATTTGATGTGCATATGTCTAATAATCAGTTTTATTCGCCAAATAGCATTTTTTGTACCTTTTTTATTGTATCTCCAAAACCGTTAGACCTGCCTTCTTTCAAATTTTATCAGTTTTTCATTTCGCTAATACAAATACTTTTTTTTAAATCGTTCAGATCGTATGCTCCATTTTCTCAAAACTTGAACTACCATTTTTGGCACTTTTTGCGCCGTATCTTCGGAATGGCTGAACCTGCTTCTGCCAAAAAACAGCACGTCTCCTTATCAATAGGAATCGAATGTTTTTTGAATTATTGAAATCGGTTGATCCGTGATCTCGAAATCGTGGACGATAAATTGTATCCGCACATACATACACACACAAATGCTTTCATTTTTTCTAATAATAAGGTATGTCAAAATATTCAGAAACCTCTGAAACGTAAAGATATATGAACATTTTTGTTTTCGATTTTTTTGCGACTACTATAACTTACTCTATGATAAGTTAATAATATTTGCAAATAACAGATATATCAATAACATTATGACACGCAACTAAAACTTATATGTCTAGTAAGCTCTATCTGATCTTAAGACGAATATAATGAGGAAAAATAAAAATCACAAAAACTTTCATATGTAAGATAAATATGATCAACTTTTACAATGCCTCTCACAGTATTTTGATCTTTTGCCTTAGGATTGGTTACTTCTGGCCGCAGCTTTAGACAGAGTTGGATTCTTAGTATATTGTTTTGTTTTCGCAATAATGGCGGCAGTTTATTCAATTTAGAAGTTTGCTATCAATTTTGGCGATAAAACACTAAGAAGAGAGTAGAGGATTATTAACAATGTTCTCCTATCAGGCAGTTGAAGTCCAAATTTAGTGAATAGTATGTAGATATTAAAATAGAAAATTATTTGGAATATTGTTAACATGATCCTTAATGTGTATATAGTTATATTATGCTTCATATTTTATTAAAAGCTAATGAATTATATTTATCAAAAACTTATTATTGTATTATTATTTCTGAAAAAAAATGTTATAGCTACCTTCAACCCTTTTTTTTCCTTTCCATCTTTTCATTATTATTTCTTGCAAAATAAAAATAGCAAAACGAATATTCTTGAAGAACAAATAAAATTCTGAAACAGTCATATTTAGTTAGCCTTCCACGTTTTCGGTCTTTTGCATTTTTGTGACAAAAGCTTCTAATGTTGTTTGGTTTTTTCTTTTGCCTTGTACTTTTAAAAGTTCTTCATAAACGGATAGAGCATCTCTAACATCACTTATAGTTTTGAGCTCCTGTCAAAATTTAGAACCAATTTAATGAAGTGATCCATTATTTCAGTTATGGTAGGACTTCTTTTAACAAACGCCATCAGAATTTCTTTTTGCTCTTTCTCTGAATCACTGATATCAATATTTTTGTTTTCTTCTTGTTCAGTTAATTCCTTGAGCTCATCATTAGAAAAACTTAAGCACTATAATTGCTCCGGAATGTAGCACTTTATCTTTGAATCATGGTGATATTTTACTGTTAATTAATTGTTATATAATAAATGGGATATTGATCTACTTGATATGAGACATAATATTTGGAAATGCCGGGGATCGAACCCGGGGCCTTTCACATGCAAAGCGAACGCTCTACCACTGAGCTACATCCCCAATTGGTAATTACTGGTAATCTCATTCGCTCTTGGGCCAAGTTATTGCAGAAAACATTGCGATTTATAAGATCAATAAGAAATTTTCTCAAAAGAATATGACACGCGAGCCAAGTTAGTTGCAGAAAAAATGGCAATTCATAAGATCATCAAGAAATCTTCAATAAAAATGTGAACGTTTTACAATTACGTGTCATCTTGCCAAGGGGGAAAAAGCATCTCCACATTTACCTCTTCAAATCCTGGGTAGAAATAAAAGAACGCTAAACAGAAACAGAGCTAAGAAAGAATGTATTGACAATATAAAATGGAGTTGATTGTTTTATTAATGAATGATTGTATATTTAGACATGATTCAGGGAGTGAGAGATGGCTCCTCATTTCTGAGCGATTTATCTCGTGTTGTGCAGTAAAGCGAGTGCTTAAGCACAAATACAAATTACAAATGTTGGGAAGTATTCTTGTTCGGAAGAACACGTACAAAAATTGGAACGATACAGAGCAGATTGGCATGGCCCATACGCAAGGATGGTGAGCAAAATCGTGAAGCGTTTCACATTTTTTGGAAGATTTTTTAATGATCTATGAATTGCTCTTCTCTGCCAACTAATTGGCTCGTGTGTGGATGAAAAAAGCTATTTGCCATGCGGGGATGTAGCTCAGTGGTAGAGCGTTTGCTTTGCATGTGAAAGCCCGGGTTCGATCCCCGGCATCTCCAAATATTTGTCTCATATCAAGTAGATCAATATCCCATTATATTATATAACAATAATTTATAACAAAAAATATCACCATGATTCAAAGATTAAGAGCTACATTTCGGAGCGATATAGTCTTAAGTACAGTACAAATACAAATTACGAACGTTGGGATGTGTATTTCGCAGGCAGAACATATACTAAAATTGGAACGATATAGAGAAGATTAGCATGGCCCCTGCGCAAGGATGACACGCAAAATCGTGAAGCGTTCCACTTTTTTTTTTTAATTTTTTATTAAATATAATTCAATATGCAAATTATAATAATAAGTTGTAAGATTGAATTTAAAATTGTCACCATTACTCAAACAGATGGCGCATCGACCCTTAGGGATTAACTCGCGTTGTGGCGTATAGCTAGGATGTTTAGGTATAAATACAATTTGGGAACGTTTAAGAAGCGTTCTTGCTTCGGCAGAACATATACTAAAATTGGAACGATACAGAGAAGATTAGCATGGCCCCTGCGCAAGGATGACACGCAAAATCGTGAAGCGTTCCACATTTTTTTTAAATTTTATTTAATATTATTATTTTTTGCATATTTTTATTGCCAATCAAAATAATATACATTTTTTAAGACAATATGCTGGGTGTAAATGCATTTAAGAGATTATCTCCTATGTGATATCTCTCTTTTTTTATTTTTTGACATTTTATTTAAGATCGTTTGGCAATTTTTTTTTTCAATCTTCGAGTGGGATATTAATATTATTTGCACACATTTTTTACTTCTTTTTACTTTTGCGGCATTATATTACGCGGTTGTGGCGATAGCTAGGATGTTTAGGTATAATACAATTGGGAACGTTAAGAAGTGTTCTTGCTTCGGAAGAACATATACTAAAATTGGAACGATACACAGAAGATAGCATACCCCTTGGCAAGGATGACACGTAAAATTGTAAAACATTCCAAATTTTTTTTAGAAGATTCCTTGATGATCTTATGAATTGACATTTTTTCTGCAACTAACTTAGCTCGCGTGTAATATTCCTTTTGAGAAAATTTCTTAATGATCTTATGAATCGCAATGTTTGTTGCAATAACTTGGCCCAATGGTGAATGAAATAATCAGTAATTAACAAGTGGGGATGTAGCTCAGTGGTAGAGCGTTCGCTTTGCATGTGAAAGGCCCGGGTTCGATCCCCGGCATCTCCAAATATTTGTCTCATATGAAGCAGATCGACATCGCATTATATTATATAAAAATAGTTTTAATTAACGATTATTAAATATCACCATGATTCAAAAATAAGAAATGGCGCTATATTCCTGGGCGATTAACTCGTTTGTGCAGTTAAGGCAGTTGCATAAGTACAAATATAAAATAGAAATGTTGGGAAGTGTTCTGCTATAATTGCTAAATTATAATGAAAAACTAAATTTTTATTAATTGAAAATTTTGTGGAGTCCTTTGTGAGGCACCTCAAGCGCGAGGCCGTCGACGGTCGCCGACACCGCCACGCCTAGCGCCGCTGCTGTAATCAACCCTTGATAAAAACTATTTTTTTTTTTTTAAAGAAACACTTTATAAGCTCAGTATTAATATAAATTGAGGAAAAACAGTTTACAAAAAAATGATTGAATTACTAAAATGTTAGAATTGCTAGAAGGTAAGAAAAAAATTTTTGAAAAAAAGTTGTAGTGGTTGACAATCGTTAATAAAAAAAAGTTCTTTAATGTGAAATGCAAACTTCTTTAATTGCGTTTGTTTCTTAACTAAAACAATTAATCTGAATTCAGTAAAAAACACTCACTGTCTGAAAGCTGGATAAAAATAATTCGATTACTAAATTGACTATTACTAAAAAGGGGTTGTGGCGAGTAAGTATAATTTTGAATATTTATCATATGAAAAAAATGTGTTTTTTATTCGATTTTTATTCCAATAAACCAACTAAACTAAGTCAGGCAGAAATATACATTATATCAATAATTTTACTTATTTGTGATGATTTTTATAAGACCAAAGTTGGCCAATTATAAGAAAAACCTAATTCTTGAAAAAAAATTAGGGTTTTAAAAGATATTTTTGCAGGGCTGTACTTTCACCACGTTTTGGTTTGACGTTGAGTTCTGGGACAGCATGTATATATATATATATATATATATATATATATATATATAAAGCGAAAGGTTTTTCTTCAGATGGTGAAATAATATGATAAAATTGTTTCTTGGGCATCCATCTGTAATTAAAAAACAGTTTTATGAAAAATGTTTATTTATGTGTTATTGAAATTATATCTATGTATATATATTTATATATATATATATATATATATATATATATATAAATTACAAAATATTCATATTAGCATCATATATTAATAGGAAAGAGCGATGCCGAAATGCAATGCATCTTTTATCTGTAATTCGACACTACCAGTATTGCCACCCACTTCTGGTATCGCACAATACAATAATGTATTTACGTACAAAGAGCATCAAAGGTTCAACTCTCAGTAACCAAAACTGAAATTCCATGTTCATTTTGATAGTAATTATATTAAAAAAAAATCAAAATCGTAATTTGGAAGTTGGTAATAATTAAAAGTTCCAAGTGCAGTGTTCATTTATACAAACGTAAAGGTATTTGAAAATGTGGATAATAACTACATTTTGTTTTCTTGTTATATTTGTAACTTCAATAACTGAAGCAACGTATTTGAAACGCTGGATTCGAAATGATAACTATGATACTCCATCTAATTGGGTAGAAGGTGAAAAACCCTGTCAAAATCACAAAGAGCGGTATTTCCAGGAGAAATCGAAGGGGCCGTTATATTACCTGCCGAATCAATTGATGTGTCAGAAATTATATTGCCTATTTCAGGTAACTTTTATACATTTTTTTACTTTTAAAGCAGACGAATATTATTTGAACTTTGTTCAACATCGACTTTAACTGAACAAATAACTGGGCAAGCTATTGTAGTGAAAGCTACCACTTTTCAACTTCCCGAAGGAGAAGTTTGTTTTCATAAAAAAACATATTTGCTAATTTTATGTTTTCTCGACGTTTCAATCCATTCTGAATCGAATTAGACCAAAT
>NW_020537324.1:34626347-34650957 GCF_003426905.1 Ctenocephalides felis | reverse complement strand
TTCAATAACTGAAGCAACGTATTTGAAACGCTGGATTCGAAATGATAACTATTATACTCCATCTAATTGGGTAGATAGGGTGAAAACCCTGTCAAATCAAAGAGCGGTATTCCAGGAGAAATCGAAGGGGCCGTTATATTACCTGGAATCAATTTGAGTGTCAGAAATTATATTGCCTATTTCAGGTAACTTTATACAATTTTTTTTACTTTTAAAGCAGACGAATATTATTTGAACTTTGTTCAACATCGACTTTAACTGAACAAATAACTGGGCAAGCTATTTGTAGTGAAAGCTACCACTTTTCAACTTCCCGAAGGAGAAGTTTGTTTTCATAAAAAATCATATTTGCTAATTTTATGTTTTTCGACGTTTAATCCATTCTGAATCGAATTAGACCAAATTTGAAAAAAGTATGTGTGTGTATGTATGTGAACAGATTTTTGACCTTACGTCGACGTAACGGCGTGACCGATTTCAAAATTTACAAGCCGTTCGATGTGTAACTCGATAACTCGTTTGCGCGACGATCAGCCAAACGGTTTCTTAGTAAATAGCAGAAAAGTGAAAAAAAAATGTCTACGTTTTAGCCCGCAATTCTTAATTAATTCAATAAAAGTTATTCGAAAGATATTATTTGGGAGTCGTGCTGATTAATTTTGAACAAAGATCGACCGAGCCGTTCTTCGTAATTAACTGTCGCAAATTTTTTCGCTAAAACCTTTATTTTGATAGATATCATGGCCCTAAAGAACATACTAAAAGTTTACGGGCCTACGCCAAGTAGTTTAATTTTAAAAATTTATCAAAGTTTGAAAAAATATTATAGTCAAAAATTTCTGTCAAAAGTTGCTTTTGAGATGGGATAAGTCAAACATTGTCAATTCGTTAAGATTTGGAATAATAAACTACAATTTTAGGACGTATAAGCACGTGTCTGTGCAATATAATTAATATAACTAGTGGTGCATGGCATCGTGCCTTAAGGCAAATTGCGGGGAATTCCTGTATCAAAAATTTAAAAAAGATTCAATTTTCTTTTAGAACTCTAAAAAAAATCGATCTTTGAAAATTTTTGAAAATAATCGACCTTTTGAAAAAAATGATTCTTAAATGCTTTGAAATATTTTGGAAATTTTGAACTTTTTTCAAAGCAGTCGCGATACGTTAGCTGCGTAGAAGAAACGAACAATCGAAGCACGTGGGCGCAGTATAACGGATAAACATTGGTACGGAACCTATGAACAAAATATGTTATTATTATTAAATTATCTATAAAATATGTGATAATTTTATCTGCATAGTCTAATGATCATTTTTGTCCGCCAAATGGCATTTTTTTTACTTTTTTTATGGATCGCCGAAACCGCTAGAACTGCCTTACTTATTTGAATGATTCAAAAAACATTTGATTGGTATTGACGGTACGGGAAGTTCAAGCAATTTGCCTTAACGCACAGTGCCCTGCACCACTAGTTCTTTATTTTTAAGTAATTCTGTTAAATTAATCTTTACAGGAGAATTATTGCTGCCATCCATTGGTGAACTTATTATCAAGGAACCAAACCGAAATGAAGAAAAATTTTGTCCTAGTGGCGATAAACACTTAGGTAATAGATATATTTTAAGTGATTAAAACTATTAGCATTAATATATTCATTAAACACGTGACCAACATTATAAAGACTAATTTACCAAACATTAAATTACGCTTTATTTCTTAATTTAATCACAACACCATTAAGAATTAGTTTTGAAAGTAACAATTAACAACAGGAGTAGTTTTTTTTTCGTACCCAATATTATAAAAATTATTACACAAATTCTGTATCTTAAAATAGTGTAATGGTATCCGAAGAATTTTCTTCAGTCTTCATGTCTATCTGTCTACCTCTCTACCTGTCTTCCAGTTTACCTGTCAACCAATTTACCTGATGATCAACTTGTCTACGAATTTACCTACACAACTGTTATAATCCAGCGTTTTACTTGCCTACAATTTACCTATCAAAACTGCTTTACATGTCTACCAATTTACCTGTCTACATATTTGTTTATCTACAAGTTGTCCTGGTTACCATTTAACATATCCTTCAATTACCTATCTACCAATTTACCTGTCTACCTGTTCACATGTCTACGTATATACCTATTTACCTGTTTATCTGTCCACCAATTACCAGTTCACCAATATTTCCGTCAACCTATTTATCAGCCTACTAATTTAGATTTCCACAATTTACTTGTTCAATAATTTACCTTAGATTTTTTTTTAAAATGTTAAAGTCTTCGAAGCGACCAACTTGACTTCAATCAAAATAACAGAAAACATGTCAGTTTCCAACTATTAAAAGCTTGATTTCATTTCATGACATATGTACAATTTCAATTATTTTCTTTATAAAAAAGTTTAAAACTTATTAGCAAAATTCCATCTATATAACAGTAGGTATGTGAATACATTCATGTAACATCTCTATGCATATGTCATCAACAAATAATTTAGAAAACTGAAGGAACGATAACATTAGTGTTATGTTATAATTCTGTTATAACATTGGAATACATTATATACAAACAATAAAATATTCCTCCTCAGTTTGAAAAAAAATAGCAGCGTCAAAATAATAAGTTTAAATTAATTCTATAACCGCATTTCTCTATTATCTGTTGGCCTTATACAGTAATAGTTTTTTTATATAACAACTATGATCTTATTTATTGTAATTTATTACTTATTAGACGTTTAAAACGATGGTTCTGGCTAGATCCAAAAAATTGGGATCTGATGTCATCAAATGAAGACCAACTGAAAGAATCGTGGTATCGTTTCCTGATGCTGAAAAAATTCCATGCCAGGCTGATGTCGCTATCTTTGAAGGAGACAGTGGATTCGAAGTAGTTTTACCGCATACTTTTGGTACTCAATATCCGGAATACAAATTAATTCGGTTGTAAGTAACTTATTGACTCGAAATAGAAATTATAAACATAAAAATATTATATATCACAGTCAGTAAGAAGTAAAACTTATTTAAAGTGAATAAGCATCTGCTTTAACAAAAAATATCCAAAGCCCAATTCCGAACTAATTTCATTGTAGCTAAATATAGTTTCAATTCAATTCAATCACTAGTAATCGCAAAAAAATCAAAATGTTTATATATCTTTACGTTTAAAGGTTTCTGATTATTTTGGCATACCTTAGAAAAAAATTGATGTATGTGTGTGTGCGGGTGTGATTTATTTTGTATAGCGAAGGAAATGTATTTATGCATCCCAGACTGGTCTTTTGTCTGGGTATGTCAAACTCTATACCCGCCTGGTTATAATACCGACTAAAACTTCCGCTTTGCCCTTGCCTCTGGTTCCCATAGGGAGGATCTAGAATATTATCATTCTTGCACTGATTTTATACTTATCTTTTAAATGAGCGAAGTTATGTGTGTGCGTGTGTGCAATTTATTGCCGACAATTTCGAGAACACGGATCGACCAATTTGAATAATTCACAGAACATTCGATTCCTATTGATAAGGAGACGTGCTGATTAGTTTTTGTCAAAGGCAGGTTCAGCCGTTCCGAAGATACGGAGCAAAAAGTGCCAAAAATGGTAATTCAATTTTTGAGGCAACAGAGAGTCCGATTGGAATGATTCAAAAAACATTTTATTTGTATAGGCAAAATGGAGAACTGATAAAATTTTTGAAAAGACAGGTCTAGCGGATTCGGAGATCGAATAAAAAAGTAAAAAAATGCCATTTGGTGGACAAAAATGATCATTAGACATATGCACATCAAATTATCACATATTTTATAGATATCCTAATAGTAAGGTTCCGTACCAATGTTTATCCGTTATACTGCAATGCGGCGCCCATGCGCTTCGATATTTAGTTTCGCACTTTCTACGCAGCTAACGTATCCCGATTGCTTTAAAAAAAAGTTTAAAATTTACTAATATTTCAAAGTATAAAAACATTGAAATTTTTCAAAAAGTCAATCGTTTTAAAAGAAATTTTAAAATCTCAAAAATCTATTTTTTCAAAGTTCTAAAGTAATTGAATCTTTTTTAAAAACTTAATTCTTAGTACGGGAAGTTTCAACAAGTGGCTTAAGGCGCGATGCCATTAAGCCATAGCCATAATAATAATTTTCCATAAAAAGGTTTGAATGCTATTATTGAGTTCAGCTTCTGCGATAAAAATAGAAACTCAAATTGGCACGAGCACTACGTTCTCTAAACCTTTATTCTTATGTTATTCCATTGAATTTTATTCTATGTAATTTTGATATATGTATGTACATTTATATTATTTATAGAACTTGTGGATATAAAAGATATCGATCAAATAATGTATTAAGTATCAAATAATTTTATTAAGTTTTTTGAGCTTCCCTGTGGGAAGCAAACTCAAGCAATTTTTTAATACCATAGTTTATTACCATTAAAACATTTAATATAGAAGTTTAAACATTTAAAGTAGGGCACCAACAGTCCAGGATGACCGATATTGTTTCGGAAAATTTAGATTTTTCTCAAATGTGTGCTTTATAGCAAATAAAAACGCTCGAGATATATTGAATGATTGCTCAAAGTGTATGTAACTATTCTGATGTAGCTGGGAAACTAATAAGAATAAATATAAACTTGTAGTGCCTGGCATCGTGCCTTGAGGCAAATTGCTGGAACTCCCCGTACCGTAATGAAATATTCAAGAAATATTAAATGCCTTCAAATAGATTATTGAAAATGCTGTTCGTATTTATAGACAAAATATAAGATCTTATAAATTGGACAGGGACTTTAATATATGTATACATGAAAAGTAATAAACAAAACTTGATCAAGCAGAGTTAAAATGAAGGATCTTATCTCATATTTCTAAGAAATATATAAACTAAATTGCAAAGTTAGAACTATTTATTAGAAATATATAAGCGAGTTTTAGAATTAAAATTAAAATCCAAAACATTTTTGATATTCAAAAAAAAAAATACTTTGAAAATTCAATTTTTTTTAAATTTTGAAATAATTTTCATTTTACTTTCCACAAAAACTAATCGTTTCTACATAAGCAAAATGTTTTTTAAAACATTCGAATCGGCTGCATTAACATAGAAATATAAAATAGAAATAATTTTTATTTTACTTTCAACAAAAACTAATCGTTTCTACACAAGCAAAATGTTTTTTAAAACATTCGAATCGGCTGCATTGTTCACTTAAAAACTGTCATTTTTTACACTTTTAGCTCATTATCTGAAACGGCCAGCCAAAAACTAATCACATTTTCTTCTCATCAAGACAAATTGAATATTTTCTGAAAAATTTAAATTGGATACCCGGTTCTCTCAAAAACTTAATTTCCATTTCCTATTTCTGCTTCGTATCTCGGAAATGGCTGGTCCGACATTTCCCAAGAACTGATCAGCACATATCCCTATCAATAGGAATGAACTACATTTTGAATTATTCAAATCGGTTGAGCAGTACTCTCTAAAACGTCGACAAAAAATGTATCCACACATACATCATTGCACACACACACATTCATTTTTTCTGAGGTGTGCCCAAAATATTCAAAAACCTCTGAAACATAAAAATATGCAAAAATTTTCACTTTCGATTTTTGGACGATTACAATAATTTACCCTATAAAAAGTTAACAATATTAAGTATAGAATGTTGAGGACTAATTAGATTTTGTACAATGAAATAAAATTTTCTATGAAATTAATGTAGTTAATTTAATCAACACACAGGATTTATATGGAAGCGATTGGGAGAGATTTATACGTTCCGAAGTAGGCGGGCGCATGTTTCGAAATACAGATTCGGAATCAACTGAGGGCCTGGATACATTCATGAAAGTCTTCAGTGGACAATGCAACGACCCTTCAGGTTGCCTCTGTCACCCTAAGGCGTCAGTGCGCGCCACTCTAATGCGACATATGAGGAACTCGACCGTTTGCGAATTACCAAACTGTGTCCAACCAGTGAAGCCCATAGGAAATGTGTGCAGCATATGTGGTAAAAACTCTCAACCTATTCAACTTTAATTATTAATACAAATTGTTTAACTTAACTACTAACTCCTTCTTGTTAATACGGAGATTAAGAAATTTTATTGAATCATTCAGTTGGCGTCCATTAATCACGTGAGGTTTTTAGGGGAGGGAGTGTTTGACAAAAAAAATCACAAAATATCACGTGGGGATAGAGGGGTTTAGTAACATATCATATTTATTTATTTTTTACCTGTTTTTTTTTTTAATCCATACATTGTCAAAACAAATAAAAAATTATACAAATTTTTCTCGTAACTAAAAATACAAGTGATGTATGGCGGGCGAAGGCGGTTTATTTTGAATATGGCTACGTATTACCAAGAGAGAGAAGGAGTCCAAAAATTCTTGAAAAATTGATCACGTGATTAGTGGACGCTTCTTTAATTTTTATACATAATGATGATTCTTCTCAGGAGTATTCAAATGAAATTATGTGAAAATATCAGGTTTTACTTAAATCCTTATGATCTCTAATACGTGAGCGTAAAAAATTGTCAAAATACTGCTAAATATCCATATCTAACTAAAAGTAATGTCTCTAACAGACATTGACTCAAATCATCATTGTCAATATGGCATGTATTATGGCATAAAATATTTTGCATATTCAGCAAATTTGCAAAGTAACTTATATCGTATATAATAATGAATGTTTTTTTGAATATAATATTGGGATCAATTACTAAAGTCTGTTAATGCACCTAGCTAAAATAAGAAAAACTAAATATTTTCATCTTTCTCAGTAGACTATTGAATTATGTCTAAGATAAACTAATTCTTTTTTCATCAATTCATATCTATTGATGCCAGACAGTTGGTTCTTATAAGTCTTATAGCAAGGCGTTCTTGGTTCTTGGAAGTACTTGGAGTTTATAAAATGTCAAGTTCTACTAATGATATTAGTTTATTTCACATATTTTTTCATTTGTTTTTTTTCGCTATCTTGTGTTTATCTTTTAAAAGACACAAAGCAAAACGATCTGAAAGATGCCCTGTAAGCTCGTAATCTCCGTAAAAGCTCGTACCACCGGTCTTTCATTTCGATGTTGTTTCCCAAGTGTCAGTAAGTTTTCACTCCATAAAATGTATGTGACAAATTTGATGCCTCTTTTGGTTGATTTTTGGCATTTTATGTATTTTTTCGCGTTTTTTTGTTTCTCTTTTAAAAAACACAAAGTAAAACAATCTGATCCGTTTTGATGTTGGTTCTCAAATGTCTACAGAACAAATTTTTACTCCATAATATATTTGATGAGTTTGTTATTTTTTTTTGGCTGTTTGTTGGTATTCCCTAGTTTATTTTTATTAAATTATGAGAAAACGCAATAGTTCAAAAGAAAATGCTCCCTAATTCAGATGAAAATTTGTCTTCCAACAAATTCAATAAATCATTTTATTTGTTCCACATATCCTGATTACTTCTAAAAGCCATAATTAATTATCTCAAGGAAAAAACTAATTTAACTAGTTGGTTTGGTATTTAGCCTTGAGGCAAGTTACATGAACTTCCCGATATGTGTAAATAATCGACTTAATCAAAAAAAAATGTGTAAATAATATACTTCATCAATCCTACTTTAAAAAAAACGATAATAATTTTAGCAAAGTTTGACGAATTTTTAAAATTAAACTACTTGTCGTAAGAGCGTAATATTACAGTAAGTTCTATAAGACCATGATGTATAGAGACAAAAAAAGTTCCATAAAAATCGGCTTAAATTTTTTTTCAACAGTTAATTACAAGAAAACGGCTCGGTAGATTTTCACCTAAAATTAATCAATACCATTCCCAACTAATATCTTTCGAACAGTTTTTGATTTTTTAAAATCGGTTCGGTAGTTTGAGGTTAAATGTGGACGAAAAGTTTAGCACTTTTTTTCAACAGTTAATTACAAGAAAACGGCTCGGTAGATTTTCACCTAAAACTAATCAGTAACATTCAAAACTAATATCTTTCCAAGAGTTTTTGATTTTTTAAAATCGGTTCGGTAGAATGAGCTTAAATGTGGACGAAAAGTTTAACACTTTTTTTCAATAGTTACAAGAAAACGACTCGGTAGATTTTCACCTAAAATTAATCAGTACCATTTCCAACTAATATCTTTCAAACAGTTTTTGATTTTTTAAAATCGGTTCGGTAGGATGAGCTTAAATGTAGACGAAAATTTAACACTTTTTTTCAACAGTTAATTACAAGAAAACGGCTCGGTAGATTTCCACCTAAAATTAATCAGTACCATTCCCAACTAATATCTTGCGAACAGTTTTTGATTTTTTAAAATCGGTTCGGTAGGATGAGCTTAAATATGGACGAAAAGTTTAACACTTTTTTTCAAATTGCAAAGAAACGGCTTGGCAGATCGTCGCACAAAACTGACAAACGATAGTCCTCACCGAAATACATCAAATGGCTTTTAAATTTCTAAAATCGGTTCAGGCGCTTTTGAGAAAACGTCGATCAAAAGTCTAATTTTGACAAATGTCAAAAAAACTATACCAATTTTTGCAAACTTTGACGAATTTTTAAAGCTAAACGAGTTGTCGTAGGGCCGTAATATTTTAGTATGACCTAGAAAACTATGGTATCTACCGTCAAAAAAAAATCATAAAAATCGTCAATTTTTTTTTTTTAAACGTTATTACAAGAAAACGGCTCGGCCGATCTTTACCAAAAACTAATCAGCACGATTCCCAACCAATATCTATCGAATGGCTTTTGAATTTTCAGAATCGATTCAGAATTGCGGGCTAAAACGTGGGCGAAAAATTTTTCACTTTTCTGCAATTTACAAAGAAACGGCCCGTCCGATCGCCGCACAAAACTCAAAGACGATAGTCCTCATCGAGATACATCAAATGGCTTTTAAATTTTTGAAATCGGTCCAGCCGTTTTGGAGAAAACGTCGATTTACGGCAAAAAATCTGTTCACACACACACACACACACACACACATACACACACATACTTTTTCCAAATTTGGTCTCATTCGATTCAGAATGGCTCGAAACGTCGAGAAAACATAAATTTAGCGAATCGGATTTTTTGATGAAAACATAAACTTCTCCTTCGGGAAATTAATTAACATCCGTAAGGTTTCCAATTAACTTCTTTTTATATAATAGTTTGGTGAAGTCTTAAATATAAAGAAATTTCACCTCTAAACGCTTTATTGTACGTACATTACCACATAACTTCAGAGTGACTTTAAACGTCTGTAACTCGTATTTAAGCTGAAATATGAGCAAAAAAACAATATTGCAAAAACTATGACATTTTTTCATTTAACCTTATAATATTTACTAATCTTAAATGCGCTGAACCAACAGAGATAAAACTCGGTCAATATTGAATTTATTTATATATAATCAACTGTAACAACTCATTTTCGCTTCAAACATTACTTGGAAAATGTGTACGTGTAATCTTGTAATCGAGTTAAATAAATTAACATATGTGTCAGACATTTATATTCCATATTTGCATCGGCGGTAAATATTTACTTTTACTCAAACTCTAACACCAGAAGGATCTTGGAGATGCAATGTTAATGTTTTTAATTGAAATTAATTATATGGTTGAATAATTCAACTGCATTTTCTGAGAAATGATATTTTACGTCAATCGTTGTGACGATTTCGATTATAAAAATTCAATTATAGTTTAATTGCCCCTGGAGACTGATTAATGAAATGCTATCAAATTTAATTTTAACAAAATTTATTGAAACATTAGAAACAAAAGTGTGTTACATGCTAAATGTTTCCGACCGTTCGTCACTGCCGCCTGAACAGAAAGGACAACAAACTTAGCGCCGGGCTCAACGTGTTAATACTTTATTGTTTATGAAGCATGAAATGAAAAATCATCATAGCTCACAAACAATACAACGTCCGCCTCAAAATGAACACAAACTTATTAACTTAACTCATTAAACATATAAATATATGACGAACAAGGAAAATATATAGAGAAGTCTCACTTGATCTTGTCAAAAAGCCTTATCTACCACCATTATTGAATTTTATGAAAGGGTTTTGCATTTTTTAAATCATTCCAGTCATTTTCAGGAAGTCATCAACAAAAGACAAAATTTGTCATCGTATGAATACGTATATTTACACATAAATATAGATTTGCTCTAATTTTCTAGTCAAACGAGGGATAAGATTATTGAGATTTTCATGAAAACGAGCTTATAAGTCAAGCTTTGAAATGGTCATTGGAATGTCTACTTCCAAATTTAAAAATGGCAAAATCTGACTCCCGAGTGAGATATGTCCAATATGTGTTCATGTGACCAATATGAGTTCTAGAAGTTAAAAATGTGAATTTGTGCTAGTCGTGGCCATAGTAAGAACAAGCATTAGTAGTTAAAAAATTCATTTTGCATTTTTTCACATTTCAAACACTTCTCGAAAATGTGAATTGCCCAATTTTCCCACCATTCGAATTTTTGCATAAAAATGGATTATCTTGATAACTTATAACAAATATATTTCTTAAGAGATATTGTTTCATTTATCAAACTCTCCTTCATTCTAGGAGCGGTACTGCAATTCGATTTCATTGATATAAGAACATTTAAATTAAACGATTTTCGTAAATCGCTAACTTCGATTGTGAATGAAATATCACGCAATGGTGAATTAATTGCATATGCCAGCAAGGTGACGGATAATGAAGATCCGACTGTTGAAGCAGAAAGGCAGTTCATACAAGTGGTGTTAACTGATGGACCTGAATATAATGAAAGAAGCATCTATAGCGCTGCGGAAGTTCAAAGAAGAATTATTGGTGGTAATTGAATAAGTTAAAATTATAAATTTTTTCTCATTTATGTTCATATCAATTTTTTAAACAGAGCTATATTTTTTAAATAATGATTAAATTGCAATCAAAAAATTTAAAAAATGTATAAGGTATTGTGCTGATTATTAGAATTCCAGTAATAGTACTGGAGTTCTTCATACAGGACGTGTGGGAGGTCACCCAAGAGGGCTACTCCATTTGAATGTATTAGATCGATCTTCTTCATTATTCTAATAGCTGATGATCCTAATATGAGAATTAATGCAGGGTTACTGTCTTATCCTGACGGATTTCACTTCTATTTTTCACTACTTCCTGGAGAGTGTCAATTCTTAGATAAATGTGTATTATTTTGTTACTAATATACCAAGATGCATTTGCAATACATTTCAGAATTTTCGACTGTTTCCTTTGCATAGATAAAAAATAAACTAGCTGTAAGTGGAATTCTGTCTTAAGGCAATTAAGGCATCGTGCCTTAAGGCAAATTGCTGGAACTTCCCGTACCAAAAGTTATTAATTTTTTAAAAACGATTAACATTTTTGAAAAAAATGTACTTTGAAAAAATAAGATTTTTGAGAAACTATATATATGGACAAAAAATTACTTTTTTTTGAAAAAAAAATTAAAAAATATTTTAATTTTTTTTTTTTGAAAAAAAAAATTTTTTTTCTTTATTTTGACATATTGTGGAAGATCTGAACTTTTTTTTCAAAGCAATCGTACTGATTTAACTGCATAGGGACATAATATAAAGCGCGTAAGCGCCGCGTCGCTGTCTAACGCACAAGCATTGGTACGGAACCCATAGGAAGTTAACAAAATGTATACTTATTGTAGAATCTCTATAAAATATGATAATTTGATGTGCATATGTCTAATGATCATTTTGATCGCCAAATGGCTCATTTTTTTACTTTTTCCTCCATATCTCCGAAACGGGAGACCTACCTTTATGAAAATTTGATCGATTCTTGATCTGTCAATACAAGTGAAATGTTTTGTTGAATTATTAAATCGGACGCTCCGTTCTCTTAAAACTGAGTTTTATTACCGTTTTCGGCACTTTTTGCCCCGTATCTTCGGAACGGCTAGACCTGCCTTCGCCAAAAACTAATCAGCAACGTCTCCTTATCAATACGAATCGAATGTTTTTTGAATTATTCAAATCGGTTGATCCGTGTTCCCGAAATCGTCGACGAAAATTTGTATTCGCACATACATACACACACGTACATACATACACACACCACACAATACATCCTTTTTTCTGTAGTATGCAAAATGTTCAGAAGCCTTTGAACGTAAAGATATATAAAATTTTCATTTTCGATCTTTTGCGATTACTATAATGCCCTACGGTAAGTTAATAGTAAGATTTTTTGTATTTCAAAGTATTTTCTAGATATGTACAATATTTGGATTTTCATCATATTAAAAAATCGTATATTGATTTTCATTCATCTTGCGAGTATTAACGCTTTGTTTTTGGCTTTACGAACCATGAACTCATAACAGTGAGCAGTATTTCAGATTTTGAAATAAGTATTAAGTCCGGAATTGATTCTAAATCTTGCCTTTTTAAGGCACCGGGCTTAATACTTACAAGTTGGATATATATTATATATCTGTCAAAATTTTAAAGGTGAACGTGCCTTTTGCATACTTTCTTCCCAAACCCCGGATTGGGGTTGCTAATGGGGAGGAAGTAAGCACCCATTAGCAAGTGCTTTTTCTTTTTCAAAATTGTGAAGTCTTTTTATATCATTTTTAATAAATTTTAAAATCAGTGCGCAAAACTCTTCAGGAAACAGAATAATTCCCGGGCAGGGCCTGGGAAAAAATTCAAGATGTCGAACATAAATCAGAAGATGGACGTGCAGACAAGTACTGCACTAAAAAATAAATATGATGCGCTCACGGACCGTACAGATATGGATACTGATAGGGAGAGTGAGGACTACAGGAAAGTAACACGCCGCCGAAAGAGGCGAAAAAGAACAAGGAGCCTGAGAAAACCATTACTAGGTCGGAACCAACTACCTCAGGCGTCCAAACCGTGACACCCAAAACACCACCACGAAAGAGGCAAAAATCCCACCGATTATCATAAAAGGTCAAATAGATTTAAAAGCAATTAAATATCTAAGAGAAACATCTAAAATTAATTTTAAATATCAATACCTCCATAATAACCTACACAAAATTTTCACTGACACCGCTATAGAACACGAAAAATCAAAGACATGTTAAGGGACTGCAATTATCAATTTTATACCTACACAATCAAAGAGGAAATGCCGAAGAAAATAACCATAACCGGTCTACATCCATCAATTACAGAGGCGGAGGTTCATGAAGATCTCCTGTCAAAAGGGATTAAAGCCAGGCAAGTAGTGCAGATAAAGAGGAAAACCTCAGATGGTGGTCAACACAAATTACCTATATACTATATACATTGTTCTCCTCGATAAAGACCAGAATATGTCGGAGCTAAAACGAATTACAAATATTGGGGGACATATCTTCTCCTGGGAGGCCTATAGGCCGCAGAATAGAGCGCTGCAGTGCCACAAATGTTTGAACTTTGGTCACACATCGTACACCTGTGACCTAAAGTACAGGTGTATAAAGTGCCTCAATGTGCACGCACCAGGAGCGTGCCAAAAACTACCACATGAGGCACCGATGTGTGTCAATTGCAAAAGCGAACACCCGGCAAATTATTCCAAATGCAGCGCTCTTATTAATTACAAAGAAAAGAAGGAAAGCGACGCTCTCAGGAGAAGACAAGCGTATAGGCCAGCACCAACACCAGTGCCACTGACGAGGAGCTTCTCGTCAGCTGTAAACTCCACCAACAATGGTCCTAACGTCCGACCTGAATATCCTCAACTCCCTATCCCATCGTCACCATACAGATCAATGGTCCAGTCCTCACGAACAATGGTCCAGCCTGCATCATCACAGATCCGGCCTGCACTATCGCAACCACCAACACGGCCTGCCTGCAGCCAACCCGATCCAGACCTCAACACTCCGGAAGGACTCTTTACTGCTATGGGCGAGATCAGGAAGCTATTTACGGATCCCCAGGTAAAGCAAATTTTCAGTGAGCTATACAAACTGACAAAAACACTTAACACAAACATGACTTATAACGACAAATACACAACAATTTTGAACTTTCTTACTTCATCACCATAAACCAATCGCAAGACTTACAAATAATGCATTTCAATTCAAATGGACTTAAAAACAACGTTGACGAACTGAGACAGACGATAACAAAATACGATCTGGACATAGTACTGATTAACGAGACACACCTAAAACCTACGGACAGACTCTATATCAACAATTACAAAGTTTACAGAAACGACAGACAGACCGACGCACGCGGATGGGGCGGCACTGCGATTTTGATTAAGTCTAACATCAGACACGAGCAAGTGCCAAACCTGACAGCGGGCGGTTCTGAAATAACAGCTATTAATGTATACAAGAGAGGTCAAAAAGTAACCATAATATCGATTTACATCCCGGCAAGCAGACTAAACATACGGACTTACAAAGACTACTGGACTCGAATAGATTTGTTCTTATGGCAGGAGACTTTAACGCACAACACACAACTTGGAACTGTAACTTCAACAACGCAAACGGAAACAGACTTTACGAATACCTGACCGAATACAACACCACAGACGCACAACTACACTTTCCTGACACGCCGACCAGATACGCCACCGTACAGACGCACCATCACAGTACGATCGATTTGGCATTGACAAAAAATCTACACGTAACATCCGAACCCATAACAAGAACACTTTTCAACTCTGACCATAATCCAGTTTTCATGACCATTTCAGACAGACTAGACGTCGACCAGACCCCCACACGCAAATTTTTAGATTACACCAGAGCCAACTGGCCAATTTTCAGAGACATCATCACAGACAACACACGACACACTATGCCAATCGATACCAACACTGACATTGAGGAGGCTGTAACACACCTTACACTGACAATCACAGACGCCGTACAACAGACTATACCGACACTAGACTCAAGAACAACACCAGCCAACGACTTGCCAGAACACATTTTATTGAAAATACAACTTAAAAATCATATAAAGAAACTGTGGCAACGTACCGGTGACAGACTACTCAAGGAACATGTGAACAGACTGACAAAAATTATTTCCAATGAAATACGTGATCACCGAAACAACACTTGGACCAAAAGACTCGAGAACATAAATACTGACCCACACAAAATTTGGCAGACAGCAAAAAGACTGACGCAAAAACCAACATCCATACCTCCACTCAAATTAACTGACAACAATTACGCAACGACACCAGCAGACAAGGCGGAAATATTGGCAAAAAACTTTGAAAACATACATAAACAAAATGCCAATATGTCAAACGCAGACCTGAAACAAGACGTACACGAGACAATTCAAAACTTCACTGACCTCCACAGGGACAAAGACTTACGAATAGACCCTGCCACAGTTTCTGAAATAAAGACAATAGTTAAAAAATTACCGAACAGAAAAGCACCGGGACCGGACGGACTACAAAACATAATACTTAAACAACTGCCGACGAACGCCTACATTTTACTTACCCGGATAATAAATAGAATAATGACAAAAGGCTGCTTTCCCGCTTCTTGGAAAACCTCCACCATATTTCCAATAGTGAAGCCAAGGAAACAGCCAGACATACCACAGAACTACAGACCGATCAGCCTCCTCAACACAATGAGTAAGGTAGCCGAAAAGGTACTACTCAAAAGACTTAACAAACACATAAGACACAACAAAATCATACCTGACACACAATACGGCTTCAAAGAACGACACTCCACACTACACCCACTGACAAAACTCATAGAAAATACTGTTCTCAATTTTAACAGACGAAACCATACCGGATTGGTGTTGCTTGATTTCGAGAAGGCGTTTGACACCATCTGGATGGACGGACTTATACATAAACTCATACAACTGAATTTTCCACCATACATTACAAGAACATTACACTCATACCTCTCAGACCGTAACTTTACCGTACAAGTAGACAACGGACTTTCGACGGTTAAACAAGTGACGGCGGGAGTACCGCAGGGCTCGATCCTGGGACCGTCACTGTTTAACGTCTACATTCACGACATACCCACTGACGCCGACACCACCTTACTGACGTTTGCTGACGACACTGCCATATACAAATCATCACGATCACCGACGCTACTGACTACAAAGACACACATAGACAAGCTGACGAAATATACTGACAAATGGCAGATCAAGATAAATCCGCAAAAGACGGAGGCAATTTTATTTACTAAGAGCCGAAATGCCATGACTAGACTGACTGACTTAGACAAAATTAAAGTATTAAACTGTGAAGTTGAGTGGTCCAAAGATGTCAAATATCTTGGTGTGACCCTGGACCATAGACTCAGCTTCACAAAACATATTAATACGAAAATTGGACAGGCTTACGGGATGTTAAATCTACTGAGACCTCTCTTGAACCACAACGGCCCGCTAAGCGTGAAGAACAAGCGAACACTTTACTTGACACTGATAAGACCGATACTGACATACGGCGCTCCGGCATGGAACGCGACGACTAAGACTAACTTACGGAAACTACAGACATTACAAAATAAGACACTACGACTTGTACTCAACAAAATAAGGGACCCACTGACTAGACATTACTACTCTTCAAAATACATACACAAACAGACTGACGTACCGACAATACTCGACTACATAAAAAAGCTCACTGAGAATTTTTATCTAAAATGTGGGGATCATCCTAATATGAACATCGCGGGCCTCGGCCAATACACAAGAGATGATATTTGGTATGGCAATCACGCCATGCCAAAATATATACTGATCGACCCATAGCGGCAATTGAAACTTGGCTCGACGCAAATATTCTCCCTCAAAGTGAATAAATCTTTTTTGTTTTCTCCTTTTTGAGTTATTATGTGTTATTATAAATAGTGCTAAGTGATTTTTTTGGGGAATAAATTTCTTTCCTCTTTTTGTCACAGAATTATGTCACAACTTGTATATCTGAAATACTTATTATTGTATTGATAGAACAAATATGAAGGATGAAATACCTACGGGTAAAAATCCAAAATGAGAAATGCTATGTACACATATATATCTACTGAAATATATTATTTATTATATTATTAGATATAGAAAGAATTGATCTGCGTTAAATCTCATGATTAATTTTACGGTTTCCAATTTAAAAAGACGATTAGTTAGTTCGTTTAAATGGCAAAGATCTATCGTACCTTCACTTAGAAAAAACTTCTTTTTTTTGAAAAATTAAAAAAAAAACTAGTGGTGTAAGACATCGTGCTTTAAGGCATATTGCTGGAACTTTCCGTACCGTAACGAAATGTTCGAGGAATATTAAATGTTTTTAAATAGATTTATTATAAATACTGTAACGTTGTCTAATATTTATAAGAATTATTTAAACTGAATTACAAAGTTAAAATTATTCATTTAAAGTATATAGCTTTAGAACTTCAACCAAAATTAAAATTGAAATCTCAATTATATTCGATATTAAAAAAATTTAAATATTTTTTTTCTAAAAGCAATTATTTTATCGACACAAGCAGTTTTTTTGAACCATTCAAATCGGATGCTTATTTCTCTCAAAAACTGCAATTTTTGTATATTTAGCTCAGTAAATTCTAAATGGCTGGACCTGCCTTTACCGAAAAATAATCACCGCTTCTCCCAATCATTACAAATTGAATGTTTTTGAGATGATTCAAATCGGATGCTCTGTTCTCTCAAAAACCCGATTTCTATTTTCTGCGCTCTTTGCTCTTAATCTCCATAACGGCTGAACCTGCCGATGCTCAGATGTCTCAAAAACTCGATTTTTTGCTCCATATCTCCGAAACGGTTGGACCTGCCTTTGCCAAAACTAATCAGCACATCTCCCTATCAATAGGAATCGAATGTTTTTTGAACCATTCAAATCGGTTGATCAGTGCGCCCGAAAACGTGGCCGAAAAATTGTATCATACATACACACATACGCCATCCATTTTTTCTGAAGAATGCCAAAATGTTCAGAAACATTCAAAATGTGGAGAAATGCAAAAAATTTCATTTTCAATTTTTAGCCCATTACTATAAGTACCCTAAGTGAAGTAAAAAATTCCCCTCGTTGTCGTCATCAGCAAAAATGTTGAGTTTTGCAAACAAAAAATTATTGAATTGATTATATACTTACATAAGTATCCATAGAAAAACTAAAAAGCCGCTATATTAGTTGATGGTATTTTTTGCAATATGCATCAAATATTCATCGAGATTAAAAAACAGTTATTTTATGTAATTTTGATTGCTGTTTATTAATAAAAAAAAATCCGTTATTGAACATATCAGTAAAAGTATGACTAATAGCATATTTGTATACTGGGCAATATCAGATAAATCATAATCACTGTAGACTCGACGGTTTGGATGTATTTTTATCAGCAATGATACTAGAGCAACAAATAGCTTCAAATCTGACGTAATTTGGCACAACATATTATTGTTGGGAATTCCTAATCAAAACTGACTTACAGGAAACTTCGGCTTGCGTTCAAAAAGTACCTTCACCAGCGGCTACTACTATAATGCCAAGGGACATAGTATCGGTGTATGGATCGTCTTATCTACATTGGTAGCTGTTTGTGCAATGTTGGGCACTATTTACTATATTTATGTCGGTCCAAGGCAGAAAATTGGTTTTGGTCTTAATTTCAATAGACCGCAATTTGGAATACCAAACATATTGCCAGCTGCAGCAAGAAGGTGAGAAAGTAATCTTGACAGTTTGTGGCTGTGAACATTTAAAAAAATATATTCATATTTTACAAGATCCTTCTTATTTGCCCGTTTCGACAACACTTCGACTGATGGTGGCGCAGTGGACTTAGCAGCTTGCGCAATAGCTTCTGAAGGCAGTGTTGCAAGTTCACTGTATGACATGGAGGATACATTCGAAAACACCGAATACAGCCCGAATCTGCAGGTTTGGCATTAATTTTTTATTATCTGTATTAAATTAAGTAATAATGAGTCTAAGGCAAAAATACTAATTACCATCCTGTGATCTTTAGTTTTAATACTAGGTCGACAACGAATGCCCGGTCAATTTACGCATTCAAGGTTACAATAATTCATAATTCATTTTTCGTATCGTTTTTCATCCGTGATTTGTTGTGACTATTTGCGAGGAACTGCTCGAACACCAACTGAACAAATTATGTGTTTTTTTAAACCAGGAAAATGTTATACTCAAAGTGTAGAAGAAAAAGAAGAAAGAGAAGATCAAGAAAAACGATACGAAAAAGATGTAGAAACATTTGAAAATTATGACTCCCAGGAATAAATTTAGATGCTTTTTTATTTTACTGCCTTTATTTTTATCAATCCAAATTTACAAATATTATTTTGCAAACTGGCACTGGGAAAACCATCTAAAAAACGAGCTAAGCACATTACCTGGCGTTTAAACACACTTTTCAATGTGGTATATCTTTAAAACGGTGGCTCTGAGCAAAAAAAAGTATTGACTCATTTTTTGTGGATAATTTTATGCTCTACAATATTGTCTAATGTAAATTTGCGATAAAACTGACCATTTAGCTAAAAATGGCAAAATGGTCATTTTTTTTACCTTTGACCTTGCGCCATTTTTTAGCTCGCACCCGATCGATGAGGACTTTAAAGATTTTTTTATAATTTTACTTTAAACAATTTTGCCAAATTACAGCCTATTATGAATTATTGTAACCTTCACCCTGATTTAAGGTTTAAATTGACCGGGCTAAAAATGCTTGAAAATAATTTTAAAACGGGTAACTTTTCTGTGTATTATAATCGACTTTGATATATTTACAATTTATAATAATTATTTATTCTATAAAATGACTAAATTTTTTGTGTAATACTGCAAAAACAAATTATAGTATTAGCAATTACAAATAAAATCGCATGATATGTATAGGATTATAATTATAATTACTAAATTCAATTATATATTTGAGAAGGCAAATAAAAATATCAAGTCTGAATAACAACTAAGTAATACACAACTCTATCAAATATCGTTTCCATTTAAGCTCTTATAGTTATCCAAATAATATAATAGTACTACAGTACTTATATCTGAATACATTATGAAATTGTTGCTAATTTATTCATTTTGTCCCAATTATCAACATATGCAAATATATGACCGAGGCTATCAATTTCGTTGATACTGTGCATATGTTTGGATTGCTCTATATTTTTTATTGATGATGAAAGCAAGAGATAACTAATTAAAGAATGCTTTGCTTGAAGCTAAGAAAGAATGTTTTGCTTGGCACAAAACCGATTACAATTAAGATCATTTTTCATGTTTTTGTTGCAAATTATTGAAAATATTTTTGATATATAGGAAGCTGGAGAAAGAGCTGTGGCCACTTTTAGTGAGTTGCAGAAACGAGAACAAGAAGAACAAGCAGATCTATTAAATCTTAATGATATCGAAGAATAATTTTAATATATGTATTTCCTGTATTATATAAAACTTATTTGTAACAAAAATATTATATTTAACAGTTTTGTCATTGCTTTAATGTTGCGAACGCTATGATTTGCGTATTTGGTTCAAATGCATTACCAAAAACTAAATTTTCACGTACAAACTCTACAAAATTAATACCTTCATTAATAATAATTTCAACAAATATTACTTGAAAATATAGTTTAAAAATATGTTTCTAATTTTGGCAGTTAGACACTATCATGTGGAACGGCAGTAGGCTATTTCTTATACAATACATCCCTAATTCGAGTTGAAATTTAACTAACCTAACGAACCTGCCTTCTGGCAGAGCACCCACTAGTATTATTATTAGACATATAACATTAATAATTAACTTTGCAGAAAAAATATTAGAATAGCATAACAAAATTTTCACAAAAAGTCTACATTTCAATATTTTGATATTATAACTTTATCAAGTAGGCGCTTGTATCTGGCATCGCAGACCTTCAGTTTCCTTGATATAAAATTTGCTTATCATATAATTTCTAATAATGCTTAACATTATTATAATAACTTTGTAAGAAAGTTGTTGTTATCACAATTTAATGAGAAAGGTGTATTTAAAATAATAATTTTAAATGTTAATACTTGAAGAATTTAAAATACACCTGCTAATTTCTCATAATATCACCTTTCTTACAAAATTCTTATAATAACATTAAGCAGTATCAAAAAATCTGTAATCAGGAGTGTAATTAATTTATTAAAATTGAAGAATTTTACTAATAAAACAAGATTATATCATTTAAAAACAAAGAAACGGTCCGGTCGATCTTTGCCAAAAACTAATCAGCGCGATTCTCAATTGATACCTTTCGAACGGTTTTTAAATTTTCAAAATCAATTCAGAATTTTTGGATAAAACGGGAACAAAAAACTTGGCACTTACCTGCTGATGTTAAAGGAACTAATCAACGGGAGTCCTTATTGAGCTTCATAGAATGGCTTTTAAATATTTTAAATGTTCAACCGTTTTTTGAAAAAACGCCAACAAAAGGTCAAACTTCGGCTTACACATACACACACATATTCCAAATTTGGTCTCAAAAGATTCAGAACACTACGTCTTCTGGAAGTTGAATAAAAACAATATCATAAGTTTTCAATTAAATTTGAAACGGTTAAAAACTTTGAAATAATCAAATTTTTTAAATATACATTTACCTTATATTAACTTCCGACAGGTTAAGTTATAGCAATCGCAAAAAAATCGAAAATGTAATTTTTTAATATCTTTACGTTTCAAAAGAGTCTGAATATTTTGTCATACTTTAGAGAAAATAGATGTATGTTTGTGTGTTTGTGCAGATACAAATTTTTGTCGACGATTTTGTGAACACGGATCAACCGATTTGAATAATTAAAAATATCGTATTGATGAGAAGACGTGGTGACTAATTTTTGGAAAAGGCAGGCAGTTTGAGATAACGAAGTGTTTTATTTTTATTGATGAAATGTTCCAAAGAAATTCCAAAAAACAGTGAAAATTAGTGATGTAGTATTGAAATATTCTGAAAATATTAAATGTTATAAATATATTATCATAAGTGATATTTAAAGTATATAAGTGAGCTTTGGGATTTTAGTTAGAATTAAAAATAAATCCGAAAATTTCATAAATTTCTTTTTGTTCTTCCCAAAAACAATTGCTTCGTCAATACAAGCCAAAAGTTTTTTGAATAATTTAAATTGGATGTTTTGTTCTCTCAAAAACTGTCATTTTGTATATTTAACTCTGTATCTCCGAAACGGCTGGACCTGTTTTTGCCAAAAGCATCTCCCTACCATTACAAATTGAATACTTTTTGAATCATTCTCTCAGAAGCTCAATTTCCATTCTCTGCACTCTTTGCTTTATATATCTCCGAAACGACTGAACCGACTTTTGCCTGAAACTAATCTCCCTATCAATAGGAATCGATTGCCTTTTGAATATTTTAAATCGGTCGATCGTTTCGTGCTCCCAAAAACGTGGATGAAAAATTGTATCTATGCATACGCACACACACAAACACACACATACATACAATGGGAACAATGAACCTCCAATTAGCACAACAAAAATAAGTAGAAGAACAATAAAGACCATCAAGGTGACGATTGGAAATCTAGAGATCACTCAGAACCTCACATCTGTTACCTGGCGAAATGCTTGATGCTCGATTGAACTTCAATCAACAGGCGAACAACATAAAGCGTCAATAGTTAGGACGAGACTTGCTCGACTGATGCCTAATGTTGGAGGCCCAAAACAAACCAGAAAGATATAACTATCATCAGTGGTTACTTTGGTGCTTACATATGGTATCTCCATATGGGCTGATGCTCTCAAAACTCAAAAATCAAGGAAAATAGCAGGACCTACTTGTCTGAGTGCTTTAAGAGTTGCTTGGGCATTTTGCACAATATCGGAGAAAGCATTTCAGTCAACGAGAAATCGGAGAAATCATTTCAGGAACTCTGCCTCCCTTAGTAGAGGAAAGAAATTTACCATCGAAGACAAACACTGAGTCAAAAGTGAGTAGAGAACGGCAGTACAGTATTGATCGATGGCAGCAACTGTGATATCGCAGTGAAGGGCAAATGGACGCACCGTCTCATTCCAGACATCAAAGTCTGGCTAAATCTCAAGCATAGAGAAGTAAATTATTACACTACGCAAATCTATCTGATCACGGCTGTTCATGCACGATAGCTCGCCGGATTGCCCATATTGTTTGGGCGAAATCGAAGATGTTGAGCACGTGTTCTTTGTGTGCCCGCGATTTAGTGCTTTACGGGACGATGTAGAAGAGATATTGAGGCAAGAATTACTCCAGATACTGTTGTTGAAGTGATGCTGACAACTGAAGCTGCATGGAACGCCATAGACTGATTTGCGAGAGATGTGCTAATTGACCTGCGTTCTATGGAAATAGAAAGGGCGATCGCTCAATTAAAGATAAGTATAATATATGAGAGTTGAGAATTATTAACATTTTAGATCCTCTCCCCACGAAGTAATGCCTAACACAGTTTCCGTGGGAACCAGAAGCAAGGACAAAGCGGAGGTTTTAGTAGTCGGTATTATACCCGCGCGGTATTGAGTCCGACATACCCAGACATTTTGACCAGTCTGGGATGCATAAATGCATTTCCTTCGCTATACAAAAAACACATACATACATTCATTTTTGAAGTAAAAGTTCTTAAGGCGCGACTGAAGTGTAAATCCGTACAAATGCGGTCATGGTTGATTCGTCATTCGCTCTCTATGGTATCATTTCTATACGGGTCGATTGTGATTAGTCGTCGTATATGTGAATAGAGATCTGTCGTTGTATGCGTGCCGACATCAACGTTGTATGCATACCAGCATTAACGTTGTATGCGTACCGATATCAACAAGGAAATCGGCATAGATAAATAAACATTTTAAAGTTTAAAGTTACATCGCAGTACAAATCTTGATTTACTGAAAAATGCCTGAATCAGAATAATATTTTACCCTGTTTCTTGAAAATAATAAAACAAATTTGTGCCGTGGACTTATTGATTAGAAATTATTTCTATATTATTCGTAGTTTCTATAAATCTTTGAAGTTATTAAAATGGAAAATATTTTTTAGGCAAGACAGATATTAAAGCTGTTCAAATATTGAGATTATATCGCCAGCGAAAAAGTAAAAAAAAATACAAGCAGTCAATGAATGTATGTTAATTTTAATTACATAAAGTTCTTGAAACACAATTACATGATGAGTGAAGTTGCGAGAACAATATTTGTTTAGGCGTTGTTTAATATATTCCACTGTGTGAACGAATATTATAGAATTTATAAATCAGCAATTACTTCATTTCTCTAATGAAGGTTCGTTTCTAAATGCTAATTACAATGACAAACCGATCATGTCATATTTCAAGTATGACTTTAATTACATTATTGTTTTTTAAATGATTTATATATAATTCATAATTTATCATTCTATAAATGTGTATAATGGATGACACTAATAAATGTGTGCATCACGAGTGTTACCATATTACTAATAAACATTATTCAAAATTGTTATATGATAT
>NW_020537324.1:34610213-34625347 GCF_003426905.1 Ctenocephalides felis | reverse complement strand
GTGCATGGCATCGTGCCTTAAGGCAAATTGCGGGAACTTCCTGTATCAAAAATTTAAAAAAGATTCAATTTTCTTTTAGAACTCTAAAAAAAATCGATCTTTGAAATTTTTGAAAATAATCGACCTTTTTGAAAAAAATGATTCTTAAATGCTTTGAAATATTTTGGAAATGTTTGAACTTTTTTTCAAAGCAGTCGCGATACGTTAGCTGCGTAGAAGAAACGAACAATCGAAGCACGTGGGCGCAGTATAACGGATAAACATTGGTACGGAACCTATGAACAAAATATGTTATTATTATTAAATTATCTATAAAATATGTGATAATTTTATCTGCATATGTCTAATGATCATTTTTGTCCGCCAAATGGCATTTTTTTTACTTTTTTTAATGGATCGCCGAAACCGCTAGAACTGCCTTACTTATTTGAATGATTCAAAAAACATTTGATTGGTATTGACGGTACGGGAAGTTCAAGCAATTTGCCTTAACGCACAGTGCCCTGCACCACTAGTTCTTTATTATTTTAAGTAATTCTGTTAAATTAATCTTTACAGGAGAATTATTGCTGCCATCCATTGGTGAACTTATTATCAAGGAACCAAACCGAAATGAAGAAAAATTTTGTCCTAGTGGCGATAAACACTTTAGGTAATAGATTATATTTTAAGTGATTAAAACTATTAGCATTAATATATTCATTAAACACGTGACCAACATTATAAAGACTAATTTACCAAACATTAAATTACGCTTTATTTCTTAATTTAATCACAACACCATTAAGAATTAGTTTTGAAAGTAACTATTAACAACAGGAGTAGTTTTTTTTTCGTACCCAATATTATAAAAATTATTACACAAATTCTGTATCTAAAATAGTGTAATTGTATCCGAAGAATTTTCTTCAGTCTTCATGTCTATCTGTCTACCTCTCTACCTGTCTTCCAGTTTACCTGTCAACCAATTACCTGATGATCAACTTGTCTACGAATTTACCTAACAACCTGTTTATTAATCCAGCGTTTTACTTGCCTACAATTTCCTATCAAACTGCTTTACATGTCTACCAATTTACCTGTCTACATATTTGTTTATCTACAAGTTGTCCTGGTTACCATTTAACATATCCTTCAATTTACCTATCTACCAATTTACCTGTCTACCTGTTCACATGTCTACGTATATACCTATTTACCTGTTTATCTGTCCACCAATTTACCAGTTCACCAATATTTCCGTCAACCTATTTATCAGCCTACTAATTTAGATTTCCACAATTTACTTGTTCAATAATTTACCTTAGATTTTTTTTTAAAATGTTAAAGTCTTCGAAGCGACCAACTTGACTTCAATCAAAATAACAGAAAACATGTCAGTTTCCAACTATTAAAAGCTTGATTTCATTTCACTGATTTGATTCCATTTCATGACATTATGTTTACAATTTCAATTATTTTCTTATATAAAAAGTTTAAAACTTATTAGCAAAATTCCATCTATATAACAGTAGGTATGTGAATACATTCATGTAACATCTCTATGCATATGTCATCAACAAATAATTTAGAAAACTGAAGGAACGATAACATTAGTGTTATGTTATAATTCTGTTATAACATTGGAATACATTATATACAAACAATAAAATATTCCTCCTCAGTTTGAAAAAATAGCAGCGTCAAAATAATAAGTTTAAATTAATTCTATAACCGCATTTCTCTATTATCTGTTGGCCTTATACAGTAATAGTTTTTTATTATACAACTATGATCTTATTTATTGTAATTTATTACTTATTAGACGTTTAAAACGATGGTTCTGGCTAGATCCAAAAAATTGGGATCTGATGTCATCAAATGAAGACCAACTGAAAGAATCGTGGTATTCGTTCCTGATGCTGAAAAAATTCCATGCCAGGCTGATGTCGCTATCTTTGAAGGAGACAGTGGATTCGAAGTAGTTTTACCGCATACTTTTGGTTACTCAATATCCGGAATACAAATTAATTCGGTTGTAAGTAACTTATTGACTCGAAATAGAAATTATAAACATAAAAATATATATATCACAGTCAGTAAGAAGTAAAACTTATTTAAAGTGAATAAGCATCTGCTTTAACAAAAATATCCAAAGCCCAATTCCGAACTAATTTCATTGTAGCTAAATATAGTTTCAATTCAATTCAATCACTAGTAATCGCAAAAAAAATGAAAATGTTTATATATCTTTACGTTTTAAAGGTTTCTGATTATTTTGGCATACCTTAGAAAAAATTGATGTATGTGTGTGTGCGGGTGTGATTTATTTTGTATAGCGAAGGAAATGTATTTATGCATCCCAGACTGGTCTTTTGTCTGGGTATGTCAAACTCTATACCCGCCTGGTTATAATACCGACTAAAACTTCCGCTTTGCCCTTGCCTCTGGTTCCCATAGGGAGGATCTAGAATATTATCATTCTTGCACTGATTTTATACTTATCTTTTAAATGAGCGAAGTTATGTGTGTGCGTGTGTGCAATTTATTGCCGACAATTTCGAGAACACGGATCGACCAATTTGAATAATTCACAGAACATTCGATTCCTATTGATAAGGAGACGTGCTGATTAGTTTTTGTCAAAGGCAGGTTCAGCCGTTCCGAAGATACGGAGCAAAAAGTGCCAAAAATGTAATTCAATTTTTGAGGCAACAAGAGTCCGATTGGAATGATTCAAAAAACATTTTATTTTGTATGGCAAAATGGAGAATGATAAAATTTTTGAAAAGACAGGTCTAGCGGATTCGGAGATCGAATAAAAAAGTAAAACAAATGCCATTTGGTGGACAAAAATGATCATTAGACATATGCACATCAAATAATATTTCACATATTTTATAGATATCCTAATAGTAAGGTTCCGTACCAATGTTTATCCGTTATACTGCAATGCGGGCCCCATGCGCTTCGATATTTAGTTTCGCACTTTCTACGCAGCTAACGTATCCCGATTGCTTTAAAAAAAAGTTTAAAATTTACTAAATATTTCAAAGTATAAAAACATTGAAATTTTTCAAAAAAGTCAATCGTTTTAAAAGAAATTTTAAAATCTCAAAAATCTATTTTTTTCAAAGTTCTAAAGTAATTGAATCTTTTTTAAAAACTTAATTCTTAGTACGGGAAGTTTCAACAAGTTGGCTTAAGGCGCGATGCCATTAAGCCATAGCCATAATATAATTTTCCATAAAAGGTTTGAATGCTATTATTGAGTTCAGCTTCTGCGATAAAAATAGAAACTCAAATTGGCACGAGCACTACGTTCTCTAAACCTTTATTCTTATGTTATTCCATTGAATTTTATTCTATGCTATTCAATTTGATATATGTATGTACATTTTATATTATTTATAGAACTTGTGGATATAAAAGATATCGATCAAATAATGTATTAAGTATCAAATAATTTTATTAAGTTTTTTGAGCTTCCCTGTGGGAAGCAAACACAAGCAATTTTTTTGATACCATAGTTTATTACCAATAAAACATTTAATATAGAAGTTGAAACATTTAAAGTAGGCACTCAACAGTCTAGGATGACCGATATTGTTTCGGAAAATTTAGATTTTTCTCAAATGTGTGCTTTATAGCAAATAAAAACGCTCGAGATATATTGAATGATTGCTCAAAGTGTATGTAACTATTCTGATGTAGCTGGGAAACTAATTAAGAATAAATATAAACTTGTGTGCCTGGCATCGTGCCTTGAGGCAAATTGCTGGAATTCCCCGTACCGTAATAAAATATTCAAGAAATATTAAATGCTTTCAAATAGATTATTATAAATGCTGTTCGTATTTTTTAGACAAAATATAAGATCTTATAAATTGGACACGGACTTTATTATATGTATACATGAAAAGTAAATAAACAAAACTTGATCAAGCAGAGTTAAAATGAAGGATCTTATCTCATATTTCTAAGAAATATATAAACTAAATTGCAAAGTTAGAACTATTTATTAGAAATATATAAGCGAGTTTTAGAATTAAAATTAAAATCCAAAACATTTTTGATATTCAAAAAAAATACTTTGAAATTTCAATTTTTTTTAAATTTTGAAATAATTTTCATTTTACTTTCCATAAAAACTAATCGTTTCTACATAAGCAAAATGTTTTTTAAAACATTCGAATCGGCTGCATTAATATAGAAATATAAAATAGAAATAATTTTTATTTTACTTTCCACAAAAACTAATCGTTTCTACACAAGCAAAGTGTTTTTTAAAACATTCGAATCGGCTGCATTGTTCACATAAAAACTGTCATTTTTTACACTTTTAGCTCATTATCTGAAACGGCCAGCCAAAAACTAATCACATTTTCTTCTCATCAGGACAAATTGAATGTTTTTTGAATTTTCAAATCGGATGCCCGGTTCTCTCAAAAACTTAATTTCATCTCTCATTTCTCCTTCGTATCTCGGAAACGGCTGGACCGACCTTTCCGAAAGCTAATCAGCACATACCCCTATCAATAGGAATGAATTACATTTTGAATTATACAAACCGGTTGAGCAGTACTCCCGAAAACGTGGACAAATAATTGTGTCCACACATACATATACACACGCACTCACACATACATCCATTTTTTCTGAGGTATGCCAAAATGTTCAGAAACTTTTAAAACGTCTTTATGCCAAAATTTTCAATTTTCATTTTTGGACAATTACAATAACTTACCCTATAGGAAGTGAATAATATTATGTATAGAATGTCGAGGACTAATTTAATTTTGTACAATCGAATGGATTTTTTTATGAAATTAATGCAGTTAATGTAATTACCACACAGGATTTATACGGAAGCGATTGGGAAAGATTTATACGTTCCGAAGTAGGCGGGCGCATGTTTCGAAATACGGATTCGGAATCAACTGAGGGCCTGGATACATTCATGAAAGTCTTCAGTGGACAATGCAACGACCCTTCAGGTTGCCTCTGTCACCCTAAGGCGTCAGTGCGCGCCACTCTCATGCGACATATGAAGAACTCGACCGTTTGCGAATTACCAAACTGCGTCCAACCAGTGAAGCCAATAGGAAATGTGTGCAGCATATGTGGTAAAAACCTATGCAACTATAATTATAAATACAAATTAGAGATTAAGAAATTTTATTGAATCGTTTAGGGGGCGTCGATTAATCACGTGAGGTTTTTTAGGAGGAGGGGTTATTTGACAAAAAAAAATGACAAAATATCACGTGGGGGGAGGGGTGTAGCAAGATATTACTTGTATTTATTTTTTACCTGATTTTTTTTATATTCAAATATTTTCAATATTTATAAGAACTATATGAACAGAATTGCAAAGTTAAAATCATTTATTTAAAGTATATACGTGATATTTAGAACTTTAGCTAGAATTGAAATTAAAATCCGAATCCCCAGAATCAATCGTTTCGTCAACATAAGCAGTGAGTTTATTGCAGAAAACTGCAATTTTTAGCACATTTAGCTTCGTATTTCTGAAACGGTTGGCCTGCTTTTGCCAAAAACTTTTGTATTTTTCAAATCGGTTTATCCATAGGCCCGGAATCGTCGACAAAAAATTGTCTATCCACACATCCACTTTTTCTGAGGTATGCCAAAATATTCAGAAACCTTTGAAACGTGGGAATCTGATAAGTGTTGGCATTCTATTGTTTTTTTTTCATTTATATTTTTTCGCATTTTTTCTGTTTCTCTTTTAAAATACACGAAGTAAAGCAATCTAAACGATGTTTTGGAAAGCTGATATCACCGTCTTTCTTTTCGATGTCAGTTCTCAAACGTCTACAGTAAAAAATTTTACTCCATATTTGATGAATTTGATTTCTTTTTGACTGTGTTGGTATTACCTAGTTTATTTCGTCAGATTATGAGAAAAGACGATAATTCAAATCAACGTCCAACAAATTTATTAAATCATCTAATTTGATCCACATAGCTTTTAGAAACCATAATTAATTATCTTAAGGTAAAAGCTTATTTAAGTAACCGTTAGGTTTCTAATTATAACTTCTTTTTATATATTCACAAGCACGCCTTTTTGCGTTTAAAAATTCTAAGATATATTAAAATATCATAATAAACACATTTCATAAGTGGTGATGGCGAGCATAAAATTGCTAAATAGTCAATTTTCACAATCGGCTTAAGAATATTGCAAAAACAATGATAATTTTTCATTTAACCTTATAATATTTACTAATCTTAAAGTCAATATTGAATTTATTTATATATAATCAACCGTAACAACTCATTTTCGCCTCAAACATTACTTGGAAAATGTGTACGTGTAATCTTGTAATCGAGTTAAATAAATTAACATATGTGGCAGACGTTTATATTTCATATTTGCATCGGTGATAAATATTTACTTTTATACATACGTACATTCACACATACATTACACACAAATACATATAAAATTTCTCTAATTTTCTTGTCAAAAGAGGAGAATAGAAAATTATTGAAATTTTCATGAAAACAAACTTCCATTTATAAGTCAAGCTTTGAATGGGCAGTTAGAATGTTCTTCCAAACTTGGAAGTTCATAAATCTGTCTCCAATAAACCCCAATGGGATAAAGATATGAATTTGAGCCAGTCGTGGGGTCCCATAGAACAAGCAATAGCATCAAGAATCTTTATTTTCGATTTTTGTTTCTTTAAAATTCTCGAAAATGTCAATTGCCCAATCTTCTCACTATTCGCATTTTTGCATAAAAAACGATTTTCTTTATAACTTCGACTCTGGAACGTATATATTTTTCACGAAATTTTGTTCCATTTAATCAAATTCTCCTTCATTCCAGGAGCGGTACTACAATTCGATTTCATTGATGTGAGAACATTTAAATTGAACGATTTTCGTAAATCGCTAACTTCGATTGTGAAAGAAATGTCACGCAAAGGTGAATTAATTGCATATGCCAGCAAGGTGACAGATAATGAAGATCCGACCGTTGAAGCAGAAAGGCAGTTCATACAAGTGGTGTTAACTGATGGACCTGAATATAATGAAAGAAGCATCTATAGCGCTGCGGAAGTTCAAAGAAGAATTATTGGTGGTAATTGAATAAATTAAAATTTTAAAATTTTCCTCATTTATGTGGTTTCAAAATTGATTCAATTTTTTAAACAGAACTCTATTTGTTTAACACTAACTAAATTCCAATCAGAAAATAAAAAAATTGTAGAAGCTATTATGCTAATTATCAGAATTCCAGTAGCACTGGAGTTCTCCATACATGACGCGTGGGAGGTCACCCAAGAGGGCTACTCCATTTAAATGAATTAGATCGAAGAGGTGCTTCTTCTTCATTATGCTATTAGCTGGAGATCCTAATTAATGCAGAAGAACCGAAGAATTAATGCAGGATTACTGTCTATCGTGACGGATTTCTTTTCTGTTTTTCACAACTTTCTGGAGGGTGTCAATTCTTACATTTGTGTATTTTTTGGTTACTAATATACCAAGGTGCATTTGCAATACATTTCAGAATTTTCGACTGTTTCCTTTGCATAGATAAAAAATAAATAAGTAAGATTTTTTGTATTTCAAAGTAATTTTCTAGATATGTACAATATTTGGAATTTCAAATATTTAAAAATCGTATATGTGATTTATCTTTTTTTATCATTCATCTTGCGAGTATTAACGCTTGTTTGGCTTTACGAACCATGAACTCATAAACATCGAGCATTATTTCAGACATAGAAAAATTAATCTGCATTAAATGTCATGATTAATTCTACGGTTTCCAATTTTAAAAGACGATTAGTTAGTTCGTTTAAATGGCAAAGATCTATCGTACCTTCACTTAGAAAAACTTCTTTTTTTTGAAAAATTAAAAAAAAAACTAGTGGTGTAAGACATCGTGCTTTAAGGCATATTGTTGGAACTTTCCGTACCGTAACGAAATGTTCGAGGAATATTAAATGTTTTTAAATAGATTTATTATAAATACTGTAACGTTGTCTAATATTTATAAGAATTATTTAAACTGAATTACAAAGTTAAAATTATTCATTTAAAGTATATAGCTTTAGAACTTCAACCAAAATTAAAATTGAAATCTCAATTATATTCGATATTAAAAAAATTTAAATTTTTTTTTCTAAAAGCAATTATTTTATCGACACAAGCAGTTTTTTTGAACCATTCAAATCGGATGCTTATTTCTCTCAAAAACTGCAATTTTTGTATATTTAGCTCAGTAAATTCTAAATGGCTGGACCTGCCTTTACCGAAAAATAATCACCGCTTCTCCCAATCATTACAAATTGAATGTTTTTGAGATGATTCAAATCGGATGCTCTGTTCTCTCAAAAACCCGATTTCTATTTTCTGCGCTCTTTGCTCTTAATCTCCATAACGGCTGAACCTGCCGATGCTCAGATGTCTCAAAAACTCGATTTTTTGCTCCATATCTCCGAAACGGTCGGACCTGCCTTTGCCAAAACTAATCAGCACATCTCCCTATCAATAGGAATCGAATGTTTTTTGAACCATTCAAATCGGTTGATCAGTGCGCCCGAAAACGTGGCCGAAAAATTGTATCATACATACACACATACGCCATCCATTTTTTCTGAAGAATGCCAAAATGTTCAGAAACATTCAAAATGTGGAGAAATGCAAAAAATTTCATTTTCAATTTTTAGCCCATTACTATAAGTACCCTAAGTGAAGTAAAAAATTCCCCTCGTTGTCGTCATCAGCAAAAATGTTGAGTTTTGCAAACAAAAAATTATTGAATTGATTATATACTTACATAAGTATCCATAGAAAAACTAAAAAGCCGCTATATTAGTTGATGGTATTTTTTGCAATATGCATCAAATATTCATCGAGATTAAAAAACAGTTATTTTATGTAATTTTGATTGCTGTTTATTAATAAAAAAAAATCCGTTATTGAACATATCAGTAAAAGTATGACTAATAGCATATTTGTATACTGGGCAATATCAGATAAATCATAATCACTGTAGACTCGACGGTTTGGATGTATTTTTATCAGCAATGATACTAGAGCAACAAATAGCTTCGAATCTGACGTAATTTGGCACAACATATAATTGTTGGGAATTCCTAATCAAAACTCACTTACAGGAAACTTCGGCTTGCGTTCAAAAAGTACCTTCACCAGCGGCTACTACTATAATGCCAAGGGACATAGTATCGGTGTATGGATCGTCTTATCTACATTGGTAGCTGTTTGTGCAATGTTGGGCACTATTTACTATATTTATGTCGGTCCAAGGCAGAAAATTGGTTTTGGTCTCAATTTCAATAGACCGCAATTTGGAATACCAAACATATTGCCAGCTGCAGCAAGAAGGTGAGAAAGTAATCTTGACAGTTTGTGGCTGTGAACATTTAAAAAAAATATTCATATTTTACAAGATCCTTCTTATTTGCCCGTTTCGACAACACTTCGACTGATGGTGGCGCAGTGGACTTAGCAGCTTGCGCAATAGCTTCTGAAGGCAGTGTTGCAAGTTCACTGTATGACATGGAGGATACATTCGAAAACACCGAATACAGCCCGAATCTGCAGGTTTGGCATTAATTTTTATTATCTGTATTAAATTAAGTAATAATAATACTAGGTCGACAACGAATGCCCGGTCAATTTACGCATTCAAGGTTACAATAATTCATAATTCATTTTTCGTATCGTTTTTCATCCGTGATTTGTTGTGACTATTTGCGAGGAACTGCTCGAACACCAACTGAACAAATTATGTGTTTTTTAAACCAGGAAAATGTTATACTCAAAGTGTAGAAGAAAAAGAAAAAAAAGAGAAGATCAAGAAAAACTATACGAAAAAGTTGTAGAAACATTTGAAAATTATGACTCCCAGGAATAAATTTAGATGCTTTTTTATTTTACTGCCTTTATTTTTATCAATCCAAATTTACAAATATTATTTTGCAAACTGGCACTGGGAAAACCATCTAAAAAACGAGCTAAGCACATTACCTGGCGTTTAAACACACTTTTCAATGTGGTATATCTTTAAAACGGTGGCTCTGAGCAAAAAAAGTATTGACTCATTTTTTGTGGATAATTTTATGCTCTACAATATTGTCTAATGTAAATTTGCGATAAAACTGACCATTTAGCTAAAAATGGCAAAATGGTCATTTTTTTTACCTTCGGCCTTGCGCCATTTTTTAGCTCGCATCCGATCGATGAGGACTTTAAAGATTTTTTTATAATTTTACTTTAAACAATTTTGCCAAGTTACAGCCCATTATGAATTATTGTAACCTTCACCCTGATTTAAGGTTTAAATTGACCGGGCTAAAAATGCTTGAAAATAATTTTAAAACGGGTAACTTTTCTGTGTATTATAATCGACTTTGATATATTTACAATTTATAATAATTATTTATTCTATAAAATGACTAAATTTTTTGTGTAATACTGCAAAAACAAATTATAGTATTAGCAATTACAAATAAAATCGCATGATATGTATAGGATTATAATTATAATTACTAAATTCAATTATATATTTGAGAAGGCAAATAAAAATATCAAGTCTGAATAACAACTAAGTAATACACAACTCTATCAAATATCGTTTCCATTTAAGCTCTTATAGTTATCCAAATAATATAATAGTACTACAGTACTTATATCTGAATACATTATGAAATTGTTGCTAATTTATTCATTTTGTCCCAATTATCAACATATGCAAATATATGACCGAGGCTATCAATTTCGTTGATACTGTGCATATGTTTGGATTGCTCTATATTTTTTATTGATGATGAAAGCAAGAGATAACTAATTAAAGAATGCTTTGCTTGAAGCTAAGAAAGAATGTTTTGCTTGGCACAAAACCGATTACAATTAAGATCATTTTTCATGTTTTTGTTGCAAATTATTGAAAATATTTTTGATATATAGGAAGCTGGAGAAAGAGCTGTGGCCACTTTTAGTGAGTTGCAGAAACGAGAACAAGAAGAACAAGCAGATCTATTAAATCTTAATGATATCGAAGAATAATTTTAATATATGTATTTCCTGTATTATATAAAACTTATTTGTAACAAAAATATTATATTTAACAGTTTTGTCATTGCTTTAATGTTGCGAACGCTATGATTTGCGTATTTGGTTCAAATGCATTACCAAAAACTAAATTTTCACGTACAAACTCTACAAAATTAAAACCTTCATTAATAATAATTTCAACAAATATTACTTGAAAATATAGTTTAAAAATATGTTTCTAATTTTGGCAGTTAGACACTATCATGTGGAACGGCAGTAGGCTATTTCTTATACAATACATCCCTAATTCGGGTTGAAATTTAACTAACCTAACGAACCTGCCTTCTGGCAGAGCACCCACTAGTATTATTATTAGACATATAACATTAATAATTAACTTTGCAGAAAAAAATATTAGAATAGCATAACAAAATTTTCACAAAAAGTCTACATTTCAATATTTTGATATTATAACTTTATCAAGTAGGCGCTTGTATCTGGCATCGCAGACCTTTAACAGTTTCCTTGATATAAAATTTGCTTATCATATAATTTCTAATAATGCTTAACATTATTATAATAACTTTGTAAGAAAGTTGTTGTTATCACAATTTAATGAGAAAGGTGTATTTAAATAGAAGAATTTAAAATACACCTGCTAATTTCTCATAATATCACCTTTCTTACAAAATTCTTATAATAACATTAAGCAGTATCAAAAAATCTGTAATCAGGAGTGTAATTAATTTATTAAAATTGAAGAATTTTACTAATAAAACAAGATTATATCATTTAAAAACAAAGAAACGGTCCGGTCGATCTTTGCCAAAAACTAATCAGCGCGATTCTCAATTGATACCTTTCGAACGGTTTTTAAATTTTCAAAATCAATTCAGAATTTTTGGATAAAACGGGAACAAAAAACTTGGCACTTACCTGCTGATGTTAAAGGAACTAATCAACGGGAGTCCTTATTGAGCTTCATAGAATGGCTTTTAAATATTTTAAATGTTCAACCGTTTTTTGAAAAAAACGCCAACAAAAGGTCAAACTTCAGCTTACATACACACACATATTCCAAATTTGGTCTCAAAAGATTCAGTATACTACGTCTTCTGGAAGTTGAATAAAAACAATATCATAAGTTTTCAATTAAATTTGAAACGGTTAAAAACTTTGAAATAATCAAATTTTTTAAAATATACATTTACCTTATATTAACTTCCGACAGGTTAAGTTATAGCAATCGCAAAAAAATCGAAAATGTAATTTTTTAATATCTTTACGTTTCAAAAGAGTCTGAATATTTTGTCATACTTTAGAGAAAATAGATGTATGTTTGTGTGTTTGTGCAGATACAAATTTTTGTCGACGATTTTGTGAACACGGATCAACCGATTTGAATAATTAAAAATATCGTATTGATGAGAAGACGTGGTGACTAATTTTTGGAAAAGGCAGGCAGTTTGAGATAACGAAGTGTTTTATTTTTATTGATGAAATGTTCCAAAGAAAATTCCAAAAAACAGTGAAAATTAGTGATGTAGTATTGAAATATTCTGAAAATATTAAATGTTATAAATATATTATCTTAAGTGATATTTAAAGTATATAAGTGAGCTTTGGGATTTTAGTTAGAATTAAAAATAAATCCGAAAATTTCATAAATTTCTTTTTGTTCTTCCCAAAAACAATTGCTTCGTCAATACAAGCCAAAAGTTTTTTGAAAAATTTAAATCGGCTGTTTTGTCTTCAAAAACTATCATTTTGTATATTTAACTCTGTATCTCCGAAACGGCTGGACCTGTTTTTGCCAAAAGCATCTCCCTACCATTACAAATTGAATGCTTTTTGAATCATTCAAATCGGATGATCTGTTCTCTCAGAAGCTCAATTTCCATTCTCTGCACTCTTTGCTTCATATCTCCGAAACGACTGAACCGACTTTTGCCTGAAACTAATCTCCCTATCAATAGGAATCGATTGCCTTTTGAATATTTTAAATCGGTCGATTCGTGCTCCCAAAAACGTGGATGAAAAATTGTATCTATGCATACGCACACACACAAACACACACATACATACAATGGGAACAATGAACCTCCAATTAGCACAACAAAAATAAGTAGAAGAACAATAAAGACCATCAAGGTGACGATTGGAAATCTAGAGAACCTCACATCTGTTACCTTGGCGAAATGCTTGATGCTCGATTGAACTTCAATCAACAGGCGAACAACATAAAGCGTCAATAGTTAGGACGAGACTTGCTCGACTGATGCCTAATGTTGGAGGCCCAAAACAAACCAGAAAGATATAACTATCATCAGTGGTTACTTTGGTGCTTACATATGGTATCTCCATATGGGCTGATGCTCTCAAAACTCAAAAATCAAGGAAAATAGCAGGACCTACTTGTCTGAGTGCTTTAAGAGTTGCTTGGGCATTTTGCACAATATCGGAGAAAGCATTTCAGTCAACGAGAAATCGGAGAAATCATTTCAGGAACTCTGCCTCCCTTAGTAGAGGAAAGAAATTTACCATCGAAGACATAAACAACTGAGTCCTGAAGTACAGCATTGATCGATGGCAGCTGTGACATATCGCAGTGAAGGGCAAATGGACGCACCGTCTCATTCCAGACATCAAAGTCTGGCTAAATCTCAAGCATAGAGAAGTAAATTATTACACTACGCAAATCTATCTGATCACGGCTGTTCAAGCACGATAGCTCGCCGGATTGCCCATATTGTTTGGGCAAAATCGAAGATGTTGAGCACGTGTTCTTTGTGTGCCCGCGATTTAGTGCTTTACGGGACGATGTAGAAGAGATATTGAGGCAAAGAATTACTCCAGATACTGTTGTTGAAGTGATGCTGACAACTGAAGCTGCATGGAACGCCATAGACTGATTTGCGAGAGATGTGCTAATTGACCTGCGTTCTATGAAAATAGAAAGGGCGATCGCTCAATTAAAAGATAAGTATAATATCAAGGTGAGAATTATTAGAGAATTATTATAGAGAACATTTTAGATCCTCTCTCCCACGAAGTAATGCCTAACACAGTTTCCGTGGGAACCAGAAGCAAGGACAAAGCGGAGGTTTTAGTCGGTATTATACCCGGGCGGTATTGAGTCCGACATACCCAGACATTTTGACCAGTCTGGGATGCATAAATGCATTTCCTTCGCTATACAAAAAACACATACATACATTCATTTTTGAAGTAAAAGTTCTTAAGGCGCGACTGAAGTGTAAATCCGTACAAATGCGGTCATGGTTGATTCGTCATTCGCTCTCTATGGTATCATTTCTATACGGGTCGATTGTGATTAGTCGTCGTATATGTGAATAGAGATCTGTCGTTGCATGCGTGCCGACATCAACGTTGTATGCATACCAGCATTAACGTTGTATGCGTACCGATATCAACAAGGAAATCGGCATAGATAAATAAACATTTTAAAGTTTAAAGTTACATCGCAGTACAAATCTTGATTTACTGAAAAATGCCTGAATCAGAATAATATTTTAACCCTGTTTCTTGAAAATAATAAAACAAATTTGTGCCGTGGATTATGATTAGAAATTATTTCTATATTATTCGTTAGTTTCTATAAATCTTTGAAGTTATTAAAATGGAAAATATTTTTTAGGCAAGACAGATATTAAAGCTGTTCAAATATTGAGATTATATCGCCAGCGAAAAAGTAAAAAAAAATACAAGCAGTCAATGAATGTATGTTAATTTTAATTACATAAAGTTCTTGAAACACAATTACATGATGAGTGAAGTTGCGAGAACAATATTTGTTTAGGCGTTGTTTAATATATTCCACTGTGTGAACGAATATTATAGAATTTATAAATCAGCAATTACTTCATTTCTCTAATGAAGGTTCGTTTCTAAATGCTAATTACAATGACAAACCGATCATGTCATATTTCAAGTATGACTTTAATTACATTATTGTTTTTAAATGTTATACATTTTTTTAATGATATTATAAATATATAATTCATAATTTATCATTCTATAAATGTGTATAATGGATGACACTAATAAATGTGTGCATCACGAGTGTTACC
>NW_020537324.1:34522929-34609213 GCF_003426905.1 Ctenocephalides felis | reverse complement strand
AATAAATAGATTTTTAAGAATTTAAATTTTTGAAAGAAATTGACCTTTTAAAGAAAATGATTTTTTTATATTTTAGCATATTTTGGAAATTTTTAATTTTTTTTTTCAAAGCAATCGCTATGCGTTAGCTGCGTAAAAACGAAATATAAAAGCGCGTGGGCGCCGCGTCGCAGAATAACGGATAAACATTGGTACAGAACCCATAGAAATGTAAACAAAATTGTTCTTGTTATTAAAAGATTAAAATATATATAAATTATCTGACAATTTGATGTGCATATGTCTAATAATCAGTTTTATTCGCCAAATAGCATTTTTTGTACCTTTTTTATTGTATCTCCAAAACCGTTAGACCTGCCTTCTTTCAAATTTTATCAGTTTTTCTTTTCGCTAATACAAATACTTTTTTTTAAATCGTTCAGATCGTATGCTCCATTTTCTCAAAACTTGAACTACCATTTTTGGCACTTTTTGCGCCGTATCTTCGGAATGGCTGAACCTGCTTCTGCCAAAAAACAGCACGTCTCCTTATCAATAGGAATCGAATGTTTTTTGAATTATTGAAATCGGTTGATCCGTGATCTCGAAATCGTGGACGATAAATTGTATCCGCACATACATACACACACAAATGCTTTCATTTTTTCTAATAATAAGGTATGTCAAAATATTCAGAAACCTCTGAAACGTAAAGATATATGAACATTTTTGTTTTCGATTTTTTTGCGACTACTATAACTTACTCTATGATAAGTTAATAATATTTGCAAATAACAGATATATCAATAACATTATGACACGCAACTAAAACTTATATGTCTAGTAAGCTCTATCTGATCTTAAGACGAATATAATGAGGAAAAATAAAAATCACAAAAACTTTCATATGTAAGATAAATATGATCAACTTTTACAATGCCTCTCACAGTATTTTGATCTTTTGCCTTAGGATTGGTTACTTCTGGCCGCAGCTTTAGACAGAGTTGGATTCTTAGTATATTGTTTTGTTTTCGCAATAATGGCGGCAGTTTATTCAATTTAGAAGTTTGCTATCAATTTTGGCGATAAAACACTAAGAAGAGAGTAGAGGATTATTAACAATGTTCTCCTATCAGGCAGTTGAAGTCCAAATTTAGTGAATAGTATGTAGATATTAAAATAGAAATTATTTGGAATATTGTTAACATGATCCTTAATGTGTATATAGTTTATATTATGCTTCATATTTTATTAAAAGCTAATGAATTATATTTATCAAAAACTTATTATTGTATTATTATTTCTGAAAAAAAATGTTATAGCTACCTTCAACCTTCACCCTTCTTTTTCCTTTCCATCTTTTCATTATTATTTCTTGCAAAATAAAAATAGCAAAACGAATATTCTTGAAGAACAAATAAAATTCTGAAACAGTCATATTTAGTTAGCCTTCCACGTTTTCGGTCTTTTGCATTTTTGTGACAAAAGCTTCTAATGTTGTTTGGTTTTTTCTTTTGCCTTGTACTTTTAAAAGTTCTTCATAAACGGATAGAGCATCTCTAACATCACTTATAGTTTTGAGCTCCTGTCAAAATTTAGAACCAATTTAATGAAGTGATCCATTATTTCAGTTATGGTAGGACTTCTTTTTAACAAACGCCATCAGAATTTCTTTTTGCTCTTTCTCTGAATCACTGATATCAATATTTTTGTTTTCTTCTTGTTCAGTTAATTCCTTGAGCTCATCATTAGAAAAACTTAAGCACTATAATTGCTCCGGAATGTAGCACTTTATCTTTGAATCATGGTGATATTTTACTGTTAATTAATTGTTATATAATAAATGGGATATTGATCTACTTGATATGAGACATAATATTTGGAAATGCCGGGGATCGAACCGGGGCCTTTCACATGCAAAGCGAACGCTCTACCACTGAGCTACATCCCCAATTGGTAATTACTGGTAATCTCATTCGCTCTTGGGCCAAGTTATTGCAGAAAACATTGCGATTTATAAGATCAATAAGAAATTTTCTCAAAAAGAATATGACACGCGAGCCAAGTTAGTTGCAGAAAAAATGGCAATTCATAAGATCATCAAGAAATCTTCTAATAAAAATGTGGAACGTTTTACAATTTTACGTGTCATCCTTGCCAAGGGGGAAAAAAGCATCTTCCACATTTACCTCTTCAAATCCTGGGTAGAAATAAAAGAACGCTAAACAGAAACAGAGCTAAGAAAGAATGTATTGACAATATAAAAATGGAGTTGATTGTTAATTAATGAATGATTGTATATTTAGACATGATTCAGGGAGTGAGAGATGGCTCCTCATTTCTGAGCGATTATCTCGTGTTGTGCAGTTAAAGCGAGTTGCTTAAGCACAAATACAAATTACAAATGTTGGGAAGTATTCTTGTTCGGAAGAACACGTACAAAAATTGGAACGATACAGAGCAGATTGGCATGGCCCATACGCAAGGATGGTGAGCAAAATCGTGAAGCGTTTCACTTATTTTTTGGAAGATTTTTTAATGATCTTATGAATTGCTCTTCTCTGCAACTAATTTGGCTCGTGTGTGGATGAAAAAAGCTATTTGCCATGCGGGGATGTAGCTCAGTGGTAGAGCGTTTGCTTTGCATGTGAAAGGCCCCGGGTTCGATCCCCGGCATCTCCAAATATTTTGTCTCATATCAAGTAGATCAATATCCCATTATATTATATAACAATAATTTTCATTAACAATAAAATATCACCATGATTCAAAGATTAAGAGCTACATTTCGGAGCGATTATAGTTCTTAAGTACAGTACAAATACAAATTACGAACGTTGGGATGTGTTATTTCGGCAGAACATATACTAAAATTGGAACGATAGAGAAGATTAGCATGGCCCCTGCGCAAGGATGACACGCAAAATCGTGAAGCGTTCCACTTTTTTTTTTAATTTTTTATTAAATATAATTCAATATGCAAATTATAATAATAAGTTGTAAGATTGAATTTAAAATTGTCACCATTACTCAAACAGATGGCGCATCGACCCTTAGGGATTAACTCGCGTTGTGGCGTATAGCTAGGATGTTTAGGTATAAATACAATTTGGGAACGTTAAGAAGCGTTCTTGCTTCGGCAGAACATATACTAAAATTGGAACGATACAGAGAAGATTAGCATGGCCCCTGCGCAAGGATGACACGCAAAATCGTGAAGCGTTCCACATTTTTTTTTTTCAAATTTTATTTAATATTATTATTTTTTTGCATATTTTTATTGCCAATCAAAATAATATACATTTTTAAGACAATATGCTGGGTGTAAATGCATTTAAGAGATTATCTCCTATGTGATGTCTCTCTTTTTTTATTTTTTGACATTTTATTTAATATCGTTTGGCCATTTTTTTTTTCAATCTTCGAGTGGGATATTAATATTATTTGCACACATTTTTTTACTTCTTTTTACTTTTGCAGCATTATATTACGCGGTTGTGGCGATAGCTAGGATGTTTAGGTATAAATACAATTTGGGAACGTTAAGAAGTGTTCTTGCTTCGGAAGAACATATACTAAAATTGGAACGATACACAGAAGATAAGCATACCCCTTGGCAAGGATGACACGTAAAATTGTAAAACATTCCAAATTTTTTTTAGAAGATTCCTTGATGATCTTATGAATTGACATTTTTTCTGCAACTAACTTAGCTCGCGTGTAATATTCCTTTTGAGAAAATTTCTTAATGATCTTATGAATCGCAATGTTTGTTGCAATAACTTGGCCCAATGGTGAATGAAATAATCAGTAATTAACAAGTGGGGATGTAGCTCAGTGGTAGAGCGTTCGCTTTGCATGTGAAAGGCCCCGGGTTCGATCCCCGGCATCTCCAAATATTTTGTCTCATATGAAGCAGATCGACATCGCATTATATTATATAAAAATAGTTTTAATTAACGATTAAATATCACCATGATTCAAAAAATAAGAAATGGCGCTATATTCCTGGGCGATTAACTCGTTTGTGCAGTTAAGGCCAGTTGCATAAGTACAAATATAAAATAGAAATGTTGGGAAGTGTTCTTGCTATAATTGCTAAATTATAATGAAAAACTAAATTTTTATTAATTGAAAATTTTGTGGAGTCCTTTGTGAGGCACCTCAAGCGCGAGGCCGTCGACGGTCGCCGACACCGCCCACGCCTAGCGCCGCTGCTGTAATCAACCCTTGATAAAAACTATTTTTTTTTTTTTTAAAGAAACACTTTTATAAGCTCAGTATTAATATAAATTGAGGAAAAACAGTTTACAAAAAAATGATTGAATTACTAAAATGTTAGAATTGCTAGAAGGTAAGAAAAAAATTTTTGAAAAAAGTTGTAGTGGTTGACAATCGTTAATAAAAAAAAAGTTCTTTAATGTGAAATGCAAACTTCTTTAATTTGCGTTTGTTTCTTAACTAAAACAATCTTAATCTGAATTCAGTAAAAAACACTCACTGTCTGAAAGCTGGATAAAAATAATTCGATTACTAAATTGACTATTACTAAAAAGGGGTTGTGGCGAGTAAGTATAATTTTGAATATTTATCATATGAAAAAAATGTGTTTTTTATTCGATTTTTATTCCAATAAACCAACTAAACTAAGTCAGGCAGAAATATACATTATATCAATAATTTTACTTATTTGTGATGATTTTTATAAGACCAAAGTTGGCCAATTATAAGAAAAACCTAATTCTTGAAAAAAAATTTAGGGTTTTAAAAGATATTTTTGCAGGGCTGTACTTTCACCACGTTTTGGTTTGACGTTGAGTTCTGGGACAGCATGTATATATATATATATATATATATATATATATATATATATAAAGCGAAAGGTTTTTCTTCAGATGGTGAAATAATATGATAAAATTGTTTCTTGGGCATCCATCCTGTAATTAAAAAACAGTTTTATTGAAAAATGTTTATTTATGTGTTATTGAAATTATATCTATGTATATATATTTATATATATATATATATATATATATATATAAATTACAAAATATTCATATTAGCATCATATATTAATAGGAAAGAGCGATGCCGAAATGCAATGCATCTTTTATCTGTAATTCGACACTACCAGTATTGCCACCCACTTCTGGTATCGCACAATACAATAATGTATTTACGTACAAAGAGCATCAAAGGTTCAACTCTCAGTAACCAAAACTGAAATTCCATGTTCATTTTGATAGTAATTATATTCAAAAAAAAAATCAAAATCGTAATTTGGAAGTTGGTAATAATTAAAAGTTCCAAGTGCAGTGTTCATTTATACAAACGTAAAGGTATTTGAAAATGTGGATAATAACTACATTTTGTTTTCTTGTTATATTTGTAACTTCAATAACTGAAGCAACGTATTTGAAACGCTGGATTCGAAATGATAACTATGATACTCCATCTAATTGGGTAGAAGGTGAAAAACCCTGTCAAAATCAAAGAGCGGTATTTCCAGGAGAAATCGAAGGGGCCGTTATATTACCTGCCGAATCAATTGATGTGTCAGAAATTATATTGCCTATTTCAGGTAACTTTTATACATTTTTTTTTACTTTTAAAGCAGACGAATATTTATTTGAACTTTGTTCAACATCGACTTTAACTGAACAAATAACTGGGCAAGCTATTTGTAGTGAAAGCTACCACTTTTCAACTTCCCGAAGGAGAAGTTTGTTTTCATAAAAAAATCATATTTGCTAATTTTATGTTTTCTCGACGTTTCAATCCATTCTGAATCGAATTAGACCAAATTTGAAAAAAGTATGTGTGTGTATGTATGTGAACAGATTTTTGACCTTACGTCGACGTAACGGCGTGACCGATTTCAAAAATTTACAAGCCGTTCGATGTAACTCGATAACTCGTTTGCGCGACGATCAGCCAAACGGTTTCTTAGTAAATAGCAGAAAAGTGAAAAAAAATGTCTACGTTTTAGCCCGCAATTCTTAATTAATTCAATAAAAGTTATTCGAAAAATATTATTTGGGAGTCGTGCTGATTAATTTTGAACAAAGATCGACCGAGCCGTTTCTTCGTAATTAACTGTTCGAATTTTTTTCGCTAAAACCTTTTATTTTGATAGATATCATGGCCCTAAAGAACATACTAAAAGTTTACGGCCCTACGCCAAGTAGTTTAATTTTAAAAATTTATCAAAGTTTGAAAAAATATTATAGTCAAAATTTCTGTCAAAAGTTGCTTTTGAGATGGGATAAGTCAAACATTGTCAATTCGTTAAGATTTGGAATAATAAACTACAATTTTAGGACGTATAAGCACGTGTCTGTGCAATATAATTAATATAACTAGTGGTGCATGGCATCGTGCCTTAAGGCAAATTGCGGGAACTTCCTGTATCAAAAATTTAAAAAAGATTCAATTTTCTTTTAGAACTCTAAAAAAAATCGATCTTTGAAATTTTTGAAAATAATCGACCTTTTTGAAAAAAATGATTCTTAAATGCTTTGAAATATTTTGGAAATTTTGAACTTTTTTTCAAAGCAGTCGCGATACGTTAGCTGCGTAGAAGAAACGAACAATCGAAGCACGTGGGCGCAGTATAACGGATAAACATTGGTACGGAACCTATGAACAAAATATGTTATTATTATTAAATTATCTATAAAATATGTGATAATTTTATCTGCATATGTCTAATGATCATTTTTGTCCGCCAAATGGCATTTTTTTTACTTTTTTTAATGGATCGCCGAAACCGCTAGAACAGGCAGTTCTTTGAATCATTCAAATAAGTAAGGCATACTTATTTGAATGATTCAAAAAACATTTGATTGGTATTGACGGTACGGGAAGTTCAAGCAATTTGCCTTAACGCACAGTGCCCTGCACCACTAGTTCTTTATTATTTTAAGTAATTCTGTTAAATTAATCTTTACAGGAGAATTATTGCTGCCATCCATTGGTGAACTTATTATCAAGGAACCAAACCGAAATGAAGAAAATTTTTGTCCTAGTGGCGATAAACACTTTAGGTAATAGATTATATTTTAAGTGATTAAAACTATTAGCATTAATATATTCATTAAACACGTGACCAACATTATAAAGACTAATTTACCAAACATTAAATTACGCTTTATTTCTTAATTTAATCACAACACCATTAAGAATTAGTTTTGAAAGTAACTATTAACAACAGGAGTAGTTTTTTTTTCGTACCCAATATTATAAAAATTATTACACAAATTCTGTATCTAAAATAGTGTAATTGTATCCGAAGAATTTTCTTCAGTCTTCATGTCTATCTGTCTACCTCTCTACCTGTCTTCCAGTTTACCTGTCAACCAATTTACCTGATGATCAACTTGTCTACGAATTTACCTAACAACCTGTTTATTAATCCAGCGTTTTACTTGCCTACAATTTACCTATCAAACTGCTTTACATGTCTACCAATTAACCTGTCTACATATTTGTTTATCTACAAGTTGTCCTGGTTACCATTTAACATATCCTTCAATTTACCTATCTACCAATTTACCTGTCTACCTGTTCACATGTCTACGTATATACCTATTCACCTGTTTATCTGTCCACCAATTTACCAGTTCACCAATATTTCCGTCAACCTATTTATCAGCCTACTAATTTAGATTTCCACAATTTACTTGTTCAATAATTTACCTTAGATTTTTTTTTAAAATGTTAAAGTCTTCGAAGCGACCAACTTGACTTCAATCAAAATAACAGAAAACATGTCAGTTTCCAACTATTAAAAGCTTGATTTCATTTCACTGATTTGATTCCATTTCATGACGTTATGTTTACAATTTCAATTATTTTCTTATATAAAAAGTTTAAAACTTATTAGCAAAATTCCATCTATATAACAGTAGGTATGTGAATACATTCATGTAACATCTCTATGCATATGTCATCAACAAATAATTTAGAAAACTGAAGGAACGATAACATTAGTGTTATGTTATAATTCTGTTATAACATTGGAATACATTATATACAAACAATAAAATATTCCTCCTCAGTTTGAAAAAAATAGCAGCGTCAAAATAATAAGTTTAAATTAATTCTATAACCGCATTTCTCTATTATCTGTTGGCCTTATACAGTAATAGTTTTATTATAACAACTATGATCTTATTTATTGTAATTTATTACTTATTAGACGTTTAAAACGATGGTTCTGGCTAGATCCAAAAAATTGGGATCTGATGTCATCAAATGAAGACCAACTGAAAGAATCGTGGTATTCGTTTCCTGATGCTGAAAAAATTCCATGCCAGGCTGATGTCGCTATCTTTGAAGGAGACAGTGGATTCGAAGTAGTTTTACCGCATACTTTTGGTTACTCAATATCCGGAATACAAATTAATTCGGTTGTAAGTAACTTATTGACTCGAAATAGAAATTATAAACATAAAAATATTATATATCACAGTCAGTAAGAAGTAAAACTTATTTAAAGTGAATAAGCATCTGCTTTAACAAAAAATATCCAAAGCCCAATTCCGAACTAATTTCATTGTAGCTAAATATAGTTTCAGTTCAATTCAATCACTAGTAATCGCAAAAAAAATGAAAATGTTTATATATCTTTACGTTTTAAAGGTTTCTGATTATTTTGGCATACCTTAGAAAAAATTGATGTATGTGTGTGTGCGGGTGTGATTTATTTTGTATAGCGAAGGAAATGTATTTATGCATCCCAGACTGGTCTTTTGTCTGGGTATGTCAAACTCTATACCCGCCTGGTTATAATACCGACTAAAACTTCCGCTTTGCCCTTGCCTCTGGTTCCCATGGGGAGGATCTAGAATATTATCATTCTTGCACTGATTTTATACTTATCTTTTAAATGAGCGAAGTTATGTGTGTGCGTGTGCAATTTATTGTCGACAATTTCGAGAACACGGATCGACCAATTTGAATAATTCACAGAACATTCGATTCCTATTGATAAGGAGACGTGCTGATTAGTTTTTGTCAAAGGCAGGTTCAGCCGTTCCGAAGATACGGAGCAAAAAGTGACAAAAATGGTAATTCAATTTTTGAGGCAACAGAGAGTCCGATTGGAATGATTCAAAAAACATTTTATTTGTATAGGCAAAATGGAGAATGATAAAATTTTTGAAAAGACAGGTCTAGCGGATTCGGAGATCGAATAAAAAAGTAAACAAATGCCATTTGGTGGACAAAAATGATCATTAGACATATGCACATCAAATTATCACATATTTTATAGATATCCTAATAGTAAGGTTCCGTACCAATGTTTATCCGTTATACTGCAATGCGGCGCCCATGCGCTTCGATATTTAGTTTCGCACTTTCTACGCAGCTAACGTATCCCGATTGCTTTAAAAAAAAGTTCAAAATTTACTAAATATTTCAAAGTATAAAAACATTGAAATTTTTAAAAAAAAGTCAATCGTTTTAAAAGAAATTTTAAAATCTCAAAAATCTATTTTTTTCAAAGTTCTAAAGTAATTGAATCTTTTTTAAAAACTTAATTCTTAGTACGGGAAGTTTCAACAAGTTGGCTTAAGGCGCGATGCCATTAAGCCATAGCCATAATATAATTTTCCATAAAAGGTTTGAATGCTATTATTGAGTTCAGCTTCTGCGATAAAAATAGAAACTCAAATTGGCACGAGCACTACGTTCTCTAAACCTTTATTCTTATGTTATTCCATTGAATTTTATTCTATGCTATTCAATTTGATATATGTATGTACATTTTATATTATTTATAGAACTTGTGGATATAAAAGATATCGATCAAATAATGTATTAAGTATCAAATAATTTTATTAAGTTTTTTTGAGCTTCCCTGTGGGAAGCAAACTCAAGCAATTTTTTTAATACCATAGTTTATTACCATTAAAACATTTAATATAGAAGTTTAAACATTTAAAGTAGGGCACTCAACAGTCCAGGATGACCGATATTGTTTCGGAAAATTTAGATTTTTCTCAAATGTGTGCTTTATAGCAAATAAAAACGCTCGAGATATATTGAATGATTGCTCAAAGTGTATGTAACTATTCTGATGTAGCTGGGAAACTAATTAAGAATAAATATAAACTTGTAGTGCCTGGCATCGTGCCTTGAGGCAAATTGCTGGAACTCCCCGTACCGTAATGAAATATTCAAGAAATATTAAATGCCTTCAAATAGATTATTGAAAATGCTGTTCGTATTTTATAGACAAAATATAAGATCTTATAAATTGGACAGGGACTTTAATATATGTATACATGAAAAGTAAATAAACAAAACTTGATCAAGCAGAGTTAAAATGAAGGATCTTATCTCATATTTCTAAGAAATATATAAACTAAATTGCAAAGTTAGAACTATTTATTAGAAATATATAAGCGAGTTTTAGAATTAAAATTAAAATCCAAAACATTTTTTATATTCAAAAAAAATACTTTGAAAATTCAATTTTTTTTAAATTTTGAAATAATTTTCATTTTACTTTCCATAAAAACTAATCGTTTCTACATAAGCAAAATGTTTTTTAAAACATTCGAATCGGCTGCATTAATATAGAAATATAAAATAGAAATAATTTTTATTTTACTTTCCACAAAAACTAATCGTTTCTACACAAGCAAAGTGTTTTTTAAAACATTCGAATCGGCTGCATTGTTCACATAAAAACTGTCATTTTTTACACTTTTAGCTCATTATCTGAAACGGCCAGCCAAAAACTAATCACATTTTCTTCTCATCAGGACAAATTGAATGTTTTTTGAATTATTCAAATCGGATGCCCGGTTCTCTCAAAAACTTAATTTCATCTCTCATTTCTCCTTCGTATCTCGGAAACGGCTGGACCGACCTTTCCGAAAGCTAATCAGCACATACCCCTATCAATAGGAATGAATTACATTTTGAATTATACAAACCGGTTGAGCAGTACTCCCGAAAACGTGGACAAATAATTGTGTCCACACATACATATACACACGCACTCACACATACATCCATTTTTTCTGAGGTATGCCAAAATGTTCAGAAACTTTTAAAACGTCTTTATGCCAAAATTTTCAATTTTCATTTTTGGACAATTACAATAACTTACCCTATAGGAAGTGAATAATATTATGTATAGAATGTCGAGGACTAATTTAATTTTGTACAATCGAATGGATTTTTTTATGAAATTAATGCAGTTAATGTAATTACCACACAGGATTTATACGGAAGCGATTGGGAAAGATTTATACGTTCCGAAGTAGGCGGGCGCATGTTTCGAAATACGGATTCGGAATCAACTGAGGGCCTGGATACATTCATGAAAGTCTTCAGTGGACAATGCAACGACCCTTCAGGTTGCCTCTGTCACCCTAAGGCGTCAGTGCGCGCCACTCTCATGCGACATATGAAGAACTCGACCGTTTGCGAATTACCAAACTGCGTCCAACCAGTGAAGCCAATAGGAAATGTGTGCAGCATATGTGGTAAAAACCTATGCAACTATAATTATAAATACAAATTAGAGATTAAGAAATTTTATTGAATCGTTTAGGGGGCGTCGATTAATCACGTGAGGTTTTTAGGAGGAGGGGTTATTTGACAAAAAAAAAATGACAAAATATCACGTGGGGGGAGGGGTGTAGCAAGATATTACTTGTATTTATTTTTTACCTGATTTTTTTTATATTCAAATATTTTCAATATTTATAAGAACTATATGAACAGAATTGCAAAGTTAAAATCATTTATTTAAAGTATATACGTGATATTTAGAACTTTAGCTAGAATTGAAATTAAAATCCGAATCCCCAGAATCAATCGTTTCGTCAACATAAGCAGTGAGTTTATTGCAGAAAACTGCAATTTTTAGCACATTTAGCTTCGTATTTCTGAAACGGTTGGCCTGCTTTTGCCAAAAACTTTTGTATTTTTCAAATCGGTTTATCCATAGGCCCGGAATCGTCGACAAAAAATTGTCTATCCACACATCCACTTTTTCTGAGGTATGCCAAAATATTCAGAAACCTTTGAAACGTGGGAATCTGATAAGTGTTGGCATTCTATTGTTTTTTTTCATTTATATTTTTTCGCATTTTTTCTGTTTCTCTTTTAAAATACACGAAGTAAAGCAATCTAAACGATGTTTTAGAAAGCTGATATCACCGTCTTTCTTTTCGATGTCAGTTCTCAAACGTCTACAGTAAAAAATTTTACTCCATATTTGATGAATTTGATTTCTTTTTGACTGTGTTGGTATTACCTAGTTTATTTCGTCAGATTATGAGAAAAGACGATAATTCAAATCAACGTCCAACAAATTTATTAAATCATCTAATTTGATCCACATAGCTTTTAGAAACCATAATTAATTATCTTAAGGTAAAAGCTTATTTAAGTAACCCGTTAGGTTTCTAATTATAACTTCTTTTTATATATTCACAAGCACGCCTTTTTGCGTTTAAAAATTCTAAGATATATTAAAATATCATAATAAACACATTTCATAAGTGGTGATGGCGAGCATAAAATTGCTAAATAGTCAATTTTCACAATCGGCTTAAGAATATTGCAAAAACAATGATAATTTTTCATTTAACCTTATAATATTTACTAATCTTAAATGCGCTGAACCAACTCGAGATAAAACTCGGTCAATATTGAATTTATTTATATATAATCAACCGTAACAACTCATTTTCGCCTTAAACATTACTTGGAAAATGTGTACGTGTAATCTTGTAATCGAGTTAAATAAATTAACATATGTGGCAGACGTTTATATTTCATATTTGCATCGGTGATAAATATTTACTTTTAAACATACGTACATTCACACATACATTACACAGAAATAATTTCTCTAATTTTCTTGTCAAAAGAGGAGAATAGAAAATTATTGAAATTTTCATAAAAACAAACTTCCATTTATAAGTCAAGCTTTGAATGGGCCATTAGAATGTTCTACTTCCAAACTTGGAACTTCCTAAATCTGTTTCCAATAAACCCCAATGAAATTAAGGTGTGAATTTGAGCCAGTCGTGGGGTCCCATAGAACGAGCAATAGCATCAAGAATCTTTATTTTCGATTTTTGCTTCTTTAAAATTCTCAAAAATGTCAATTGCCGAATCTTCTCACTATTCGCATTTTTGCATAAAAAACGATTTTCTTTATAACTTTGACTCTGAAACATATTTATTTTTTACGAGATTTTGTTCAATTTATTCAAACTGTCCTTCATTCCAGGAGCGGTACTGCAATTTGATTTCATTGATGTAAGAACATTTAAATTAAACGATTTTCGTAAATCGCTAACTTCGATTGTAAAAGAAATATCACGCAATGGTGAATTAATTGCATATGCCAGCAAGGTGACGGACAATGAAGATCCGACTGTTGAGGCAGAAAGACAGTTCATACAAGTGGTGTTAACTGATGGACCTGAATATAATGAAAGAAGCATCTATAGCGCTGCGGAAGTTCAAAGAAGAATTATTGGTGGTAATTGAATAAATTGAAATTTTAAAATTGTCCTCATTTAAGTTCATATAAATTTTTTGAACTTATATCAAGCATTTAAAATTTTTCAACCAAAAAATTTAAAAAAAATCTATAAGGTATTGTGCTGATATATGTGTGTATATTGTGCTGATTATCAGAATTCCAGTAATAGTACTGGAGTTCTCCATACATGACGTGTGGGAGGTCACCCAAGAGGGCTACTCCGTTTGAATGTATTAGATCGAAGAGGTGCTTCTTTTTCATTATTCCAATAGCTGATGATCTTAATATGGGAATTAATGCATGGTTACTGTCTTATCGTGATGGATTTCGCTTCTGTTTTTCACTACTTCCTGGAGAGTGTCAATTCTTAGATTATTGTATATCATTTGGTTACTAATATACCAAGGTGCATTTGCAATACACCTCAGAATTTTTAACTGTTTTCTCCGGATAGATGAAAGAATTCTAAATTTAAGCATGATTTTTTTGTATTTAAGAGTTACTTTCTTGATATGTACAATATTTGAAATTTCAACAGGTTAAAATGTCTTGTATGTGATAAGTGTAAAATTCCAACTGAACAAATTATGTACTTTTTTAAACCAAGAAAAGTTTATACTCAAAGTGTAGTATCGTTCATTTTGCGAGTATTAACGCTTGTTTGGCTTTACGAAACATGAACTCATAAACATCGAGCATTATTTCAGGCGTAGAAAAATTAATCTGCATTAAATGTCATGATTAATTCTACGGTTTCCAATTTTAAAAGATGATTAGTTAGTTCGTTTAAAAGGCGAAGATCTATCGTACCTTCACTTAGAAAAAACTTCTTTTCTTTGAAAAATAAAAAAAAACTATTGGTGTAAGGCATCGTGATTTAAGGCATATTGCTGGAACTTCCCGTACCGTAACGAAATGTTCGAGGAATATTAATTGTTTTCAAATATCTTCTATATATTAAATTAGTGGTGTATGGCATCGTGCCCTAATGCAAATTCCTGGAACTTCACGCACCGTGATTAAAAATTCGAGTAATAAAAATAATCAATAATTGTTTTAAATAATTGCAAATAGATTATCTTCTATTTATATAAAAATAAATCGGATTTTCCTTCCTGACGAAATAACTCCAGACCGCACGAACCGATTTCGACAATTTTGCATTCGTTGGAAAGGTCTCGGGCTCCGCAAGGTTTATTGCTAAGAAAATTAGTGGTGCAGGGCATCGTGCCCTACTGCAAATTCCTGAAACTTCACGCACCGTGATTAAAAATTCGAGTAATCAAAATAATCAATAATTGTTTCAAATAATTGCAAATAGATTACCTTCTATATATATATATATATATATATATATATATATATATATATATATAAAAATAAGTCGGGTTTTCCTTCCTGATCAAATTTTTTCTTTTCAAATATAAAACAAACAAAAAATTTCTTCATCTTTCTCACGAAACCATCTGGTGGCGAAACGGAGTTCGTCGGGTTTGCTAGTATTATTATAAATACTGTAAAGCCGGCCACAGACGTAACTGTATAACTGCGCAACCTGTAACTTGCACATGCATTCTGTAGCGTCTGTAGGGTGTTTTTTTGCGCAAATCGTCAGACTGGTGCAAGCGAGTAGACATGAGCACTTTTAGATTATTTTAATTGCGCAATCATTCAAGTCGGCAAGTTCATTTGTTGGCCGCGTGTGGCAGCACATGTCCCGTTTTTATTTTACTTTGTAGCGAATTCATAATACAAGTTTATGAAGTTATCGACAATTAAAAGTTATTAAATTAGCCCTCTGAATACTTTGAATTCACTTCTAATGCTGCGAATATATAAATTAACTAGCTGACCCGGCAAACGTTGTTTTGCTAAGTAGGGTATATTCTAAACAATTTCTAGAGAATCAAAAATATTAATTCTTTAAGTGTATAAGGATATGTTGTTTGAATGCTATAAACCCCCTTAGTTTGTCTATATTTTATCAAAACAATCAAACTGGAAGTTTTATACACTTTCTATAAAACACATGGTAAAATCCAATCCGAGGCTTTTTGGTCTTTCAACTTATTACGTTATTATTACGTTTCAAGTTTTTCCGATTCTTTTTTGATTCAGGATTTTGTGTATAATTGTAAATAATACTAATGAGCTTATAAAACATTTTCAAATTTCTGCGAAGAGAGATAGGAAATGAATTAAGTATTTCTTTTTTGACCTGCTTTTTGAACAGTTTCAAGTAACATTCGATGATTTGAAGTATATATAAATAAAAAATATATATGTAGAGCAGGGCAAGGCACAAAAGTTCCAATTTGGCGTTCAGCAAATATAAACTATATTATGAAAAGCAAACCAATTATATCACAACAATAAACACATTCCAAACGAACAATTATCTGACTACGTTCAGTAAAACTGCCAGCTACTTCATCATTGTAGAAATTTGCTTTTTTGCTGTCTTTCAAAAAATTGTTATCTAGACCTTTTTACCCCATAGACCCGGTAACTTGGAACGGCCAGTTGGCAAACAGGTTTAATGTCTTATTTTAATTTTAAATGTATTTTACAAAGTAATTACACTTTTAACTAATGCTAAAAAACTACCAACGGAAGAAAATACCTTTATTATGGATTTTCAAAGATTACAGTTTATCTCCAGATAGCAAAGTCATAAGAATCAAGGTTATATCTGGTTATACATCTTTTTCCCTCTGTTTTTCAATTCCTTGTTAAACAAAGCTTAACTTTACTTTTTTTGTTTTTGACACATAGCTGGTGGACCTTTTTAACCCCGGACCTTCTATTCTTCGATAAATTCTGAGAAATTATAACTGGGAAAATGTTATTCGGCAAAATGTCCCTTTGATCGATAACAAATTTAGGTTTTGAATTTAAATAACATAAATAAAAAATAATATAACCTAGAAAATGTTTTATAAATACCAATGAGCATATAATTATACTCATATATATATAATTATAGATCTTTCAGAGCACCGTGTTTGAGAAAAATATGATTTGCAAAAAAAGAGTGATACAATGCCAAAAAGTGCATTTTTATATTAACATTTCAAAAGAGTTGATATTTTGAGTTTCTAGTAACACTTGCGGCCCGTTTACTAACGTTTTTATATATAAATAAAACTACAAACAAAGCTACTTACTACAATTTAATTATAATTAAATAATATTCACGTAAAATATCCTATTGAACGTAATTAAACATCATCTGTCAAAAACGTTTGACATTTCACGGATTAGCAACCTTCCATTGTTTTATTTAGATTACGCTTCTACAAAAATTTTCAAATTAAAAATAAAAAGTTTCTACGCGGATTTGAAATATTATCTCACCTTTTGGACAATCTCTGGATTGGCACGAATTTTTCAAGACTAAGACTGGCCAAATCCATTCAGCCGTTTTCGAGTTTTATTCGGACATTTGAAAGACAGCTCCATTTTTATATATAAGAAGATAAAAAAGATATATTTTTAGGTTATGTCTTGACGTTTCTCAGTTGACATTTGTGATATGCTTGCGCAAATACTTGAACATAAACTTGAGCCGTCTGTGGGCACTGTGAAAATACGCCTGGTTGCGCATTCATTCAGTTGCACATGCATACAGTTACGTCTGTTGCCGGCTTAACGTTGTCTAATATTTATAAGAATTATATAAACTAAATTACAAAGTTAAAATTATTCACTTAAAGTATAGGAATGAGCTTTTGAACTTCAACCAAAATTAAAATTGAAATCTCAATTATTTTCGATATTAAAAAAAAATAATAATTTTTTTTTCCCAAAAGCAATTATTTCGTCGACACAAGCAGAAAGTTTTTTGAATCATCCAAATCGAATGCTTATTACTCTCAAAAACTGCCATTTTTGTATATTTAACTCTGTATCTTCTAAATGGCTGGACCTGCTTTTGCCATAAAATAATCACCACTTTTCCCAATTATTACAAATTGCTTGTTTTTGAGATAATTCAAATCGGATGCTCTGTTCTCTCAAAAACTGGATTTCTATTTTCTGCACTCTTTGCTCTTTATCTCCGTTACGGCTGGACCTGCCTTTGCCAAAAACTAATCAGCACATCTCCCTATTAATAGGAATCAAATGTTTTTTGAACCATTTAACTCGGTTAATCCGTGCGCCCGAAAACGTGAACGAAAAAATGCGGACATACAAAACACACACACATATTCAATTTTTTTGAGGTATGCCAAAATGTTCAGAAACCTTCAAGACGTGGAGAAATGCAAAAATTTTCATTTTCGATATTCGGCCCATTAGTATAACTACCCAACGGAAAGTAAAAAATTCCCCTCGTTGTCGTCATCGGTAAAAATGTTGAGTAGTTTTGCAAATAGAAAATTAGTAAATTGATTATATACATAAATATCCGTAGAAAAACTAAAAAAATACTATATTAGTTGATGGTATTTTTTGCAATTTGCATCAAATATTCATAGAGTTTAAAAACAGTTACTGAATGTATCAGTAAAAGTATGACTAATAGCATATTCCTATACTGGGCTTTATATCAGATAAATCATAATCACTGTAGAGTCAACGGTTTTGATGTCTCTTATCAGCAATGATACTAGAGCAACAAATAGCTTCAAATCTGACGTAATTTGGCACAACATATTATTGTTGGGAATTCCTAATCAAAACTCACTTACAGGAAACTTCGGCTTGCGTTCAAAAAGTACCTTCACCAGCGGCTACTACTATAATGCCAAGGGACATAGTATCGGTGTATGGATCGTCTTATCTACATTGGTAGCTGTTTGTGCAATGTTGGGCACCATTTACTATATTTATGTCGGTCCAAGACAGAAAATTGGTTTTGGTCTCAATTTCAATAGACCGCAATTTGGAATACCAAACATATTGCCAGCTGCGGCAAGAAGGTGAGAAAGTAATCTTGACAATTTGTGGCTGTTAACAAATTTAATAAAATATATTCATATTTTACAAGATCATTCTTATTTGCCCGATTCGACAACACTTCGACTGATGGTGGAGCAGTGGACTTAGCGGCTTGCGCAATAGCTTCTGAAGGCAGTGTTGCAAGTTCACTGTATGACATGGAGGATACATTCGAAAACACCGAATACAGCCCGAATCTGCAGGTTTGGCATTAATTTTTTATTATCTGTATTAAATTAAGTAATAATAATACTAGGTCGATAACGAATGCCCGGTCAATTTACGCACTCAAGGTTACAATAATTATGTATTTTTTTAAACCAGGAAAATTTTATACTCAAAGTGTAGAAGAAAAAGAAAAAAAAGAGAAGATCAAGAAAAACTATACGAAAAAGTTGTAGAAACATTTGAAAATTATGACTCCCAGGAATAAATTTAGATGCTTTTTATTTTACTGCCTTTATTTTTATCAATCCAAATTTACAAATATTATTTTGCAAACTGACACTGGGAAAACCATCTAAAAAACGAGCTAAGCACATTACCTGGCGTTTAAACACACTTTTCAATGTGGTATATCTTTAAAACGGTGGCTCTGAGCAAAAAAAGTATTGATTCATTTTTTGTGGATAATTTTATGCTCTACAATATTGTCTAATGTAAATTTGCGATAAAACTGACCATTTAGCTAAAAATGGCAAAATGGTCATTTTTTTTACCTTTGACCTTGCGCCATTTTTTAGCTCGCATCCGATCGATGAGGACTTTAAAGATTTTTTTATAATTTTACTTTAAACAATTTTGCCAATTACAGCCCATTATGAATTATTGTAACCTTCACCCTGATTTAAAGTTTAAATTGACCGGGCTAAAAATGCTTGAAAATAATTTTAAAACGGGTAACTTTTCTGTGTATTATAATTGACTTTGATATATTTACGATTTAATATAACTATTTATTCTATAAAATGACTAAATTTTTTGTATAATACTGCAAAAACAAATTATAGTATTAGCAATTACAAATAAAATCGCATGATATGTATAGGATTATAATTATAATTACTAAATTCAATTATATATTTGAAAAGGCAAATAAAAATATCAAGTCTGAATAACAACTAAGTAATACACAACTCTATCAAATATCGTTTCCATTTAAGCTCTTATAGTTATCCAAATAATATAATAGTACTACAGTACTTATATCTGAATACATTATGAAATTGTTGCTAATTTATTCATTTTGTCCCAATTATCAACATATGCAAATATATGACCGAGGCTATCAATTTCGTTGGTACTGTGCATATGTTTGGATTGCTCTATATTTTTTATTGATGATGAAAGCAAGAGATAACTAATTAAAGAATGCTTTGCTTGAAGCTAAGAAAGAATGTTTTGCTTGGCACAAAACCGATTACAATTAAGATCATTTTTTATGTTTTTGTTGCAAATTATTGAAAATATTTTTGATATATAGGAAGCTGGAGAAAGAGCTGTGGCCACTTTTAGTGAGTTGCAGAAACGAGAACAAGAAGAACAAGCAGATCTATTAAATCTTAATGATATCGAAGAATAATTTTAATATATGTATTTCCTGTATTATATAAAACTTATTTGTAACAAAAATATTATATTTAACAGTTTTGTCATTGCTTTAATGTTGCGAACGCTATGATTTGTGTATTTGGTTCAAATGCATTACCAAAAACTAAATTTTCACGTACAAACTCTACAAAATTAATACCTTCATTAATAATAATTTCAATATAATTTTAACAAATATTACTTGAAAATATAGTTTAAAAATATGTTTCTAATTTTGGCAGTTAGACACTATCATGTGGAACGGCAGTAGGCTATTTCTTATACAATACATCCCTAATTCGGGTTGAAATTTAACTAACCTAACGAACCTGCCTTCTGGCAGAGCACCCACTAGTATTATTATTAGACATATAACATTAATAATTAACTTTGCAGAAAAAAATATTAGAATAGCATAACAAAATTTTCACAAAAAGTCTACATTTCAATATTTTGATATTATAACTTTATCAAGTAGGCGCTTGTATCTGGCATCGCAGACCTTTAACAGTTTCCTTGATATAAAATTTGCTTATCATATAATTTCTAATAATGCTTAACATTATTATAATAACTTTGTAAGAAAGTTGTTGTTATCACAATTTAATGAGAAAGGTGTATTTAAATAGAAGAATTTAAAATACACCTGCTAATTTCTCATAATATCACCTTTCTTACAAAATTCTATAATAACATTAAGCAGTATCAAAAAATCTGTAATCAGGAGTGTAATTAATTTATTAAAATTGAAGAATTTTACTAAAAAACAAGATTATATCATTTAAAAACAAAGAAACGGTCCGGTCGATCTTTGCCAAAAACTAATCAGCGCGATTCTCAATGATACCTTTCGAACGGTTTTTAAATTTTCAAAATCAATTCAGAATTTTTGGATAAAACGGGAACAAAAAACTTGGCACTTACCTGCTGATGTTAAAGGAACTAATCAACGGGAGTCCTTATTGAGCTTCATAGAATGGCTTTTAAATATTTTAAATGTTCAACCGTTTTTTGAAAAAAACGCCAACAAAAGGTCAAACTTCAGCTTACATACACACACATATTCCAAATTTGGTCTCAAAAGATTCAGTATACTACGTCTTCTGGAAGTTGAATAAAAACAATATCATAAGTTTTCAATTAAATTTGAAACGGTAAAACTTTGAAATAATCAAATTTTTTAAAATATACATTTACCTTATATTAACTTCCGACAGGTTAAGTTATAGCAATCGCAAAAAAATCGAAAATTTAATTTTTAATAACTTTACGTTTCAAAAGTTTCTGAATATTTTGTCATACTTTAGAAAAAATAGATGTATGTTTGTGGTGTTTGTGCAGATACAAATTTTTGTCGACGATTTTGTGAACACGGATCAACCGATTTGAATAATTAAAAATATCGTATTGATGAGAAGACGTGGTGACTAATTTTTGGAAAGGCAGGCACAGTTGAGATAACGAAGTGTTTTTATTTTTATTGATGAAATGTTCCAAAGGAATTCCAAAAAACAGTAAAAATTAGTGATGTAGTATTGAAATATTCTGAGAATATTAAATGTTATAATATATTATCATAAGTGATATTTAAGTATATAAGTGAGCTTCGGGATTTAGTTAGAATTAAAAATAATCCGAAAATTTCATAATTTCTTTTTGTTCTTCCCAAAACAATCGCTTCGTCAATACAAGCCAAAAGTTTTTTGAATAATTTAAATTGGATGTTTTGTTCTCTCAAAAACTGTCATTTTGTATATTTAACTCTGTATCTCCGAAACGGCTGGACCTGTTTTTGCCAAAAGCATCTCCCTACCATTACAAATTGAATACTTTTTGAATCATTCTCTCAGAAGCTCAATTTCCATTCTCTGCACTCTTTGCTTTATATCTCCGAAACGGCTGAACCGACTTTTGCCTGAAACTAATCTCCCTATCAATAGGAATCGATTGCCTTTTGAATATTTTAAATCGGTCGATTCGTTTAAATCGCTCCCAAAAACATGGATAAAAAATTGTATCTATACATACGCATACACACAAACACACACATACATACAATGGGAACAATGAACCTCCAATTAGCACAACAAAAATCAGTAGAAGAACAATAAAGACCATCAAGGTGACGATTGGAAATCTAGAGATCACATCAGAACCTCACATCTGTTACCTTGGCGAAATGCTTGATGCTCGATTGAACTTCAATCAACAGGCGAACAACATAAAGCGTCAATAGTTAGGACGAGACTTGCTCGACTGATGCCTAATGTTGGAGGCCCAAAACAAACCAGAAAGATATAACTATCATCAGTGGTTACTTTTGGTGCTTACATATGGTATCTCCATATGGGCTGATGCTCTCAAAACTCAAAATCAAGGAAAATAGCAGGACCTACTTGTCTGAGTGCTTTAAGAGTTGCTTGGGCATTTTGCACAATATCGGAGAAAGCATTTCAGTCAACGAGAAATCGGAGAAGTTATTTCAGGAACTCTGCCTCCCTTAGTAGAGGAAAGACGGGCAATTTACCATCGAAGACATAAACAACTGAGTCCTGAAAAGTTGAGAATAAAAACGGCAGTACAGTATTGATCGATGGCAGCAACTGTGAGATGTCGCAGTGAAGGGCAAATGGACGCACCGTCTCATTCCAGACATCAAAGTCTGGCTAAATCTCAAGCATAGAGAAGTAAATTATTACACTACGCAAATCTATCTGATCACAGCTGTTCATGCACGATAGCTCGCCGGATTGCCCATATTGTTTGTGCGAAATCGAAGATGCTGAGCACGTGTTCTTTGTGTGCCCGCGATTTAGTGCTTTACGGGACGATGTAGAAGAGATATTGAGGCAAAGAATTACGCCAGATACTGTTGTTGAAGTGATGCTGACAACTGAAGCTGCATGGAACGCCATAGACTGATTTGCGAGAGATGTGCTAATTGACCTGCGTTCTATGGAAAGAGAAAGGGCGATCGCTCAATTAAAAAGATAAGTATAATATCAAGGTGAGAATTATAACATTTTAGATCCTCTCCCCAACGAAGTAATGCCTAACACAGTTTCCGTGGGAAGCAGAGGCAAGGACAAAGCGGAGGTTCTAGTCGGTATTATACCCGCGGCGGTATTGAGTCCGACATACCCAGACATTTTGACCAGTCTGGGATGCATAAATGCATTTCCTTCGCTATACAAAAACACATACATACATTCATTTTTGAAGTAAAAGTTCTTTAGGCGCGACTGAAGTGTAAATCCGTACAAATACGGTCATGGTTGATTCGTCATTCGCTCTCTATGGTATCATTTCTATACGGGTCGATTGTGATTAGTCGTCGTATATGTGAATAGAGATCTGTCGTTGTATGCGTACCGACATCAACGTTGTATGCACACCAGCATTAACGTTGTATGCGTACCAATATCAACAAGGAAATCGGCATAGATAAATAAACATTTTAAAGTTTAAAGTTACATCGCAGTACAATTCTTGATTTAATGAAAAATGCCTGAATCAGAATAATATTTTACCCTGTTTCTTGAAAATAATAAAACAAATTTGTGCCGTGGACTTATTGATTAGAAATTATTTCTATATTATTCGTAGTTTCTATAAATCTTTGAAGTTATTAAAATGGAAAATATTTTTTAGGCAAGACAGATATTAAAGCTGTTCAAATATTGAGATTATATCGCCAGCGAAAAAGTAAAAAAAAATACAAGCAGTCAATGAATGTATGTTAATTTTAATTACATAAAGTTCTTGAAACACAATTACATGATGAGTGAAGTTGCGAGAACAATATTTGTTTAGGCGTTGTTTAATATATTCCACTGTGTGAACGAATATTATAGAATTTATGAATCAGCAATTACTTCATTTCTCTAATGAAGGTTCGTTTCTAAATGCTAATTACAATGACAAACCGATCATGTCATATTTCAAGTATGACTTTAATTACATTATTGTTTTTAAATGTTATATATAATTCATAATTTATCATTCTATAAATGTGTATAATGGATGACACTAATAAATGTGTGCATCACGAGTGTTACCATATTACTAATAAACATTATTCAAAATTGTTATATGATTTTATTTTTGTGCAGGAGCAAATAAGTTTTACTTCAATCGCGTGTTATGCTTACGCGCTCTTTTTTTTCAAATAATAAGATATGTCAAAATGCTCAGAAACCTCTGAAACGTGAAAATATGCAAATACAATAGTTTACCATATGGTTAAAAAAATAATTTATCAAAAAGTCAATTTTTCAAAAATATCAAATTCTCAAAAATATTTTTTTTTCAAAATTTTCAAAAAAAAATGAGAGCCTTTTGGTACGGAAGTACCAGCAATTTTCCTTAAGGCATATGTCATGCATCGCTAGTTCTTGATTAATTTCTAAAGCTTTATAAAACTGATTGAGTAACTTAACGCATACTAGTAGATATACGGTTTTGTTATCCTATAGAAGCATAGATGTATCCGTGCATGTAAAATACATTAACGGCGGCTCGAAACCGTTTATAAAACACAAACACCAACGTGTCTCGGGATTCACAGCGCAAAAAACACTAACATCGCATTATTGCGTACGAGGTACGACACGGATCCAACATCAGTACACGAAGAAATGTCAAATCGCTAACATTGAAATGGCATATGATAGATTTTGTGCCAAACTTTGTAAAAAAACACAAACATTTATCTATTTTTGTGATATATTGTATAACGGAGAAACAAGTGAAACCTTTCGCATATGGTTTTGTGTATCATGATTTCGGTATGTCTTATTGTTAGCCACAAAATTGTTCTAATATTAAACAACGTGCTGTGTTGAATAGTAACATACCTACGTTGTGATTATAGTGCTTAATTAGTGGCGATTTATTTGTTATTTATTATTTATGGTCTAACTACTAAAACTTTAGTTAGAAATATTATATGTGATATAAAATAATATGTTGAGCTTTCTACGTAGTATCAAATAGTATGTATTTATAACGAACGACAGGTAGATTTTTGTTTTTGATTTTTAGTAAATAACATAGAATTATAGTACCCAGGCAACAAAAATTCATTGAATTTATGGTAATACTATTGTTTTATATATCATTTTTAAAATTAATTCGCTATAAAATTAAAAAAATGCCGTATAGCATGGTTGATAGAATTAATTATTTTTTAATTATTCGGTATATCATTCGAATTGTAAATGACTTCAAAGTGAACTTATGATCTTATTGCGCATATCGATAATTTACTTTCGAAAACATTGAAAAATTATCTACTTAAAAAATAAAAATAATAAATATATATATATATATATATATATATTTGTATATAATTTATAGTTTATACCTATTTCCTCGTTTAAGCGGCGTGGGATTCCCCTTTCTTGAGGAAATTTTTGTTTCTTTTTAACATTCCCTAAGACCGGGATCTCCCATATCCCCGTAACGTACGGAATATTTCTAAATGCAAAATAAAATGTTTTTTTTTTGAAAAATTGAGGCTCTTAATTTGAAATAATAAAATTATAAAAAATGTATAGGGTAGAGCGAAGCACCAAGGTCCAGTTTGACTTTCAGTAATTATATTGTCTGACAATGAGACAAATGAACTTCAAATAATATGTATCTAACAACTATCAAACTATGTTCAATAAAAGTTTTATCTAATTCACTATTGTAGAAGCATATTTATAACTGTTTTTTTTTTTAATTTGTCATCTGTCCCTTTTTACCCCATAGGCTAGGTAAAAAGAAACTGCCATCGGTCAAACAGATGCAGCGTCTTATTTTTAATTTCAATGGAATTTTATATAATAATTGCTAAATTATATAACCGATACCAAATAAAACGGCACATAAATAGGCACATTTTTTACAAATATTACACTTCATATAACCTTGATTTGGTATTTTGTTAGAAATATTAATTAGTAGTGTTGGAATAACTCATATTTTATCTTTTGCTAAATTGCTTGTTTCAACTCAATTTACCTTTCTGTTTACTACTTTCTTATTGTTCACGTCCTTCAGTATAAAGGTTTAAGTGGTCCTTTTTACCCCACTACCCATATCCAAGATATTATACAAGTTATATAAAAAAACTGTCAAATTTAACTTAAAAATAAAAAATACATCTTATAAAACAATTAAATAGCGTATGTCTGATAATTATAATTAGGTATCATAAATTATATAAAAGAGCTCAAAACCAAAAAAAACTACAAATAAAAAAAAACTTTTGTTATGAATATTGAAATAAGAGTTGAGATACATTATTTGCCTTCTACTTTAAAATAGTATCGTTTGAAAATGCTGTAATTTACTTGTTTTTGAGATACTGGTGGTGGACCTTTTTACCCCTGGACATGTGAGTTTCCGTCTACCTTAGAGTTTCAACTATTTTAAAGTACAATGAACGATCTAATAAATTTTCTTTTGGAAATTTCATAGCTGATCTTTGCCGAAACGATTTAATTTTATGATAATCGCAATTTTGACAAGTAGATTCTGATTAAATCACATTTCCAATAGGACAAAACTAAACCAAAAAATATAAAAGAAAACGTGATGTTGAAATGTGGAAGTTATTATACCGTTTCAAAAACAGCTGATATTTTCGATTAGTAATGTGGAGCAAATTCAGAAGAAAGACAGAATATTATCATAAAATATTATATCAATGTTATTATGCGCCCTGAAACTAAATATTTGGGAATATCAAATCCTGAAATGGCCCGAAGTCTTTGCGACGTTTGCCGACCATGTTTCGAGAGCATTTGCGGCGAACAGAATGATGAGGATCGAGGACTTTTGATATCGGAGGAAGTTGTAAGTCTGTGTCATTTCTATTAAAAGATTTCTATTTATTAATTGACTAATTAATTAACACTATCAAAATAATTATAGGTTATTAACACCTATAAGACAGATGAATGTTCTCAAAGCACACTAGTAAATTGCAATATTCATTACAACCTGGCGAAATTGTAAAACTAACTAGCTGTAAGTGGAATTCTGTCTTAAGGCAATTAGGGCATCGTGCCTTAAGGCAAATTGCTGGAACTTCCCGTACCAAAAATTATTATTTTTTTAAAAACGATTAACATTTTTGAAAAAATTTTACTTCGAAAAAAATAGATTTTTGAGAAACTATAAATTTGACAAAAAAATACCGTTTTTTTGAAAAAAAAAATTTTTATTTGAAAAAAAATTTATTTTCTTCATTTTGACATATTTTGAAAATTCTGAACTTTTTTTCAAAGCAATCGCACTGCTTGAACTGCATAGAGACGAAATGTCAAAGCTCGCAGGTGCCGCGCCGCCGTCTAACGCATAAGCATTGGTACGGAACCCACAGAAATGTAAAAAAAATTTATACTTATTGTTAAAATCTCTATAAAATATCTGACAATTTGATGTGCATATGTCTAATGATCATTTTTAACCGCCGAATGGCATTTTTTTTTACTTTTTTCATTAGAAAATTTGATCAATTCTACATCTTGTCAATACAAGTAAAATGTTTTTTAAAGTATTCAAATCGGACGCTCCGTTCTCTTAAAAACGGAGGTACTGTTTTTGGCACTTTTTGCCCCGTATCTTCGGAACCGCTGGACCTGCCTTCGCCAAAAACTAATCAGCACGTCTCCTTATCAATACGAATCGAATGTTTTTTGAATTATTCAAATCGGTTGATCCGTGTTCCCGAAATCGTCGACGAAAATTTGTATCCGCACATACATACACACACGTACATACATACATACATACATACATACATACATACATACATACATACACACACACACACACACACACACATACATCCATTTTTTCTAAGGTATGCCAAAATGTTAAGAAACCTCTGAAACGTAAAGATATATAAAAATTTTCATTTTCGATTTTTTTGCGATTACTATAACTTACCCTACGGGAAGTTAAAAATATACTCATGTGTTACTAGAATATTTTTTTAATTATTTGAACATATTTAATTTTTTACGAAATTTTATGTAAAAGCAGTTTTCTTTATTGGTAATAATAAAACAATGGATACTGTCCACGCAAAGTGATCGCGTTAAGGAGGAATGCATTAGGGCGAGAGGCGGTTTGACAAATAATCACGAAATATCACGTGGAGGGAGGGTATAGTAAGATATGTATTTATTTTTTACCTGAATTTTTAGAAAATCCAGATATTTTCTAGAAAAACCCAAAAATTTTACATATTTTTCTCGTATCACCAATGGGGAGGGGGGTCTAAAAATCCTTAAAAAATCGATCATGTGATTAATGGACGCCCCCTAGCACGTTACGGGATACGCCATGGAAGATTTGTAAATATTTATATATTAACTAACCCGACGAACTCCGTTTCGCCACCAGATGGTTTCGTGAGAAAGATGAAGAATTTTTTTATTTGTTTTATATTTGAAGAGGAAAAATTTGATTTTATTGACAGTAATGAATTTATTTCGATTACAAAAATGAAGTGTTTTTTAGTTGAACTTCTCTAAGTAAATGAAAGTTAATCCGCATACTATCCGTTTCATGGAAGTGATCTTTGGTAAACCACATTTTTTGTTTTTTGGTCTGACGTTAACACAAACAAAGCGGATGGTTTTCCAACTCGTGAATAGACAACGTATAACTGCTTATGTGAAAAACAATGATTTTCCAAATAATCTATTTAAAATTCATCCCGCAAACACTAAGCGATTGGCCTTGCGACTTGTTATTGCGAACGCAAGGAGGACTGGAAATTGCAATCGTTCGAAGTCAAACCAAATCGCCAGCAATTTTTGATTGAATGGTGAAATTCAGTGCGTGTACATCATTATTCTTTGCGGCAAGAATTGCTCGTTGACTTAACCAAGCATAATTCTGATAATTCTCACTAATGTCATTACTCGAATGTTTAATTATGGTGCGTGAAGTTCCAGCAATTTGCATTAAGGCACGATGCCATGCACAACTAATTTTCTTAGCTATAAACCTTGCGGACGAGACCTTTCCAACGAATGCAAAATTGTCGAAATCCGTTCGTGCGTTCTGGAGTTATTTCGTCAGGATGGAAAACCCGACTTATTTTTATATATATAGAAGATAATAATCTTCATATGAAACAAATGTCTAAAAAGCACCAATCAAATTAATTTTTAATTTATAATATGCATTCGTAAACGGATTAAATCCACCTGAATTGCAGTTGTTCCTCAAACAGCGTGTGTCAAGCAGTAGTGACATCAGTTTTTAATGAAAATATAGGTAGAAATATCCCTCCAAGTGAGAATATCTCTTCCCCAGAATTGCTTCATCGAATCAAAAAAAATGTCATCATTAGAGAAGTTTTACTAATATAAATATGTATATCAAATATAGATATTCCAATCGTTGTAGGTCCATTCAAGTAGTCTTCTTGAAGCTACTTAATGCGTTATGGGCCCCCAAACTTACAGGTCACATTCCAAGTTTTTCGATATTTTGCCAAATAATTATGTTTTTTTTGGTAAGATGACGCATAAATCTTAATTCTATAAGGTTGTTAAGGAAACTACAATATCGATATTTATGACCTTTGCTAGGCTTTTCAACCTGAAAAAACATTTTCATACAAGAGCGTCCATTAATCACCTGAGCGATTTCTAAGGATATTTTGATTCCCTTTAGTGATACGTGGTGATATTTAAAATTATCCTCCTTCCCCAAACAACATCACGTATATTTTTAGTGCCTAGAAAAAATCGTAAGATTTTTGTTTTTTTTTTTTAATTTCAGTTTTTTGAAAACTGAGGTAAAAAATCTCAGCAATTCACTATTGTAGTAGCATGCATTTTACAGTTTTCTCTAAAATTTGTCATATGTCCCTTTTTACTCCATAGACTAGGTAGGAAGAAAGAGGTTGCCATCGGTCAAACAGATACAATGCCTTATTTTTAATTTTAAAGAGATTTTACCGAATAAATAAATAAATTACACTGCATTTAACCTTGATCTGCCATTTCGTCAGAAATATTTATCAGCAGTGTTGAGATGACAATTAATTTATTTTATTGTTTTACGTTTATTTACTTTTTTATTTACTACTTTCTTATTGTAAAAAAACATTGGTGGTGATATTTGAAAATACGTGGTGATATTTGAAAATACTCCCCTTCCCCAAACAACATTACGTGTATTTTTAGTATCTAGAAAAAATCGTAAACTTTTTGAATTTTTTTCAAAAATTTTTAGTTTTTTTAAACTGAGGTAAAAAATAAATACACGTCTTACTAAAACCACCCTCCCCTACGTAATCTTTCGTGATTAATCACGTGTCGTTTTCCACGTGATTAATGTAGTGGCCAATACTTGAAAGTCACATAATTCATTAATACAAAAAAATATGTTTAAAAGTAGAATTTTTTCAATTTGGCATTTGCTTCTTCGGTAGTCAAAAATATGTCGAATGTATTTCAAGGCATTAGCAGTTCGAACAAGTATCATTCAAGTCTATATAGGCATAGAACCTTGAAAAATAAAAAAACAATTTCAATTTTAATCATCAATTCTAATAAATTATTACGCATTACATTGAGAAGGGAACTGCAATTAATATAAAATTATTCGTAATCATACTTATCTACCTGTTGATAAGACACAGGTAAAACAGTTTTGCAACAAGACCGAGATAATTATAATATTTGTTGTTTGAATTAGTATTATATTTAAAACAAATTCTAGCATAATATTCTATATATTTTGGTATAATATTTATAAGGAGATAAAATAATTTTCAAACAATAATGATCACACCCGAAAAATTTTAAAACCATTTGAGAAACCATGGACTAAATAAAATATTTCTAATTTTTTTCTTATCAGTAAATAAATTCAATAATCGTCCATTCCAATGTCAAACTATTTATATCTTACCACAATCAATAACATTGCAATCTCACGTTTGCAATGCATTATTCAATAGAGAAACGTCATAGGCAATAAATTTTAAACACGCAAGTTATATAAATACAGGAAATATATTCATTGCTCATCAAATTGGCAGTAATTTTTTTGTCAAATTTAAATTCATTGTTTTCCGATGTGTACAGATTATTTCATAGAGAATAGATGCTAACATTGCTAACCAAAAGATAAACTAAAATATATGTAGCCAATGTTTTTCTTCACGTCTTTAGTGAATACATTACATGTACCATCTTTAGAGCTGGTTATGACTCCGTGGTAAGAAAGAGGATTAGAATCCACTGGTTCCGCATTGGCCTTGATATCAGCTATCAAGCAGTATTTATATCAGATTCACACTTGAAATTATAGATTTTTATAAATTACTAGCAAACCCGACGAACTCCGTTTCGCCACCAGATGGTTTCGTGAGAAAGATGAAGAAATTTTTTGTTTGTTTTATATTTTAAAAGGAAAAATTTGATTTTATCATACAATAGTAACGAATTTATTTTGATTACAAAAATGAAGTGTTTTTTAGTTGAACTTCTCTAAGTAAATGAAAGTGAATCCGTTTGGGCAAATTATCCGTTTCATGGAAGTGATCTTTGGTAAACCACATTTTTTGTTTTTGGTCTGACGTTAATACAAACAAAGCGGATGGTTTTCCAACTCGTGAACAGGCAACGTATAACTGCCCATGTGAAAAACAATGATTTTCTAAATCATCTATTTGAAATTTATCCCGCAAACACTAAGCGATTGGTCTTGCGACATGTTATTGCGAACGCAAGGCGAACTGGATATTGCAATCGTTTGAAGTCAAACGGAAGACCAGTCAGAATCATTGGTATGTCACCAAATCGTCAGCAATTTTTTATTGAATGGTGAAATTCAGGGCGTGTACATCATTATTCTTTGCGGCAAGAATTGCTCGTTGACTTAACCAAGCATAATTCTGATAATTCTCAATAATGTCATTACTCGAATTTTTAATTACGGTGCGTAAAGTTCCAGCAGCTTGCATTAAGGCACAATGCCATGCACAACTAATTTTCTTAGCTATAAACTTTGCGGAGCCCGAGACCTTTCCAACGAATGCAAAATTGTCGAAATCGGTTCGTGCGTTCTGGAGTTATTTCGTCAGGAAGGAAAACCCGACTTATTTTTATATATATAGAAGATATAACCTTGGCAAAAATAAAAAATCATAATCGAAAAACTGTAGTTGTTTCCAAATTAATATTCTGAAGTTAAATCAAATATAGTTATAATATTAAGTACTATAATGTTATAATAAATAATTATAATAAAATTTAGAAGATATAAATAGAGAAAGCAACCAGTTTTAATGAATTTTAAATACATCTTTTAAACAAAAATGGGTTTTATAACTCTAGTCGAAGAATATTTGTTACAGATTGACTTTCGGTATGATGATTAATTTGATATTAGTAATCGCAAATATGGGAAATGAAAATTTTTACATGTATTTACGTTTGAAAGCTTTCTGCACATTCTGGCCTACAAAAACCTTTACATATATTTACGTTAGAAAGCTTTCTGAACATTGTGTGCATGTGTGTGAGTGTGTTCGAATACAAGTTTTCGAAGATGATTTCAAGAACGCCGATTAAACGATTTGTATAATTCAAAAAACATTCGATTTGCATTGATGGAGCGACGTGCTAATTAGTTTTTGGCAAAGGCAGGTGAAGATACGGGGCAATTTGCCAAAAATAATAATTTAGTTTTTAGATAACGGAACATTTGATTTGAATGATTCAACAAACATATTATTTGTATTGACGAAATGAAGAACTGATTAAAATGTTGAGAAGGCAGGTTCAGCGTTTTTGGAGATCCAATAGGAAAAGTAAAAAATAATGCCATTTGGTGGTTAAAAATGATCGTTAGACATATGCATTTCAATTTATAAGATATTTTATATAGATTTTAATAATAAGTACAAATTTTATAGATCCCGCACCATTGTTTATCCGTTAGACTATGTAAAACCTCTGTAAAACATATACACAGCGCGATTGCGTTAAAAAAAATTCAAAAATTTGGAAATATATAAAAAACAAATTTAAAAAGTGAAAATTTTATTAACATTTCAAAATTCTCAAAAATCCAATTTATTTAAATTTTTTATTTAATTTTAATTTTTGGCACAGGAAGTTCTAGGAATTCGCCTTAAGGCACGATGCCATGCACTAGTTAACTTTCCATAGGGTGAATTATGGTAATAGCAAAAAAATCGAAAATGAAAATTTTTATATATCTTTACGTTTCAAAGGTTTCTTAACATTTTGGCATACCTTAAAAAATGTATGTATGTGTGCAGATACAAATTTTCGTCGACGATTTCGGGAACACCGAACAATCGATTTCAATAATTCAAAAAATATTGATAAGGTGACGTGCTGATTAGTTTTTGCCGAAAGCAGGTTTTTGCCGTTTCAAAGAACTCACGGAGCTTCCGATTTTAATCATTCAAAAAACATTTTACTTGTATTGACAAGGTGAAGAACTGATTAAATTTTTGGGAAGGTAGGTCCAGCGGTTATGGACTTAAAATAAGTTAAAAAAATATCATTTGGCGGTCAAAAATGTTTATTGGACATATTTACATCAAATTATCAGATATTTTACAGAGATTTTAATAATGCGTACACACTTTGTGTATTTTTTTTAGATTTCGCACCAAGATTTTTAATTACGGTACGGGAAGTTCCAGCAATTTGCCTCAAGGCACGATGCAATGCACCACTAGTTTCATATAGATTCTTCATTAAAAAAACCTAAAATAATTAAAACATTACACAGTTTCAGAATCTTTGTACGTTTTCCAACTTATCGTATGCGCGCCACATAATGGTGAGACAAGGACAAATAGAACGCCGGTCCAGTGAGAATTATATGCAAAGTATATACAATTATGGTTGAGGTGTACGTTCCTTCGTTGTTTAATGTTTAATAAACATAAAGTCATTTTCAATAAAACGAAATTATACTATTACATATGTGAACTTCTGAAAATATAACATAAATATGTGATTCGTTGTACTACTGCGCAAATGCAAGTGTTTGCAAGTGTTTGCAAGTGCTATCTCACATGGAATTATCAGGAATTAAAACAAAGCTTGTAGAACCAATAAGACACTTCACAATGAAATCAGGAATGTGTGTCGATAATAATTGTAACATCTATACTTTTAATAATAATTTTAATAATTTAAAGTATTGTGAAAATCTATAGAGAAAAGTTTCAACCTTAAACTTAAACTTAACGATATACCTGGATCATGGAAGTGTGGGAGGTTGATGACTGGTCTGTGGTAATAGCAAAGGTTAGTAACAAGTAGAACAGATCGCGTGCACCAGAAAATTACTGTTCAAATATTAAATGTAGTAAGAGCGCTAGTGAACTATTTGTTTAACTTGTTTCATTCAGTTAAAGTAGACCGATGTTATGGCAAGGCTATGAATACGCTTCATTTTTCATATAAAATAGTACTAAAAACTGTCTAAATGCTATGTATTTGCTACGCGATCAGACGTTTTACACAAAACGTAACTTCAATCATATGTTATTATGATACATCAGAAAGATGGCCATATAATAAGATTCTTTTTTTTTGACGTTTGTGCGTTTTTTAAGTTAGGTTTTAAATCTAAAGGTGCGTCCTCACCTAACGAACGAGCACGAATGAACATGACGAATAAAGGTGCGTCCTCACCTAACGAACGAGCACGAACGAATATGACGAACAAGAAAATACAAAAAAGAACGAACACGAACGAAGGCGAATCACGAACTTGAACAAACGCCTCAAAGCAGTGAGGGCTTGAATCTTCTTTGTTTGAGGCTGTTCCGTGAAACGTGAGTTTTATTATTTAAACTGGCGGGAAAGAGAAAAATTATTTAAAGTGATCTAATTTACAAAAATTATGAATAACAGCAATATCACATAATAATCACAACATAAACTAATGCAGGATTGCACATATTAACATCAAAAAAGAAAAATGTTTGTCTACATTCCTGGTAGCGCCACGCTGCACATATGAGTTCAAACATGAACGAGCAATTTTCTTTGATGTACCAACAAGTTGCGGAACATTGCTCGCTATGTTCGTTTGTGTTCGTTCGTGTTCGTTGTGACTCCACACTATGCTCGTTGGCGTTCGTCCTGGTACGTACGTTCTTGCTTGTTCGTGTTCGTTCGTGCTCGTTCGTTGGATGAAGACGCATCTTAATATGCGCAGACTGAAAACTTCAAACAAAAGCGAACAAAGCGCATATGTTACGTCATGTTCGTTCATGCTTGGTCGTTAGGCATTTTGACAGTTATTAGTACCATTTTATATGACAAAACGCAGCGCAGCATAGCATTGCCATAACATTGGTCTATTTTAATTGGCCCGTAAATCATATTTCAATATGATAAATTATAAAAGTGCCAACCTGATAGGACCGTAGCAGTAATTATTATTTAAATGTTTGAAAATGCAGAAATCCAACAAGGATTTTGATATATATGTATTTTCAAGTACAAACTCATAAATTATTTATGGGCGCATATGTTTCCCAAGGCTCGTATTTAATGGTTATGACGACCGGGCACAATATGTTTAAAATACATGGCACAATATCAGACTAGTTGTGAGTGACATTTTGTTTTGAGACAAGTTTTAAAAACATCTCGATATGTGTGAAAATCGATTTAATCAATAAAAAAATGGGAAAGAAGAGCTATATAGATTAAAAATTTCAACTATTTATTTCGACAATAAAGTGTTAACATTTACTGAAAACCAATCAATGCGATATTTAATTGATATGTTTCAAACAAACTTTAGTCATCAACATCAGTAAATGAATTGAATTATTTTAAATGCACGAACGAGATTTTGTGCTCTAAGAGCGTGGCTTATTATTCCAAACTTTAATGAATGTTCATAATTTAACCACAATAATATTTTAGAATAATAGAATATTAGTCAGACTAACAAAACAAAATTGTCAAAAAATCGATTCAGGAATTGCTAATTTTAAAGAAACGGCTTGACCCATTGTCTAGTAAAACTAATCATCAAATGATTTTCGAATCTTCGAAAATTAGTTCAGTTATTTTTGAAAAAACGTCGAAATTCGAAACTTCGTTGACATCACAAAATCGCCATGATTACTGCAAACCTTGATGAACTTTCGAAATTAATAAATTATTCGTAGAGGCCAGTAATATTTTAGTATGTTTTTATAGACCATATGAACATAAAACAATTCATCAAAATCGTTAAAAAAAAAAAAAAACAAAAATAAAATACGAAAAAAACGAACAGGCCTATTTTTAACTCATTAGCACGATTCCCCAACAATATTTTTCTATTTTTTAATTTAATTAATTTAAAATCGAATTCAGATTTTAAGTTAATATGTATGGATAAACAATTTTACACTTTTCATATCAATTATCAGCTAAAATTGGATTTAAAATGTGATTTCAAGTAATATTATTATTTCTCAGTCGCAATCACTAAAATCTAGTAAAATTCCTAATATCCCTCCATCTACAATTTCAGTTGAAACTTCTTAAGAATAAACGCAACTAATGCATTAACCAACTCATCTCATAATTTTCGTTCCATCTACATCATATTTGGCATTTTCTTTCAAAATATTCAAAAATCTGTCTAAAAAATTAAATAATACTAAAACTTAATTTAGACATTGGGTTTTTCTCTTAAAATTCTATGTTATTTATCAAATTAATTACTTAATGTCTTTCTATATATACAGATTGTAATTTATAAGAAAATAAAAAAAAATATGAAAAAGTAAATAAAATCAATATTGTATTGCAAGATGTTGAATCCTCTGTAATCATTAAAGAAACAGAACTCAAATTGATAAATAATAATTACATCAGAAAGGTCAATCACTGAGTTGCTTCTCCTAATCTAATTGTAAGTAAAGAAATTACAACAAATAACACCTCTTAGTACACATAACTCTAGAAGTTAGTGTTCGACAGAATTATTTGTATAAAATAAAAAAGTATTATCAGATTCATATGAAACTTAAAATAAAACCATCAAAAACGGGAAAAGATACTCAATATTTTGAAACCATGTCTAAAAATATCTAGTTTAAATGTATACACGACGCACAATATATTTTTAGACTTAGAATTATGGCCCACGTTTCTTTTTGTTTTTAAAAAGTAAAATTAATTTTTCATTACAATTATTTCTCCTGAGATATGGAATGTCTTCAGAACATTTTACATTTTTTTTATAAAAGTGAAGAATTATATAAAAACCAATATAACAAAGAACATTTACAACAATATAAAAATAAACACAATGTAATATGGGTCTGGTCTAAATGACCTCCGATTAAAACCTATAAAATTATAAATATAAATGTAGTTGTTTCTCAAATTTGTTCTGCGATGGCGTTCAAAATGCATTTGCTGCTACATTGATAACATGATCGATTCCAGTTTTCTAATACCATACATATTTATTATATGGATCCATTTAAATGATTATTTGTAAACTTGTTCGAAACCCGCCGCAACGCAGTTAATATTTACCACATATGGCACTGCCTTCGGTAATGTTTGCGAAACTCGTAAAGTATTTAGCAATTCCAGAGGTCTTAATAGCACATTTATTTCTATGCGAGCGTTCTAATAATAACAAACATTGGAGTAAAAGTAACCTTGCTAATCACAAATCGATCAGTTTCAATTATTGTACTCATATTATCGGTCGTAAAATCTTAGGAATTAGATCGTAGTGTTGGAAACCACAAAAAGCACAACAAATGTGTTAAGAAAAAATCTAGTGAATATTGTGTATTTATAATATAAGGACTGGTGGTATTGAGAATTAAGGAATCGGAACTATGAATGACGATGATGACATTAGCACATTACAGTGTGATTACGGCTTTTGTTTAAAATGGTTTCGAAATATTATGAATAAAAATTTCCACACATCAAATTATTTGAATCGTGTTTCCCGTTTGATATCTGTAAGTGCGCATGTCTATCTTTTTATAGTATCATAAGTAGTAACGACTCCTAACAATCGATTTTGGGAACTCACCCACGTTTGACAAGTCCTAACCTCAAAATGAAATATGCAGACCACATTGTTGCGGAACAAACTAATTTAACAATTTTCACTGTGATTAATTAATATATGAACGGCGCTAATTGCACCCGTGAAAAGTGTTGAATTATATATGTGCTTTTGTGAAGTGATGTTTTTGACAAAGTTATTTTTTCACTTGTTTTATGCACTTTTCGATGATGTTTATGCACAAGCAGTTCACGAATTATTTAGACGAATCGCAGGGGATGCTAGTTTACGACTGACTTGTCTGTGCTCGACGGACGATTCAGTGGGTTATTGCGTAACATTCAATTGTGATCGTTCCTTATATTTTTATTTGCATTGATAATTTGATGATTGATGATTTGTCATGGTAGAAACTAATTAGTCTGCTTCACATAGTGGAAATTACTATAGCGCCAATAAAAATTTAATCTAGGGACACAATTACTTCAATATTTTCAATGTGCTTTGTACATTTTTGCATGGTGATGTTCGGTACAAATTTCTTCATCCTAATTCAAGCATTTAATTTGTCGCGACTGTTTGTACTATTCAAACCTCCCAGCAACTCATATCTTAATTGTAATGATAACATCCAAATAATCTTCATTATTTTCTTACTTGCGCTTAAAAAATTTGGGCGCGGAATTTAAATGAATATTCGATATCCATGCAATATCGTAAACCTTTTTTCTTTTCATTTATTTCAGTAATATATACAATGTACATTTTTTATAGTTTTTTTCTAACATTTTTTTAATTACAATCTGTCACACTTAGGACATTTTGTCCAATCCAATTATGACTAGTAGTAACTATACTCGAAGTATTTGCTGACATTTTTATTATATATATGCAACTATAACCACTAGAGGCAATTTTCACTTGAGGCTATATTTGAGATCTACACCCTCAAGTGGAAATTTGACATCAAAGTTGCCTGATGTCAGGCTTTGGACAATGTACATAGGCTAATATTTTCGTAAATTTTATGAAAATTTACACGAAAAACAAAAATGCGTCAATACGTAATGTGAATGCTATAGCATTCAAGACACGCGGACGTGAATGCTATAGCATTCATTTTCATTGTGACATTAATGCTATAGCATTCAAATTATAAAATCAATTATTATGTCTTTTACATAACCTTGCATTTTTGTAATTATTATATCTGTCTAGCTGATTTTTTAGGTATTATCCTATCTTTTTCCTAACAAATATGCGTTAACACGTTCGCGGACGTCGTGAATGCTATAGCATTCATTTTCATTGTGACATGGATGCTATAGCATTCAAATTTTAAAATCAGTTATTATGAATTTTATTTTATATAACCTTACGTTTTTGTAATTATTACACCTATCAAGATAATGACTAGCTGATTTTTCAGGTATTTTCGAATTATCTTATGTTTTTCACTAATGTAATTTGCTTGGGCAAGTAATTGCGTAAAATAAAAGCAAAATATTTTACGTGGATGCTATAGCATTTTTAGTAAATAACGACTAAAATACGATATAATACCTTATAAGCGGTATTTATTCAAATTTTGGATTTCACAACCAATTTATTATTTATACCTTGCTGAAACTTCTACTGTCCACGAACATGTTAAGTTAGATTTTTCATATTAATAAATTTATCAACCGCGAATTGGCTAGAAATAACCGTGGACTCATTTCCTTTTACTTATTTATCTTTTATCAAAATTAATAAACTTCTTTGTAACAGATTGTAATTTTGAAAAAGAAAGAAAAAGGTTTCAAAAATTTTATTATTTTACATAAAAATGTTCAAATAGTAATAATTTATCTCTAGCAGTACAATGATTGCTATATTACTTCTTCACTAGAAAAATTTCTTTTAGAATTTCAATTACAAACTGATTGTAGATTTTATTAGCAATGCATTTGGGAGCTTTTCACTAACAACGTTAGTTACTATCACAGATTAGTAAGTTTTAATTTTAATATTGCAATATATCATCAAATAAAAATATACAAACCATTAAAAACAGTATGCGCATCTAATTTGTGATATATAACTGAAAAACAGTCGTTATTTACCGTTTCAATACATGTTAATAGCATATTTTCTGACGTTTATTTATTTACTCAATAGACTATAACTTCAAACATGTAAATCAATGCGAAATCGGTTGATGTCATGATTTGCTCCAAAATTCCATTGGATAACATCTTTCCAAAACATTTAATAATTATTTTTGGTTCATAATAACTTAGTTTTGTGTGATGCGATTTGTTAGTTGTGATAGTATGCTTAAACAAATTGTAGAAAAACGAAACTATAATGTACGTTTAATTTTGATTTCTACAAGTAGAGTTCCCTCTTTATTGTTACTAAATTGTTTACTAAATTTATTGTTATAAACATTACTTTCAATATTTATTTTTGTTAAAGTATAAATAATCAAAATTTTGTTTGTATTTAATAAATTAATAAATTTTGTTTGTAGCTAAGAAAAAAATACTATTCTCTTCTTCTTTTTTTAAACTAATTTCTATTTTAATTTATAGGAAGACGTTTCTCAAATTCCTCAATTTGTTTCAAAATTTTACACTCCTTTAAAAACTGGATCGATCATTGAAGTGCGAGGATATTTACCAGAAGATAGTGAAAGGTAAAATTATTGCCATTGAAACATTTATAGTCCAGTCATTTAAGCTTAAATTAAGTAAGAATCTTGGAATTCACGATACCCAGCTGTAAGTCTGTAAATACTTGTATATTGACTTTTAAAAGTTGTCTCAAAACATACATATGTTGCGTACACCCTACCATATGTAGGTTTTGAGACAACTTTTAGGGTGTCAGTATACAGTATTTACAGACTTACAGCTGGGTATCTCGAATTCCGAGATGAACTTACTATAATGACTGTACTATTACTGTATATTGTATTTTTTTGTATACACACTGATGAATGAACTCTAATTTAATTTTTAGAGCAAATGACATCCCACTTTCCATTTCAATTTGTTGTAATGATCATAAAAATGTATAAGATGATTTAATAAAGCGTATAATAAAAATTATAGAAGTAATGAATAATAATAATATATGTACAGTACAGTAATATTCTATTATTTTTGTTTGTATTATAATCGATATTCAATTTTTTTTTAACTTCCCGTAGGGTAAGTTATAGTAATCGCAAAAAACTCGAAAATGAAAATTTGTATATATCTTTACGTTTCAAAGGTTTCTGAATATTTTGGCATACCTTAGAAAAAATGGATGTATGTGTGTGTGTGCGTGTGTGTATGTGTGTGAGGATACAAATTTTCGTCGACGATTTCGGGAACACGGATGAAGCTATTTGAATAATTCAAAAAACATTCGATTCGTATTGATAAGGAGACGTGCTGATTAGTTTTTGGCGAAGGCGGGTCTAGCCTTCCGAAGATATGGGGCAAAAAGTGCCAAAAAAACGGTAACTCAGTTTTTAAGAGAGCGGAGCGCCCGATTTGAATAATTCACAAAACATTTTACTTGTATTAACAAGATGAAGATCAAATTTTTATGAAGGCAGGTCTAGCGGTTTCGGAGATCTAGTGAAAAAAGTAAAAAAAATGTCATCTGGCGGTCAAAAATGATCATTAGACATATGCACATCAAATTATCAGATATTTTATAGACATTTTAACAATAAGTATAAATTTTGTTTACATTCCTATGGGTTCCGTACTAATGCTTATCCGTTGGACGGCGGCGCGGCGCTTACGCGCTTCGATATTTCGTCTCTCTGCAGCTAACGCAGTACGATTGCTTTGAAAAAAAGTTCAAAATTTCCAAAATATTTCAAAATACACTTTTCTTCAAAAAGTCTTTTTTTTTCAAAAAAAAGTCAATTTTTGTCAAAAATTTATAGTTTCTCAAAAATCTTATTTTTCAGAGTAAATTTTTTTCAAAAATGTTAACCTGCAATTTGCCTTCAGGCACGAATCCATGCGCCCCACTAGTTTTTTTTTAATCGATATTCAAATGAATTTGTATTTTTCAATGTGGTCATTGAAGGTGGCTACTGGAACCACCATTGTAATAGCAAACGAGTTCATTCACCATAAAATAGTATAACATTTGTAGGTACTTAGTCATTCTTAGGTATTATCATATCTTTTTGCAATGTCTATCTAATGAATATTATTAATATATTTAATAAAAATAATTGCTTCGAAAATAAAAAATTCAACAAATATTAAATTAATTCTGTAGAACGTCATTAATTAATTCTGTAGGACGTCATTTGGCAGTTCCAACTAGGAAAAACACAATATATTCATACAACAATACTTGAACTAATTATTTAAGCTAAAAATAAAGAAATGAAAATAAAAAATAATGTTTAAATAAATCAGTTATGGGTAACACCATTTTTACATTACACCATTTAATCATAAATATTTAATTTTCATATCCTGATATAAATGATTAATATTCATATACCTGTACACATATACTCACACACATATATATATGAATATATATATATAATATGTATGTATATGTGTACAATATGAACTTTAGTCATAAACGGCTTAAATATCTCACTGAAAACTTATTAGTTCTTGCATAATTGCACATACTAGCCGGCAGTAAGTTGACACTGCAACAGTTCTTATATAAGTTAATCTATATGAGATTTTACCAGTTGTTGTCTTCGTTTTAATTATAACATCATGGAATTTAAAAACTTTCATACATTTTTAAACATTTTTCTTCTTGGAACTTGCAAACGCTGATGTATCAAAATGAGATTCAAAAAACTAACGAGTTGCGCACAGTACATATAATCTAATTAGGTATATTTACCTAAACTCCTATCCCAACTATGTATGTACATAAAAAGTTTTTTTTTTTTTAATTTTATTATTATTTGGGCAAGTAGTTCCGGGTTCGATTATTGCTACCGTTAATGCCCGACATCAGGCAGCTTTGATATCAAATTTCTACTTGAGATTATAGGATTATAGGTCAATATAATTTCAAGTGGAAATCGCGCTTCGTGGCTATAGCTGCAGCATTCAGGGGCCGATTCTGCCGTAAAATATTCTAATGTTACGTAGGGGCTATGTTACGTAGCTATTCTCATACATCTTTGTGATATGGCTTATGAGTGCAGTTACAGTTTATGTGTAAATAACGCCTGATCGCACGGCAAATACATTTTGACAGTATTTAGTGCTACTTTGTATGAGAAGCTTTACGTAACATAGCCCCTGCGTAACTAGTACACGTAAGAGGTAATAGCAGAATGGTAAACCGATGGGTTGCCTCTCATCATAAGTCTCGTGAAACATTAGCTTATAAGTCTTCAAGAAACAACTTGTAGTGCTGTTGAAACAATAAATAAAAAAAATGTGTAGGACATTTAGCAAATTTGGTAATTTACAATTGTCAGTTGTGCAAAAAATATATTCAATTAATGCCATGTTAGAAAAACAACTCAAAATTTAAAATATTACCCTATTTTAGTTCCACATTGTATTATAAACTGAATGTTCAGTTTGTAGATAAAAACTAGTTGTGTATGGCATCGTGCCTTGCGGCAAATTGCTGGTACTTCCCGTACCGATTTATAATTTTGAAAATCCGAATTATTTTATATTTTCATTTTTTTTTTGAAATTAAACAAAAAAATTGAAAAGAAAACTTTTCCCAAAATAATCGTTTCGTCAACACAAGCAGAAAGTTTTTTAAATTATTCTAATCGGATGATTATTTCTCTAAAAAACACGTACTGCCATTTTTTCACATTTAGCTCCGTATCTCGAAAACGGCTGGACCTGCCTTTGCCAAAAACTAACTACTACTTCTCTCCATCATTACAAATTGAATGTTTTTTGAATCATTGAAATCGGATGCTCTGTTCACTCAAAAACTCGATTTCTATTTTCTGCACTCTTTGCTCCGTAACATCAAAACGGCTGGATCGACTTTTGCCAAAAACTAATCAGCACATCTCCTTATCAATAGGAATCGAATGTTTTTTGAACATTCAAATCGGTTGATCCGTGCGCCCGAAGCAAATTGTATTCATACATACACACACACACATCCATTTTTTCTAAGGTATGCCAAATGTTCAGAAACCTTCAAAACGTGAAATTATGCAAAAATGTTCAATTTCGATATATGGACGATTACAATAGCTTACCCTACGGGAAGTTATAAAAAAATCAGCGTGGAAAGCGTCCGTGATAAAAAAAAAAGTTCAAACGCAATTTGTTCTACAATTCCTCATAGAAAATGCAGCACTGAAATGAACATCAATATTAATGTAATAAAAACTTCCATTTTGAAATGTATTTTCTCGATTATGTTCATTTTAAATCAACAATTGATTAAGACGAAATTTAATCAACAAAAAATAATTGAACGAGTCATTTATTAATATTTTACTATTGCAGGTTTGCAATAAACTTGTGTTCGGGCGAAGCAGGTGAGGACATCGCGTTTCATTTCAATCCGCGCCTATCGCAAAACTACGTGGCTCGCAACTCGAGGCGCACCGGCGAGTGGGGCCAGGAAGAATCCGCATCGGCCCTTCCGTTCACGATAAGACGAGGCGCAGAGTTTGTCATCACCATATTCGTTGCTAAAGATGATTATCTAGTTGCTGTCAACGGCGAACATTTTTGTGGTTTCGCGTTTAGGTAAGCTTTGATGAAAAACTAGTGGTGCTTGGCATCGTGCCTTAAGACAAATTGCTGGTACTTTCCGTACCAGAATTAATTGAAAATTATTGAAAGATATCAATAATCAATAAATATTGATTAATGATTGATAACAATTTTTTGAGATAAATCAGTTACTATATAGTATCGTTTATATAATATACAGTGACGATCTTATCGCACAAAACAAGAATGTTTACATTAACCAGAGATGCCGAATGAATCCATCTGAGGATATATTTTTTAGAATAGCGCATATGAAATATTTACATAATTAACCTGTATTGTAAATTTAATATTTATATTTGAAGTATAAAACTTTGTATATATTTTCGAAAATTTTGAAAAAAATATCTGAAAATTTTGAATTTTGTTTGATCTCGGTACGGAACCCAAAAAAATTGTAACAAAATTAGTCCACTTGTTTAAAATCTCTACAAGATATCTGATAATTTGAGGTGCCTATGTCTAATGATCAGTTTTGATCGCAAAATATTTTTTAATTTACTTTTTCCTCTATATCTCCGAAACCGCTGGACCTGCTTTCCCAAAAGTTTAACCAATTCTTCATTTCGTCAATACAAGTAAAATGTTTTTTGAATCATTGAAATCGGGCGCTCCGTTACCTCAAAAACTGAATTACCATTCTTGGCACTTTTTCCCCGTTACTTCGAAACGGCAGGACCCGCCTTCACCAAAATCTAATCACCACCAAGTCTTTCCATCAATAGGAATCGAATGTTTTTTGAATCATTCAAATCGGTTGATTTGCGCTCCCGCAATCTTGGACGAAATATTGTATCCAAACATGCACACACATCCATTTTTTCTGAGGTATGCCAAAATGTTCAGAACCTTTGAAACGTAAAGATATGCAAACATTTTCATTTTCAAATTTTTTGCGATCAATATAACTCTTCGGGAAGTTAATGATTTGTGTGATTTATACGTAGACAGAATTGTTGTAGGGTTCATAATGTAAGAAACTTTTTTAAATTCTTCAATTTTGTACAAAATGCTAAACACATATTATTTATTTTTGATAAATATACATTATATTGAACGAAAAAACAACGCGCCTTGTATGTCCTAATATTATTTGGCTAATAGCATGGCCCATTTCTCCAAACTTTTATAAGCATTTATATTTAAAGCGCTTGTCGTAGGCCAATAAAAAAAAATCGTCAATTTTTTCAACAATTCATTAACGGACCTGCCGATCGTCGCGGATACTTACTAAGGATTTGACGATAAGTATCGTCAAATGGCTTTTAAATTTCTTACATCGGTGCAGATGTTTTTGAAAAAAAACGCATACTAAAGGTAAAATTTTTGTTCACATATAGACACACATTTTTTTTAAATTTTGATTTCAAACGATTCAGAATGACTTAAAATGTCGAGAAAACAAAACTAGCAAGTCGGACTTTTTGTCGAAAACATAAGCATCTTCTTTTGGAAGTTAAAAAACAAGATAAATTACTTTCGTTAAAGAAAATAAACAAAAACCAAGCTAAAACTCGTTTTCAAACAAATTTTTCGAGCTGAAATTTCTTTAGAAAGACTATAACTTTCTGTGAAAGATCACTGACACTACCAAACCTCCCGATGTCGTACACAGCTTTCATATAAACTAGCATGTTTCTATAAACCTATTGTTATAATAAAATAGCCGATAAAATCTTCTACAACAATGTCTAGTTACTATAGTTAATCACAGATTGTGCGGAAGCAACTTATGGGTAGTAGATTGAAAACCGTGTTATAGAAAAAGGGTTCATACTGTGTGATCAGTAGGAGAGCAATCGCAATTTCAGATCCGCTTAGTATGGAAACCGCGTTTCCAGAGTACCACCTTATGGGAGGGTTGACTGCATACATTACTAATGAACAAACAAAATAAAATTCTACTTGCATGACAATTAATTACAGTTAGTATGAAAAATTCTTAGATTATCAATCCACCATCGATTAAGGGTCACCACCTTGTATAACCTAGGTTGAACAGCAATTATCTTTTATAATGAAATGACGTTACTTTCAATTTATATTCAATTCCGTAATATAAACATAATCACATTTCAGGGCACCTCTTAAAATAACCAAATTAGTGCGTGTAACTGGAGATGTACGAGATATTCGAGTCCAGCAAAGATCGTCGGACTATTATCCGGAAGTTTTGCCTGATATATTGGACGTACAAAGCCAATGTGAAAATGAAAACGAACTCCAAACATCAAACAAAGAAAACTTGGTAAGCAATAACATGAACTGCATTTAAACACATCCTATAGTCTTACTAGATTTTTTGATAGCCAGTACCGTATTTGGCCAGTATTCCAACTGAGTTCCTAGCAGGGAAGCAGCTACAAATACGAGGGCGATTAAAGATTCTGCCACATTCATTTTTCATAAATATTCAAAGTACAGCTTATATCTACCCACACCCACAGATTCTTCTGCATATCAACCCAAGGTTAGTTTTATAGAGTTTTTGTTAATTTTAGTTGTTTGGTTATATAATTTATAAGATAATTATGAATTAATAATTTTATTTATATAGATTCGGTGAAGTGGGTGGCGTACATACAATTATCAGAAATTCGTGGCTAAATGGTTCTTGGGGCGTCGAGGAAAGATCGCCAGTTAAAAATTTTTGCCCTGGGAAGTATTTCGAAATGGGAATTAAAGCTGATCTTGGCTTCTATACAATAACAGTGAATGGCATAATTGTAGCTGAATTTCGCTCAAGAGTTAGTTGCACACTTGCAAAATATTTATATATTCAAGGCGATGTGGAAATTTATTCCGTTTGCTTGAATAAACCTGTTGTTCCCTATAGTAACACATCAATGTCTGAAATTCCAGACGATGACGACTAAAAACTTTGTTCCTTGTATATTCTAATGCACTGTCCATATTGTAAATATTGATGTTTGTATATATAGTACTTTTATAATACTAAACTTTTTGTATACTTGTATATAACTAAAGAATCATATGTAGAATAGAGAAAATTATATGCTCATGTTAATAGATATTTTAAATATATAAAATGTTAATTGTTATGTTACTGTGTCAATTATTGATTAAGAATAGTCAATTGTATTTATACATAACAAAGCTGATCTATAATTTCAAACTAATAACATGAGAACACTGCATTTGTATCTGGAAACCTTAATGCATAAGCAAGAACTGAATGGTTTCATAGCACTTCACAACTGCATATACCAAATTATTCCCATTCTATTTCCCGTGACATGAAATATTTGGATTCGATTGGTAATGTCCAGTTTTCATTCAAATTATTTGTCACTCTAGTCGCTATACCCATGATACTTTAACAATATATTGACCATAATAATGTTAAATAAATAAAAATATCCTATAAATGAAAAACTATAATATGAAATATTTGATTGAAATTGTATAGAAAAAGACTAATAAAACCTTCTGAACATAAGAATATGTAGCCATACAAATGTAATAAATATAAATTTAAATACTTTAATAAAAATTTATTTTACAAAAATATTAAATTATCTATTAAGGGCTATCATCCCATATATATTTTATAAAAACATTTATTTATATATTACAAATAAATTATTATTTATGTGGCACAATGTTTGTTGCATAAAGGTAAAAGACAATATACACCGTAGTGTATACAATACATGTATATACACTATATACTATTATATTTGAAACATTTTATTTGTTAATAAATCATGCCAAATGGAAAGGTTTTATATCCTAATTTTAGATTTATTTTTTTTTAAATCAAAATCAATTGCCACATTACTAAAATAATTAAATACTTTTAGAAGTGTTTAAATAAATCAGTCTCTTGGTTCATGTGGAGCAGGCAATTTTTCAAAACTAGGTTCAACATCCCAAATTTCACGGGCGTATTCCTCAATTGTTCGATCGCTACTAAATTTGCCAGAACTTGCTATGTTGTGTATGGCCATTTCCAACCACTTTGACTGATTCTATAAAAATGCCAGCAAATATTATCATTTAAACAATTTGCAGCTCTGAATTGATAATGTGTGCCGCCTTTCATAAAATCAGATATATATTTTGATAGTTCAAGATAGTTCAAGGTTTAAGATGAGTTTTTATAAAAGTTTAAATTGATCAATTTCGTTTTAGTAAAGTAATTTAATACTTTGATTAAGTTATTATTTATTCTTGTTAAAATAGTCAGAATTTCCTCAGGGATCAAAGAAAAGATTTCTATCCCATACTATATAAAAAATTGAAGTAATTATCCAACACAGAAAAGTTTATCAAGTTGAGTTTTTCATTTTAAAATCTTTAAAACTATTAGATTTAAGAACATCGAACAAAATTATAGAACTAAGTGCATGTAAAATTCATACATACCTCATAAGTAGCACTGACTCTATCCTGTGTCTCTATGTATGATTCATAATCTGCCAAAAGATAATATCGATCGTATTTCATCAGCACATCCGCTATATTCACAAAATCATTGGGTTTTTCCTGATTGAAGTAACCATTTCGGATCTGATCTACGCATTGTTTTATATCAGGATTTTTATCATAATAGTATTGCGCATCATAACCAGATTTTTGCAACTCTTCTACTTCATCCACGCGCATGCCAAAAATAAAAATATTCTCCTCTCCCATTTCTTGTGCCATTTCGACATTGGCGCCGTCCATGGTTCCTATAGTCAACGCACCATTGAGCATAAACTTCATATTGCCGGTACCAGACGCCTCAGTACCAGCGGTTGATATCTGTTCGCTTAAATCCGCCGCGGGTATGATTTTCTCTGCTAAGGTGACGCGATAATTTTCCAAAAATATTACTTTCAACTTGTTTCCTACTATAGGATCATTATTAATAACTTCTGCGACAGCACAAATTAGTTTGATGATTTGTTTAGCCATGTAATAACCAGGAGCTGCTTTACCACCGATCATTATCGTTCGTGGCGTGAATTTAGCCGAAGGATCGCGTTTTATCCTGTTGTACAAAGTTATAATGTGCAAACAATTCAACAATTGTCTTTTGTATTCATGGATTCTTTTAACATGTATATCAAACATAGAAGATGTATTTATCTCAAGACCATATTCTTTTTCTAATAACTGGGCAAGTCGATTCTTATTTTCTTGTTTAACTTTCATAATAGCATGTTGAAAAACAGGATCTGTGGCATATTGTTTCAAAGCCACTAATTGTTCTAAATGCACCGGCCACTCATCACCAATTTTATCACAGATTAGGTCAGAAAGGGAAGGATTGCACAACAGCAACCATCTTCTGGGAGTGATCCCGTTAGTTTTATTTTGAAATTTATCAGGAGTCATTTCGTAAAAATCTTTGAAGATATCTTTTTTAATAATTTCAGAATGTATCCAAGCAACTCCATTAACTGCATGGGATCCTACTATTGATAAATATGCCATGTTTACACGTTTCACGCCATCTTCTTCAATAAGCGACATTCTTCTTATCCGATCAGTGTCGCCTGGGTACAATTTTGCAACTTCTTGCAAATGCAAATAATTTATATGGTAGATAATTTGCAAATGCCGAGGCAGTATAGATTCTAACATAGAGCAAGGCCACCTTTCTAACGCTTCTGGCAAAACTGTGTGATTAGTATAAGCGCACGTTCTGCACGTTATATCCCATGCTACATCCCATGGTAGACGTTCAACATCAACGAGTATTCTCATTAATTCAGGAATAGCTAAAGAAGGATGCGTATCATTCAGCTGAATAGCAACCTTGCTTGGGAAGGATTCGAAGTCGGTTCTAATAGCCTCACGCGAACCAAATTTGGATGCTTTATATCGACGAATTACATCTTGCAGCGTAGCCGCGCAAAGGAAATATTCTTGTTTTAAACGCAATTCTTTACCCTCGAAGAAATTATCATTAGGATATAAAACTCGAGTAATGTTTTCAGCAATGTTTCTGTCTAAAACAGCTTGAATGTAATCACCATCGTTAAAATATTTTAAATCAAAGTCGACAGGACTTTTGGCTGACCAAAGACGCAAAGTGTTTACCACATTGTTTCCATAACCAGGGACTGGATTATCATAGGGCATTGCAAAAACCACCTAAATAAAATAATATAGCTGAGCTACTTTTTGCTTCAATCTGTAACTATTAGTAACATTACTAATTTATCATAATTGATCAAATTTCCCGTTTCAGATTTTTGTATAAATTTCTTGCAATCAGTGAATATACAATTAAAAATCCATTCGAATGCTTAAGCCTTAGCCAAAATACTATATCATATAAAAAAAAATGTAGATGAAAACTTATAAAAATACCTGAGTATTGATCCATTTTTTGCTGCCGTCAGGACAATCAGCAACTTGTCCATAAAAATTAACAGGCAGCATATATTCAGGACGCGCTTTTTCCCATGGATTTCCATAACGTAACCAGTCATCTGGCTCCTCTAACTGCTCACCGTTACGAATTTTTTGTGCGAATATACCATATTCATAACGAATCCCTAAATACATATATTATGCAGATAAATGGAAAAGATTATATTATATTGTTAAGTAGTGTATAGTAATTTTCTGCAAAAATTGCATTTAGATAATTAGAAATCAATCGAAAAGTTTAATTAGTAGTTAATTAGTAACAGAAAGACATATAGCTTCACTCATTAAACAAACCTTGATTTGATAAATTTCAAATACGATTTATGAATCCAGGAGCTAGTTTCCTCAACCTTTCATAACTGTTTCATAAAAGTTATCGAAAATACTTGAACAAAAAGCAGAACTACCAACTAACCGTAACCATATGCAGCTAATCCCAATGTTGCCATTGAATCCAAAAAACAAGCAGCCAATCTCCCCAGCCCACCGTTACCAAGACCGGCATCCTCCTCAAGTTCTTCTAGTTCTTCTATGTCCAGACCGACCTGGTACATGGCTTCGTCACACGCACCTTGAATTCCCAAGTTTACCATAGTATTTTGCAATGTTCGGCCCATATAGTACTCCAATGATAAGTAGTACACACGCTATAATTTCATTGTAATATCAATTTAATCAATCGTGTGAAACAATTACAGTCAATGACATTATAGTAAAGATGATTACGCTAAATCGTGGTATACGATTTAATAACCGTGAAAATGCGGACTAATTGATGTTTTTTTTACATATGTCTTCGCTTACATAAAATGAACTCGAATCATTGCTTCTATAATGATTTCAGATCTATTGCTTATATATATAGTATAACAATACAAAATATTCCTGTTTATAAATGGTAAAGTCATAGTGTAACGTATCCAAAACCGATGTTTTGACTGTGACGACTTTGAGGAATCATAGCATAACTGTTATTAACATTAAAATTAGTTATGACGCCTTATACGAGATATAATGATATAAATTCAGTTTCAGAATAATTTCCTCACATTCTGTTAATAGACCAGCACATTGTCTTAAAAAATAATGTATATTTTGTTTGACAATAAATATATGCATACCAAAAAAGAGCATTATGAGATGTGCGCCTATAAGGATAAAGTATAAGTACTACAGGCTTTAAACACCTGATTAATTATGATTTTTGAGATGAGATGCACCTATATTTAAAGCTAAAGTATTCTATCATCGTATCATTAAAATTTCACTTATCAAATTTATGCATTAACCCGGGTTCATATGAACCCAAATGAAGACGATATTGTTCAAACAAAGAATGAATTTGTTCTAGTCATGTGAGTTATGAGTAAACATGTGAGGTAAGTCTATATTAACTAAATATGCATTTTTTCATGTTTATCGGAACGTAAAATTATGCCGTAAGCCAATGGTCTTGAAACAACAAGGTTCCAGATTCTAATCCCGTCTCTAACAGCTTGATAGCAAGTAAAAGTATTATCAAATTTTATTGAAAATATCGATATAATTCAAAATATTGATATAAATATGAGATTTGAACATGATCTTAAGTGAAAATATCTTTAAGTATAGCTGCATGTATATTTCACACAAAAATATCTAATAGTAATCTCGTTCCAAATAATGTCGGACAGATGTCTCAACGTTAACGAGAACATATGCTTCTGTTTTATATATTATATTGTCAGAAAGATTTTGACAGAGTCAACTGGAGTAAGCTTATGGGAATTTCCTATACTAGATCTATTAATGTCGATTGGAGAGATCGCAGGCTGATGCAGAATCCGTATATGGGACAGAAAGTGGAAGTTCCAGTGAACCAGGGAGATAGATAGATACAAACAGCGTTGAAATAGGTAGAGGAGTGCGGCGAACAATCCTGATCCTATTCAACCTATACGGAGAATGGCTCGTCAACGAGGCACTTGAAGGCACAGGATATTTTTCGATTGGAGGAAGAAGAATCACCACCATAATGTACGGTGATATAGAAAAACCAAACCGAGCTACAAAACATTATGAGCAGAATCGTCGAAATGGGCAGAAGATACGAAATTGAAATCAGCATTGACAAGTCGAAAGTGAAGAGAATCACAAAATGAGGATAACGATAGGAAATTGAGAATTGGAAGGAGTGGATCATTTCGAATACCTGGGAAGCATACTGACCAGAGATGGAAACTGCATGAAAGAGAACAAGACGAGGATCGCAAGCGCCAAGGCAGTATTCACAAATAAGAGAATGCTACTGACGAGCAAACTGAGTCTCGACTTGCGGAAGAGCCTAATAAAGTGCTACGTCTGGAGCATAGCTCTGTACGGATCAGAAACATGGACGTTAAGAAAGGCCAATTCGAACTTCCTCGAGAGTTTTGAAATGTGGTGCTGGAGGCGAATGAAGAAGAGTGGGCAAAGAAAGGACTCTACTGAGAACAATCCTGAGAAGAAAAAGAAACTGGATCGGACCCTTTTGCAAAAAGAGTGCCTCCTGCAGGACATCGTCGAGAGTAAATTATAAGGAATAAAAGAAATGGGAAAAAGAAGAATGCAGACGATTGACGACTTACGCGAGAAGAGAAAATACATAGAACTGAATGCCGAAGCACAGTATCAAGAAGCATGAAAGCAGAAGTTCGGAAAGGAAAATACATGAAATAAAAAAAGGGGAGGGGGAATAGTGGTAATGGGAATGACAGACGGAGGGTAAGGAAATCATTTGTTTGTGGTGTTTCTCACACCATGGACCTGCCTTCGGGCAGACTACCATTATTATTAATCTTATTCCAAAGAAAGTGGGCGAATGTCTCATTAGAGGACGACTGGAAGTTGCCTGGTTAAGGAATTGCAAACAAGAGCTCATAGAAAACATGAGAATAGTTCTTATTGCTGTTCATAAAAAATAAATATTTGACGAAAGCCTCAGATGTAATAAACAAGGTTCCAGTTTCTATTCCCGTCTCGGACACTTTTCTATCACAAGTAAGGGTGATATCAGTTTTCACTTGAAAATATAGATCTGAATATGATATCAAGTGAAAACATCAAGTTATGTAACAATCAAGTTACTGCATGTATATCACTAGTATGACTAGTAGAAAAATCTAACAGTAATCTCAATCCAAAGAAAGTGGGCAATTTCTCACTAAAAGACAATTTGATGAAAACTTCAGATGCAATAAACAATCTTGAAACAAGGTTCCAGCTTCTATTCTTGTCTCAAACAGATTGATATCAAATTTCTCATTAGAAGGCAAGTGGGTTGCCTGGTTAAGTTTACATAAAATAAATAAATATTTGGCAAAAATTTCAGATGTAATAAACAACCTTGAAGCAAGGTTCCAGGATATATTCCCGTCTCCGATACTTTGTGATCACAAGTAATAGTGATATAAGTTTTCACTTGAAAATATAAATCTGAATATGCTCTTAAGCGAAAATATCTTTATGTTGCATTGCTATATGTGTATATCACATAATTAATAGAAATATTTAATAGTAATGCAAAGAAAGTGGCCAACCTCTCATTAAAAGAAAATTGTGAAGTTGTCTGGTTCAGGAATTGCAAACAAGAGCTCATTGAATAAATAAGAATGGTTCTTTAATCGCTGTTCATAAAAAATGAATATTTGACAAAAACTTCAGATGTAATAAACAATCTTGAAACAAGGTTCTAGGCTCTATTCTCATCTCCGAAACTTTCTGATCACAAGTAAAAGTGATATCAGTTTTCACTTGAAAATATAGATCTGAATATGATCTCAAGTAAAAATATCCTTATGATGCATTGCTACATGTGCATATAACATACTTAATAGAAATATTTAATAGTAATCCAAAGAAAGTGGGCAACCTTCTCATTAAAAGAAAACTGTGAAGTTGCCTGGTTAAAGAATTGCAAACAAGAGCTCATAGAATACATAAGAGTAGTTCTTATCGCTGTTCATAAAAAATAAATATTTGACGAAAACTTCAGATGTAATAAACAACCTTAAAATAAGGTTCCAGGTTCTATTTCCATCTCAGACAGCTTGATATCAAGCTTCTCATCAGAAGACAACTGGGTTGCCTGGTTAAGGAATTTCAAAACAAGAGCTCATATAATACATAAGAATTGCTCTTATTGGAGTTCATAAAAAATAATTATTTGACGAGAATTTCATATGCAATAAATGCAATTTATGAAAAATTCTCAATTGCTTCAGATATTTAATAAACTAGTGTAAAACTCGTTTTATTAACAAAAATAATTTAAATTATTTTAGGTTTGTGAGAAAATTGGACTATTATAAAAATTTGAAGTTTTTAATTACTAAAAATATTGAAAAAATTTCTTACTCTTAAAAATTTAGATTTTTAATTTAATCCACAAATTGTGATCAAAATTGCTAAATAATTATTGTAAATTAGTCCCGGTATGGTTTAGGTTATTATATTGTTAAGCTTATCGAGTTCTCAATTAAAAATTTTAAGTTGCGTTCTACTAGTAAAATTGTTTGCTCTGAAAAAAAATCTTATAAGATTTTAACATGAATCTCGTGAGACTTTTTACATATATTTATACGGAGTAAGATAAGCATTAAGAAAAATATGTAAGCTCAGTTTACAAGACCTATTAGATCAGACCATGGCTTCATAAACTATTTCCCCATAAGGAAATTTATGGGGGTTTACTTTTATAACATTACGCCTTTTTTGTTGAATTTTACAGCGAATTCTGAAACCATATATTTTCATATGTATTTATCTATATGTTATCTAATAAATAGATCATCTCAAATATTAATTTCTCTTTCTTTCGTATTTGTCGTCATGAAACACGCAATCATAAATGGGGTCGCGAATGACAAAAGTTTAAGAAGTCCTGGATTAGACCAATCAAGCATTTTTAGCCCCGTGGCCGTTTTTTTTTTGGTGAAAGTGGCATCTTGTAATTTATTTTATAGTGTTATATATAGTGGATTTACAAATTATCAAAATTAAATCGATTCAGTCGATTGTCTAAAAATGTGACAAGCCCTTTCATTCATACATGCAAAATACTCATATACCTTATACTACATTGTAGTATAAGGTCTAAGATAATACTACAGATACATACATAAATAGAATCTTATAATTAGTGAAAACAAGACCTAATATATTACAACATAACAAAATATACTTAATAATTTTTTACCCAATTATCGTTATCGTGAAAGATATGTATATTATATCAGTGATTTCGCTAATCAACGCTGTAAAATAATTCATATCGATAATTATCATTTAATTACTCTTATTAAATTTTCTGTTGTATGATAAATCATATAATATATTATAGTATTACATTAGTACATAATATTATGTATGAGATACCTAATTAGAAAAAATTGCCCTATCAATTTCATCAATTGGCATTTTTGAAAATAATTTGTCTGTTCAAAAATGTCAAATTAACGTTTTAACTTTTAACACAAAACACGTAATCCATTTTGAAATATTTTCGAAAACATTTAAAATGGCGGAAATTAAACACACAGCATTTGCAAAAAAAATCATGCAAATTTTAGTGATTATAATAAGAAATACTATATAATATTTGCATTTAGCTCTAATTTAAAATAGATTTCTAAACATATTATTTAAAACCAGTTTCGATATTTGTCGAAACCAGTTTTTGATTACTAAGACATCAAAACGATCATGACACAAATATAAGTAGTTTCAAATATGATCTTACCTTAGGATCCTTTTCATAATAGTATTGCTGAGTTCGAATCCATCTCGAAACCAGATGATCCTTAACACAATGTGCCAATGCGAAATAATAATCTCTTTGTGTAGCAACATTTCTGTCTTTAACTAAAGTATAATGGAGATGTCTATTAAATGACTTCTTCACTTCTAGTACATTTTCCACTTGGGCTATTCCTGTCACACTGATCTGTCTTCGTTTTTCAATATCACTCTGAGGAGTGGTCATGATTGAAGTAATAATAAATTAAATTATCTTATTAATGTCTGAGGATAAATAATCACATTATATTAAACACAAATAACTAAAAGAAAAGATTTGATTGTTGAGCTCAGAAATCTACGCGCAAGGAATGTAAACACAAGAACACTCTTCCTCAACGTGAGACCGTCTGACAGAAACCACCTTGTCTGCCGGCCGAAGGTCAAACAATTCACGGAGTGACAACATGATAAACATTAAAATTAATAGATGTCACCCTAGACAATATAATAATAATTAATAACAATATAATGGATGTCACTAACCGTAATTAAAAATATAATTTTTATAACAATAATAAACAACCTATTTGCTTCTTAATTTGAATTCCTATAATTAATTAATAGGATAAATTTGAATAATTCTGTTAATCATACAGATCCATTCTAAGATGTCAATCAAATACCATATTGTTGCACTTCAGACAGAAATGCAGAACCATGTTATATTGGAATACTGCAAAATATTATAATTATAATATATAAAATTGGTCGGTCCATAGATAAAAGTGAATGAAAAATAATTATAAACGAGAAATCTATAGATTGATTCTCACATTTTAGTTTAATTAAGATTATTCAGTAAAAATTTGGTAAAAAATTTGGTAAAAAATTTGGTAAAAAATAAGAACCATTCTTACTTAAAAATATATAAAATTTTAGTAAAAATCATTTTGAATATTAATTAGTCTACATAACAAAAATGCGATATCATTTTATATTGCAATTGCAATATAAAATGATATCGCATTTTTGTTATGTAGACTAATTAATATTCAAAATGATTTTTACTAAAATTTTATATATTTTTAAGTAAGAATGGTTCTTATTTTTTACCAAATTTTTTACCAAATTTTTTACCAAATTTTTACTGAATAATCTTAATTAAACTAAAATGTGAGAATCAATCTATAGATTTCTCGTTTATAATTATTATGCAATATTAATATTGCAAAATATTATAATTATAATATTCTACAATATTGGTCTATAGATAAAAGTGAATAAAAAATAATTATAAATGAGAATTTTTGATTGGTTCTCACATTTTAGTTTAAATAAGATCCGTTCTTATATATTCTTAAGAACATAAAAAATTTGGTAAAAATTTTAGTATAAAAAGTGGTAAAAAAAAAATTAAGAACCTTGATTCTTATTTAAGAATATATAAAATTTTGGTAAAAAAAACATGTCGAAAATTAATTAGCATTGTAATTAACATAACAGAAATGTGGAACCATTTTAGATTGCAATATTGCAAAATATTATAATTATATAGTATTCTATAATATTGGTCCATAGATAAAAGTTAATAAAAAATAATTATAAATGAGAAATCTAGATTTCTCGAGAACCAATTGGTTCTCACATTTTAGTTTAAATAAGATCCCTTCTTATATATTCTTAAGAATACATAAAATTTGGTAAAAAAAGTAAGGACCATTGTTTTTAATTTAAGAATATGTGAAATTTTGGTAAAAATCATGTTGAAAATTAATTGGCATACATAACAGAAATGCGGAACCATTTTATATTGCAATATTGCAGAACATTTATAATTATAATATTCTTCAATATTGGTCCATAGATAAAAGTGAATAAAAAATAATGGTAAACGGGAAATCTATAGGTTGGTTCTCACATTTTACTTTAAATAAGATCCGTTCTTATATATTCTTAAAAGTATATGTAAAATTTTGGTATAAAGTTGATAAAAAATAAGAACCATTGTTCTTATTTAAGAATATATAAAACTTTGGTAAAAATCATGTTGAAAATTAATTGGTATAATTTTCATAGGAAATCTTTCAATGTGATTTTCTTACACATTTAGTTTTTTTGTGTTCATTTACCATTGGTCTTCAAAAATACTAAAACTAATGCTAAATTACAGAATTGCATGTTTAAACTGTATTTTTTTTTTGTAATTGACTTCTATATCTGCATTTTTATATTGCAATTTTATCTATTTTTCAATAAAACTATTATTCTTTTATCTGCGGAACCAATATTGCAGAATATTATAAAAATATATAAAATTTTGGTAAAAAAACTTCTTGAAAATAAGTAAAATGTAATTTTCTTGCATGTTTAGTTTACCTTTTTTGTAACCACATTTACCATTGCAATTTTTTGTGTGCTCATTTATCATTGCATTAGATTTGTCTTCAAAAATACTAAAACTAATACTAAATTACTAAATTACTAAATTGCATGATTAAAACTTATTATTTTATGAATGACTGAAATCGAAAAGTTTTGAATCTGTTTTCTATCTGCATTCTTATATTACAATTGTATTTTCAATATAATGAGAGTGAGTTTTTCTTCATAATCTAAGATTCATGTGTGAAAATCTTGATACATTAATGTAATGATGAATGTAAGGATTAATTTCCCAATATTAATATCTATGAACAGGATGGGTTAGCATTAATAATAAAATAACACGATTAATTATAAGCACGTTTTGAAAATTATTTAATAAATTGTATACAAAGCATAATACCTATGAATTTTAAATTTATAATGATAAATATTAATATCTATTATTTTCATTTATATGCTTCATTACACCTTATCAAAGATAAATAACCTTTGTTTCAATCAATGAATTAATGAGTTAATTTACATGTTAACATATTTATGAAATTAAATCATGTTTAAAACTGAAGCTTCAAAGTTAATGAATATTTGCTTTTATACAAAAGTTGTACAAATGTTTAATCGATATAATACTAACTCATTAAGTCAAATTGATCAGCTCCAAATGTTATTATGAATTACTTATTAGTTACATGCAAAAAGTTATTAAATAGTATTGAGTGACAGTGATGTTTATGTAAGTTCTCCAACTCAACAATCACAAATCACTCTGCAATAGTACGGGGATATTAGCTTTATGATTACTACCGATTAATTTATTATGTTTTGATCAATAATCAGTTTCACCATTTATATTAACTATCTATAAATAAATATATTTGCAACTAAAACATCCCAAAACCGATGTAAGTGCTTCTATGAAAGTTATAAATTACTCACATGTACCCTAATATATTTCATTTCTTAATCTATGTGATAATAAATTTATTCTGCAAGTGAATGCAAATTAAATTTCATTTTCTTTTAATAGATAATAAATCAGTGATTGTGTAAAACATTGACATGGTGCCATATATTAAATATGCAACTATTATAAATCTATTACTAATTATAACGTTATTTAGAAGTTTTAAAGAAGCTCAAACAACACATAGAATTTGTGAATTGCTATTAAAATAAACATACAAATCACAATTCAAAATTTATCGAAAAGGCAGCAAATAATAGAAGCACCAAAAACACACCACAGATCAAAGTTTCAATATTGAAACTTAGTTTTTACGTTAAATATATTTTACAACTTTGACATGAATTATGATGAATGAATTTAGTTTGTAATGAAAATAAAACTACAAAAATATAAACTACTATATAGATATTTAATGATAACTTGTATTGATGACGATAAGTTAAAATTCATAACATTACTTTTAACAATACATTATTTTAATATATTATTCTTAATGACAAGGGATGAGAAATTGCATACTAATTTAAAAATAAAATTTACGACAATTACAAAAAATAATTACAACCAAACAAATTTTGAAATAGAAACTAATACTAAAAAGTAATATTTACAAAACTTTAACATATTTCTTAAAAGAATGTATAATAAATATTATATATGAGTACATATTATATGTATTAAATGAAATTTTTTTATAAGATACCTATTTTTAGTGTCAAATGTAAATATTTAAAATAAAAAGGCTTTCTATAAATCTATCGTAATTGGTTCATCATGAAAAAAAATTGATTCCATATATACTACAAATCAATTCGATTTGCAATATTCACATATAGCTTTCGATATGTCCAAACAATCGAACATATATAATATATATTTCATATTTAGTTGATTTAATTATTGTTAAAAAGGGTGTGGTTATGTTTGAAGAGTTATGTATATCGCTATACAATTAAATATCCACATTATTATATAAATATAATTTTTTGTGCTTATTTATCTTTATCACTTTCAGCTTTCTTTCCAATTGGTACAGCTGCTTTTACCCTAGAATTAAAATATAAAATCAGATACATAGAAAACTTATGTATTTTGAAGTTTTGAATAGAAAAATTTTGTAAGACTTACTTGGAAGTAATTTCTTGTAACTTGCTTCGAACGACATCGAGATTGGCATCGATTTGTGTTTTGTTAGTTTCATAAACTTTGGGCAGAGTGAAGAGCGCAACAAATGCTAAAACAAAAAATTAATGAAATATCGTCATTTACAATAATGGTAAGACAAATGAGTTTTCTAGCTAAATTGACAAGATTTATTTAATTATTGAAAATATGAATTCATGAAAATTATATAGTACAAGTTATTTATCACATTTGTGACCCATGTTAATACATATATGCCAAGTTTAAAAAGCTTTCATACCAATAATGATTAAAGTCATTCCGTTGAACCAAGCACCCAAATATGTGAGGCACCAAAGAAGAACAATGAATTTAGTTGAGTCGACCAAATCTTCAACCAGGAAGAGACGACGAAGCTCAGATACTGCAGCGTTCAGGTGGGTGACGGCAACTGTGGCAACCTGTTGGGCTTTTTCTTGGGACACACTGACATCTGTTTCCAACAGCTCCCTGTAAATAGGAAAACATCAATATTAAGTAACAAGTAAGGGTTATTACAATTAATAACCAAGTAATAGCAACTATTTTTAAGGTAAATCATTATTTTATGCCATTGATTCCACAGGTCAACATAAGAAAAGTTGTCTGTATTGAGTGTGCGGTAGGTATGTTTTCCAATTTAGTTATTAATTTACGATCTAGATTTACGAGATCGGAGATTTTGTCATTTTTTAAAAAAAAATTTTAATTTATTGCCATTTGACACCCAATTTTGACTTCAGATTCGTGCTCAGCTGTAAAAAGTGCAATGAAAAACATATGCCGCACAGCCAGCGTGCAGTAAACGGAGAGGAAAAAAGGGTATAACCTCTGAATTTTTTTACTGTGCTCCGAATTGAATGAAATTTTGGAATTAGGATCATTTTACCCTCAAGTTCAAAAGTGAAAACAATTCGGGTTGCGCCATCACCCCCCGGGGGGCTGACACCCCTTCTAAATTGTGCAATTACATTTTTTCAAAATAACGTCGGAAATCGATAGAAGAACTAATTATAAGAAAAAAATGTCTTATATAGTTTTTCAGAAAAACTAATACTTTTCAAGTTACTGGCCACTGAAGATTCATATATTTTTGGCGTTTTTCTTCGTTTTTTTGCAAGTATCTGCTAAAATATACGTTTTAACGAAAATCATGTAATGAACAAAATAATATCAATAAAAATCTTAATAAATCGGTATTACATAAAGTGTTCTAGGAAAAATATTAAGCAAGATTTGAAGGAGCAAAGTCGTTTTTTATTTCGTTCAAGATTTAATTGTTGTATTTAAAGCCATCTAGTGTCGAGGTTTTACATTTTATGCATTTCGGTGAAATTGGGTTTTATAGTACTCAACATTAGCTTTAAAATGATTGCTGTTACAAGTTTTTTGCGTGTAAAATGAATGAGCTATCATGCAAATAAGAAGCATATACGAAGTTTTTTTCTTTTAAATCATATGGTTTAATGAGCGCCATTTCCACCAGAATTAAAGTTATTCATATTCCATCTAGAATTGACTTCATTATAGACATCTTGATGGATTCTAGCAGATTCACTACTTTAGTACAAACTATTTTCAAAAAACTCACAATTTTATAAAAACTTTTTTTTCCAATTTTTTTAAAAATCGAAATTATTTTCATTATATCTCAAAAAGAATAAAAGATACGTATAAAAGCATATAGATAAAAATCAAGGGAATCTTTCTGGCTTATTATTGTTTCTTATTATTTTTCTTTCACACAAAAATTGACAGAGTTATGAATGTTTAAAGACTGCGCGGCCGCGCAAATTGGAAAATAAAGTTTTTATAAAATCGTGAGTTTTCTGAAAATAGTTTGTAATAAAGTAGTGAATCTGCTAGAATCCATCAAGATGTCTATAATGAAGTCAATTCTAGATGGAAAGTGAATTACTTTAATTCTGGTGGAAATGGCGCTCATTAAACCATATGATTTAAAAGAAAAAAACTTCGTATATGCTTCTTATTTGCATGATAGCTCATTAATTTTACACGCAAAAAACTTGTAACAGCACTCATTTTAAAGCTAATGTTGAGTACTATAAAACCCAATTTCACCGAAATGCATAAAATGTAAAACCTCGACACTAGATGGCCTTAAATACAACAATTAAATCTTGAACGAAATAAAAAACGACTTTGCTCTTTCAAATCTTGCTTAATATTTTTCCTAGAACACTTTATGTAATACCGATTTATTAAGATTTTTATTGATATTATTTTGTTCATTACATGATTTTCGTTAAAACGTATATTTTAGCAGATATTTGCAAAAAAACGAAGAAAAACGCCAAAAATATATGAATCTTCAGTGGCCAGTAACTTGAAAAGTATTAGTTTTTCTGAAAAACTATATAAGACATTTTTTTCTTATAATTAGTTCTTCTATCGACTTCCGACGTTATTTTGAAAAAATGTAATTACACAATTTAGAAGGAGTGTCACCCCCCCGGGAGGTGATGGCGCAACCCGAATTGTTTTCACTTTTAAACTTGAAAGTAAGATGATCATAATTCCAAAATTTCATTCAATTTGGAGCACAGTAAAAAAATTCAGACCTAAAACGCTCCGTTTACTGCACTATATGCAACATTATTTTGTTGACCTTATTGAACTAATAAATTAAGGGCTCGTTAATCGTTCAATGAGTAGGTACTTAATACGATTTTAACAACTTGTATGAATATAATTATGTGAAATTTCTATAAAAGCATATATCACGAGCAAGGATCAGCAATCCGCGCCCCGCTAAAATAGAATTTTATTTATTTTAACAACTCGCTCCCACCATAATATAATGTATTCTTTTCTTGTTGCATTCCTTATGAAATATCTACTTATTTAATTTTTTATTCATATGTTATGTTTATTAGTATATATTAAGAATTGTAAATTATTAATAAGTGCGGTCGCCACAAAATTTTGCAATATAGTGCAGCCAGTAAGACAAATAGGTTGCTCATTCATAATTTAGAGATTTTTCAGGATTAGATTTTTATAAAATCTTGCTTAACATAAAATTTAATGGCTGTAACATGTGTATATTGAAATTTGTGGAATTCTTGATTTTTGAATTTAAATACGCCCCATGAGTTAAAAAGTTTGCTTACACTTTATTTAAAGCTTTTACAGGATAAGACTTTTATGAAATCTTGCTTACTATAAAATTTAATGGCTGAAATATGTGTAAATCGAAGTTGTGGACTTCTCGACTTTCGTTTTATAATTATTTTTCAATTTATTGTTAATCTTTTAACAAGCACTTTTAAATTAAAAACGGAAATACAAAATGAATTCTTTAGATATGGGATTTTAAATTCAAAGGGATTAGAAAATTGGGGTTTTCAATCTAAGAACAAGGCGAATTAAGAAAAAAAGAACACCTATGAAATATATAGATACATAAAACATGCTGAAACTAAAACTCTTTGACTGTTCTTAATTTTCAATTTTTTCTGTATTTCTAAAACATTTAAAAACATATAATTTTAAAACATTTATTAACGTATAAAAATTGATAGAAAAATTCATGTTTCCCTTTTTAAGCCCATTCAAAAATCCACGACCAACTCATGCTTAAAATAGACAAAAATGAATAAAATTTCTAATTAATAATTATAAGAACAACCATATTTTTACAGAAACTTATATCAATTTCTCACAAAATAGATCATACCTACTATTGTAATAACAAATGAAATCAGGATTGTATAAAATCTAAAATATATTTTTGTATCAAAATTTCAACTCTTTTAGTTGAAACTTTTTTAAACTCGATTAAGAATTTTTTGCTACTACCTGGAATTGATTCATTTAATTTTAAGCGTATGCCGAATTATGATGGTTATCACGTTTTTGTTGAGAAATAAAAGCATTTAAATCACAGGTTTAGCTTTGAACACCTGCTCAAATATTTACTATCGTTTATATTCATATATAAATATTACAATACTTATAATTCATGATAATAAAACTTACTTGAAAGGATGGCCATCAGACGTCTTCTGAACAGCTTGCAATACGTTGCGATAGATACGGAAGGCCATGCAGCCGCAGACGGCTGTGAGGGAAGCGTACGCCAACACGCTGATTAGGGAGAAGCATGATAACGCCAGCAGCAGGGCGAGGGACACGCCGAATACGATGCCAGACTTACGCGGACAACGCCAGTAAATCAGCGATTCCACTGTAAAGGAAAGATTAGGGTCAGAATATATAACGATTAGACAACTAAATTCTAAATTATATCCAATTACATTATATTTTATGTATGTATATGTAAATATTCATGTGTGTGTTAAGGTGATATTCTAGTTCAGAAATTTAAAAAATCTAGCGGGGTGCATGGCATCGTGCCTTAAGGCAAATTGCTGGAACTTTTCGTACCGTAATTAAAAATCTTGGTACGGAACCCAAAAAAATTTACACAAAATGTGTACACATTAAAATCTCTATAAAATATCTGACAACTTAACGTGCATATGTCCAATTAACATTTTTGACCGCCAAATGACATTTTTTTAACTTATTTTTATTGAGAATCCATGGATCTGCCTTCCCAAAAATTTAATCAGTTTTTCATCTTGTCAATACAAGTAAAATTATTAAAATCGGACGCTCCGTTCTCTTAAAAACTGAGTTACCGTTTTGGCACTTTTTGCCCCGTATCTTCAGAACGGCCAGACCTGCTTTCGCCAAAAACTAATCCACTAAAGCACGTCTCCTTACCAATACGAATCGAATGTTTTTTGAATTAGTCAAATCGGTTGATCGGTTTTCCCGAAATCGTCGATGAAAATTTGTATCCGCACACACACACGTCAATTTTTTCTGCCAGGTATGCCAAAATATTCAGAAACCTTTGAAACGTAAAGATATATAAAAATTTTCATTTTCGATTTTTTTTGCGATTTCTCATGGAAGTTAAAAACCCTTTTTATATATTTTCTAAGTTTAACTATTCAAAAATGTGTACAAGAGAATTTTTCGAAATTAAAATTATTTTCGGAAATATAGCTATTTGATCACGATGATCCTCCTCTGTTTCCTTCTCCTAGGAAACATTAAACGCGTATTCCTCGAAATTGTCTTTTTCAATACAATACCCACGATTTCTCAACTTATAATGAAACGATTTAGTTTAAACTTTTACGGAGTCTTCTTGATAGACTTATCAGTATGATGCATCGAAAATGGAATCAATTTTTACTATGTTTAAAAAATTCGAGAATAATAAGAAGGTTTAATTTTTTTTTTCAAAACACTTGGTGGTTGATACTAATGCGACATTTTTGTAGATTAATATATTTTTATAATGGAATTGTTTGAAGGGTTAAAATCTAAAGTATGGTCATATGCAAATTTTTTTAGACCCCAAAACTCCATCACCTTCTAAAATTATTTTTTTAATTTTTTTTTATTCAATTTTTTTCTGAATTCTTACAACATTAATTATTAGCTTATAAACAATGGATAGTAAAAATGTAGATTGCCTTTATTCGGTACTTATTCAAAAATTGCATAAAATTCATGCTTCTAGACGAGAATGAATGTACGACTATAGAAAAAAGCGTCTCTACTACTCCATTTGTTTTCGTCACAAAAATCTTATCAGTGGATATGAAATTTTTTGAAAATATGCATTATATAAGATACAATAATAGTACTAAAATGTGACGTTACAATTGTTAGTAATAACTTCCTAAATATTTTTTTCTACGAGAACATAGAGTAATCGATCCATCCAAGGAAAATTCGAACTATTATTAATAATAATTATGAAGTATTTGACATGTTATCGAAAATCTGTGATAATGGTATATTGAGCTATTTGAATGCTTTAATTCATTTCGATTGGAAGCCGATACGAGTTTAATTAATTTTACTTTTACTTGCTGAATTATTACTAAAACAACTTCGGACCCGACTTAGAAAACCAGGCTTTAAGAGGATCCGGAACAATTCTCATACAAAAAAAAATTGTTAAAAACTTGTTAGTTCTTCAAATCTTAAATTATAAAATAAAGAAGCAATGTATGTAATGAGATAAAAAAATAATAACCTTAATACCTCATTTACATTCGGAAATACAGTATTCATTCCTGAACTCTATTATAATTTTCTTATCTTATCAAACATGGATTATAATTTTATCAATGTTACTATGAACATAGTAAAGTTAACCATTGTTAGACGTGGCTAGTCAGTAATTCCTTCGATAACATCGATCGTTTATCGTTCATTGCGTGGTACCTCTATTTATAGAAGAAATTATATTCATAACACATATTCTTTGAAGTGACTAATAAATTAGTATTCATTACTAGATTGGGGATGTGGGCAGCATTCTTCGTGACCATACAAATACGTCATTGATCAAAATAAATTTAACTATTGGATAAAACGATTCGAAAGAAAGTTCATGAATTTATTAGAAATATGAATGCACTTCCAATTATACTCATAAAACATTATTTGATTGCATTAAATAATTACAAGTGCATTTTAGAACTAAACTCAAAATATAGCCTCCAATAACTTGCTTTTTTTCTCTCTTATATCAAATGTATTTGAATTAATTAGCAATAGAAACCATGTTTGTTCACTTTAATAAAAAGAGAACTAGCTGTAAGTGGAATTCTGTCTTAAGGCAATTAGGGCATCGTGCCTTAAGGCAAATTGCTGGAACTTCCCGTACCAAAAATTTTTATTTTTTTTAAAAACGATTAACATTTTTGAAAAAAAATTACTTTGAAAAAATAAGATTTTTGAGAAACTATAAATTGGACAAAAAATTAGTTTTTTTTGAAAAAAAAAATTTTTAAAAAAAAATTTTTTTCAAAAAAAAAAAATTTTTTTTCTTTATTTTGACATATTGTGGAAGATCTGAACTTTTTTTTCAAAGCAATCGTACTGCTTTAACTACATAGGGACAAAATATAAAGCGCGTAAGCGCCGCGTCGCTGTCTAACGCATAAGCATTGGTACGGAACCCATAGGAATGTTAACAAAATGTATACTTATTGTTAAAATCTCTATAAAATATCTGATAATTTGATGTGCATATGTCTAATGATCATTTTTGACCGCCAAATGGCTCATTTTTTTACTTTTTCTCTATATCTCCGAAACCGCTGGACCTACCTTTATGAAAGTTGTATCAATTCTTCATCTTGTCAATACAAATAAAATGTTTTTTGAATTATTCAAATCGGACGCTCCGTTCTCTTAAAAACTGAGTTACCGTTTTCGGAACTTTTTGCCCCGTATCTTCGGAACGGCTTGACCTGCCTTTGCCAAAAACTAATCAGCACGTCTCCTTATCAATACGGATCGAATGTTTTTTGAATTATTCAAATCGGTTGATCCGTGTTCCCGAAATCGTCGACGAAAATTTGTATCCGCACATACATACACACACATACATACATACACACACATACACACACACATACACACACACACACACACACACATACATCCATTTTTTCTAAGGTATGCCAAAATGTTCAGAAACCTCTGAAACGTAAAGATATATAAAAATTTTCATTTTCGATTTTTTTGCGATTACTATAACTTACCCTACGGGAAGTTAATAACTAGTGACAAATTGCTGGATTCCTTACCAAATTATTAAAACTATACCGTTTGAAAATTTTGAAAAAAAAATTTTTTTTTGAAAAATTTGAATTTTTTGCCTTGAAATTTTTTGAAAACTTATAACTTTCTTCTTCAAAGCAATCACGGTGCAAAGGGTATGGGCGCCTTGCCATACAGAATCGGCCCCACCCTGGTATTTAAATAATTTATACGCCATTTTATAGGTCTAAATGATAAAAACAAATATACCAATTTTCAACTTTGTATATCATCTTATGGCCGAGATATCATTGAAAATATGCCAAAGTGGCCCCTTCTTTCAAACTCACTTTTTCGCGTAACCATAAAAGATATCGAAAATATGTTTACGGGATTCTATTCACATTGGCTCAGACCACATTATGTAGAACAATCGATGCCAAAAAATTGTTTATTATTAGCTGAAAAAGACAAAATAATTTTTCAATTGGTGTTTTCGTGCAGTGCGTTTAGTTGGACCACTTTCTAATTAGCGTTATTCGAAAGCCTAATGTTTCTTCTTTAAGTACTGCAAATATTGTTCAAATCAATTTGGTGGAACACATTGGAAAATTGAAAAAACCGGAGCCAGTACACCCGCGCATAACGCTAATAGTACCCTGCAAGTGCATAGAGTTCGTTCGGACGCAAAGCAGTGGGCGTTGCCCCCGAAACGATTCTTCAGAAATTCTGAATGCGAAAATATTTATTTTATAGTTATATGTATACATATAAAGTAATGATATAATGTAACATTGTAGTTTCAACAAATCCAAGAAACTTTTTTTTTAATGATAGTTGTAACATTGTGATAATAAAGCCCTTAATGCGACCAATCTTTATCAGTACTACAATTCTAAAAAGAATATGAAATGGCTATCAGAATTTTTTGCGTTATTATTATTTAAAGTTCTTTTAAATTATACGTCATTTGATGTAGAAGTTTTTTTATATAGTACTTCAGTAATTTACAAAAATTATTACTGAAAGTATATAAAATGCATTTATTAAATTATTTCGAAAATTATATTATTTATATAATATTTCTATTTTTTGTGTGGTTTATGCGAAAGATCGTGTTTTTTTAACTAATTTTGTATAAGCTAATTTGCATTTACTTATAATATAGTGACGATTTAAATGAATTTAATTTCAGTGTATATTTTTAACTTTCCGTAGGGTAAGTTATTGTAATCGTTCAAAAGTCGCAATCGAAATTGTTTGCACATCTTCACGTTTCGAAGGTTTCAGAACATTTAGAAATACAGAAAAAATTAATATGTGTGTCTGTGTATTCGTGTTGTATTTCGTGTATGAATGTGATAAAATTTTTCATTCACGATTTCTTGAATAATTCAAGGAACATTTGATTCCTACTGATGGGGAGACGTTCTGATTAGTTTTTCACAAAGACAGGTCGGAGATACGAAGCAGAGATAGAAACCGAGTTTTTAAAGAAACGAAAAATCCGATTTAAATGATTCAAAAAAGCTTTTGCTTTTTCGAATCATTTTCATCACAAAAAAAAATTTTTTTGTTAACTCTCTTTTTTAATATCGAAAATAATTCGAATCGAATAAATAATTTTAACTTTGCCATTCAGTTTATGCAATTCTTAGAAATACTTTTTCCAATGATAAAAGTTACAGTATTTATAATAATATATTTGAAAGCATTCAATCATTTTTCGAATTATTTCATTACAACACCGAAATTTCCAGCAATTTGCTTTAAGGCACGATACACCGCTAGTTTTAGGCATTTAATTAATATAGTATTAATTTGATTAATAATAATGTCTAAAAATTTCAAACTTCGTGAGTTTATACATATAACTATAAAATAAATATTTTCGCATTCAGAATTTCTGAAGGGGGCATCGCGCACTGCTTTGCGTCCGAACGAACTCTATGCAATTGCAGGGTACTATTAGCGTTATGCGCGGGTGTACTGGCTCCGGTTTTTTCAATTTTCCAATGTGTTCCACCAAATTGATTTGAACAATATTTGCAGTACTTAAAGAAGAAACATTAGGCTTTCGAATAACGCTAATTAGAAAGTGGTCCAACTAAACGCACTGCACGAAAACACCAATTGAAAAATTATTTTGTCTTTTTCAGCTAATAATAAACAATTTTTTGGCATCGATTGTTCTACAAAATGTGGTCTGAGCCAATGTGAATAGAATCCCGTAAACATATTTTCGATATCTTTTATGGTTACGCGAAAAAGCGAGTTTGAAAGAAGGGGCCACTTTGGCATATTTTCAATGATATCTCGGCCATAAGATGAGGTACAAAGTTGAAAATTGGTATATTTGTTTTTATCATTTAGACCTATAAAATGGCGTATAAATTATTTAAATACCAGGGTGGGGCCGATTCTGTATGGCAATGCGCCCAAACCCTTTGTTTTAAAGACGAAATATCGAAGCGCGTAAGCGTCGCGTCGCAGTCTAACGGATAAACATTGGTCAACAATAAACAGCCCACAATAAAATATCTGATAATTTGATGTGGATATGTCTAATGATCATTTTTGACCGCCAAATGGCTTTTTTTCCTTTTTTATTGGGATCCCAAAACAGCTGCACCTGCCTACCCAAAAATTTAATCAATTCTTCGATTCATCAATACTAATAAAATGGTTTTCGAATCATTCAAATCGGACGTTCTGTTCTCCCAAAAACTGAATTACCATCTATGCGTAGAGATGATTTTATTTCTTTTTCACGGCCAAGAATAGTAATAATGAAGGCTCAACAATATTTCAAATATTGTTATTTTTCAAATACTCTCGAAATAATGTAGACACATTGAATTTTACCAAAATACACTTGGCAAGATAACAGTCTTTCATGCCGCCAACAACTCGTATAAATTTGGATTATTAAAAAAATAAAAATGAACAGAAATAATGCAAAGTGCGCAATTTTTCAGTAAAAAGAAATGATTTTATTCCTGACTCGGCGAAAACATTGACGATGCATCAAAATAATTCTGTCACTAACGAAGGCCACGTAAACGCATATTAGTATAAATGCTACTGAATCAGCAACGGAGAGATACGGAGAGAGGTTATGACTTGTGTACATATCACACACATATCAGAAATGCGCAATTTGTAAAATCTGCAAAATACATTTTGAAGTACGTTTCATTCCATAATTAATTTTCAATAATTAAGGGGGTTGTTCGTTTTTTTTGTTACAAAAAATTAAAAGTATTTGTTTTTGTTCTTTTCGAAATGTATGTATCATAGAGACATGCGTTTTTTTTAAACAAAAATTACAAGATCATAGAATATTAAGAATTTTTTTTTTTTTTTCGCCGTCATTTTTTTAGCAGGGGGCGCCAAAGTGGGCATTGCAAAATCGATCTTTTTTGCGGTGCCACAGATAAATCTGTTGCGCATCGCCTGAAACAAGAAAAAAAAAACTACGTTGAAGAAGAAGTTTGAATCCAGTCCCCCTATCAAAATGAAAGAAAAAAAGAAAGAAAGGAAAAAATGGCAGCTATTTAAAAAAAAGTGTTAAAAAGTGCCTTTTTTGGGACGAGAAGCTTCGCAAGAATTTTTTGCGTAATGTTATGAAGTTTAATTTAATTAATGTTTGAGGTAGGGGGACTAGGTATTGCAGTGGTGAACAAATTAAAAAAAATGCAATTCGATCCGACTTGTAGTTTTTTTTTAATTTGTGGCACCGCATTGAAAAAAGTTAATTTGAGAAAAACGTATTTAAAGTTTTTAATATAATGTACTAAATACACCATTTAATTTAATGTACTATATATACACAACGGTGTTCAAAGAATTCTGACATATTAAAAAGGTCACGTGCATGAGGTATTATAATGAAAAAGAGAGCAGCTGCTAAAAACATGAAATAAACGGTTTCTGAGGATCCTACATATAGAGATATATAAATAATTATAACTTCGTTAAAAAAATAGATATTTAGATGATTTTTTTTAAATAATTCTAAGGTTTTTAGCTTTCGAAATATCGAAAAATCTCAAAAAACCGAACAACCCCCTTAAGCATTTATAATGAATGAAAATCAAATACTGATAATACAAAAAGAACTGGTGAAAACGCATCTCAAAATATTTCTAAAGATTAACCTTACGAAAGTCTTTAATTAAAACACTATACAATTGAAAACATTCATTCAGAGAGATACGCCAGAGTTATGAAGCTTAGAAGCATTCGATTACTTTTACTTAATTCTCATAGTTAGACCTGTTCGTAGGTAAGTGGCTAAAACGAATCGATCTGAATCAGAGGTCCTGGGTTCGATCCCGCATCAGTCTGATGTCAAGCAGTAGTGACAACAGTTTTCACTTGGAAATATAGATAAAAAGTTTCTAAGTGAATATAGCCCTGATCCGGCATTATATTCAGCTGCATAAATATTCGCTCTATTTCGGAAATTGTAATAATAATTCATCACAGAGGTAGGACAACTGTTTGGATTGCCATCAGTAGAACCTACTAATATTTATATAGTATTAAGTCAAATTGTCATTCAAAGTATTAATAAAAAAAAGATCTCGTAACAGATAATATATGATAAGGCTCAATTTTTTTAGAATTTTTACACATACACAGAAACTAACTAATGTACCCATATAGTGTGCTTCAATCAAATTGCTGCCTCTTTTCAATAAACATTTTAAGAACAGGTAGAAAAATAACCAGTTTAAAAAAATGTTCGAAAATTATTTCAATTATTTTTTTTTTCGTTTAGAACGTTTAAATATAAATAGTAAAATATCAATTATATCTTTAGCAACAATTCCATAGACTCAAAAATTTTGTGTAGATAGGTAAACTGTGTTGAAGATTTTGTGTACCGCATCCTAGATAGTAAAAAGAATAATGCAAACTTTACAAAACTAAGCAAACTTTCGTGTACGTTAGTAGTTAGTACTAAGACCTAATGTAGATTTTTTTTATTATTATTATTCTTTAACAGCAAGCAGAATATAATAGTCCTATAAGCTGTTGTGCTGATTTTGACCTAATACTAGTCTATTTGAACAGATGGCAACCCAATTGTCACATCTCTGTATGATGTATTATTATTACAATTTCTGTAATAGGGCGAGTATTTTTATTGGTGCAGCAATGCCGGGTAAAGGCTATTTTCACTTGGAAACATTGCTATCTATATTACCAAGTGAAAATCGTTGTCACTGTCGCCCGACAACAGGCTGCTCGAAGTGGGTATCGAACCCTGGACCTCTGAAACAAGTCCCGTCGCTCTTAATCGCTTACCTACGGGCGAGCCCTGAAGTAGTTAAAATGTCAAAACTTATTTAACTAAAAATTCGAAAGTTTCATTCACTGGCATACATGCTTGCTTCAACGAAAATCTCATCAATTTAAGAAATTTCATTTATGAGCACTTTCGACCAAATGACTGTTTAATGAACAAAAGAAATTATGTGAATAAATGATTAAATATACAATTTTTAAAGCTTTTAAACATTAATAAAATGGGTATTTTTTACCCCAACAAATGACAAAGTTCAGCTCTTTTTTCTATAATATTTTCATAAATTGTCTTAAGAATTACCATCATCCAGAAATACCAGCTAGAACATTCGTCGAAAAAATGAGATTGTTACGCGCATTTTAAAATGCATTGTTTATTTAATAAGTTTATAACTTATTGTTTTACTAAATGATTAAACATACAATGTTTAAAATTTATAAAATGCGTATTTTTTACACCAAAAAATAACGAAGTTCAGCTCTTTTTTTATAATATAAAAAAAGTCTTAAGAATTACCATCATCGTATAAATATTTTTCATATAATATAATTAATGCAATACCAAGATAATATAGAACATTTGTTTCTTCCATGTTAAAACAACAGCATTTGACAAAATATAGAAATAATTATAACACAGCTTTTTATAACTTTTATAACATTTTATAACGCATTGTTTACTTAATAAGTTTACAACTTATTGTTCACAGTTGATGTAATAAAAATAATCAGAATTACTAATATTTAAATAAAATACTTTAGATCGCTAACAAAAATATATTTAGTCAAATGTAGAATGTGCTTTACCAAATTTTAAGCTATGAGAAGTTATATGAACATTTTAATAAACTCAATATGACAGTTAAGAAAATATCCATTGTACTCACTTTTTCTTCAATTAGCGATGAGTAATCCTAATTGCATTAAATATATCAAATTAAATTTAATTGAAACCGGATCCTATCAAATCACAATTTTCACTCTTTCACACTATGCCCTAGGACTAATTATAAATATAGTAGTTCTTTGAAAAAATATAAATACTGTATTAAGAAGTTCAATATTTTTTTGCAATGTTTTCAATACAACTGGCAGCCGGTAAGAATACTTAGCTGTGCCGTGGCAACTAGCAGAAATGACGCATAGTCCGTTCAGTGGAATAATACGCAATGGTGGTGAGATCATGTAGGATATTTATAAAATAATCGATTTTATTCTGAAGAAAATTATTTCTAATGTGAACCACTAATTTGGAATCATTTCTAAATGTGAAAATTAGAAATATTATTAGTATTATGAATTGAAAAGTAAGCCGGAACAATTCATTTTATACGTTTCTTTATTTGTAAGAGTAATCCTCAATGTCATTTGTTAGAGTCACCAACAATAATGTTTGAAAAATTTATTAACTAATGGTTTACAATTAGTTAATAATAAATCACTAAACATGTAATTTCTCGGTACTAGATGCAACAAAAAATGAATTATGCAAATAAAAATAAGATATTTGCAAAGTTTATGAAAATTTTGCTTCTTGTTATTAAAAACTAAGCTATACATAAAATGTATGAAAATCTTATTTCTTGTTATTAAAAACTGAGTTATACATGAGATCATGATGTTAATTTTTAACTCTAGTAATAAAATGCTTCAGAATACTTTACTCGAACCACACATTTTTAAACTTGCGGAAATAATTCTTTCAGTCTTTGATATACATCACTAAAACCCTAATTTGGTCTTATAGGACTATAATAAAGTTCTGATTGAAACAGAAAAAAACGAACGGCACCCTATACTGATCAATATGTTGACTATACTAAGTTTAGAAATTTATTTATTTATATTTATATTTATTTTTATTTTTGTTTTAAGCTTTATCTTCTATATATATAAAAATAAGTCGGGTTTTCCTTCCTGACGAAATAACTCCAGAACGCACGAACCGATTTCGACAATTTTGCATTCGTTGAAAAGGTCTTGGGCTCAGCAAGGTTTATAGCTGAAAAAATTAGTTGTGCATGGCATCGTGCCTTAATGCAAGCTGCTGGAACTTCACGCACCGTAATTAAAAATTCGAGTAATAAAAATAATCAATAACTGTTTTAAATAATTTCAAATAGATTATCTTCTATATATATAAAATAAGTCGGTTTTCCGTCCTGACGAAATAACGCACGAACCGATTTCGACAATTTTGCATTTGTTGAAAAGGTCCGGGATCAGCAAGGTTTATAGCTAAGAAAATTAGTTGTGCATGGCATCATGCCTTAATGCAAGCTGCTGGAACTTCACGCACCGTAATTAAAAATTTGATTAATGACATTAGTGAGAATTATCAGAATTATGCTTGGTTAAGTCAACGAGCAATTCTTGCCGCAAAGAATAATGATGTACACGCTCTGAATTTCACCATTCAATCAAAAATTGCTGGCGATTTGGTGACATACCAATGATTCTGACTGGTCTTCCGTTTGACTTCAAACGATTGCAATATCCAGTTCGCCTTGCGTTTGCAATAACAAGTCGCAAAGCCAATCGCTTAGTGTTGCGGGATAAATTTCTAATAGATTATTTAGAAAATCATTGTTTTTCACATGGGCAGTCAAACGTTGCCTGTTCACAAGTGGAAAACCATCCGCTTTGTTTGTGTTAACGTCAGACCAAAAAACAAAAAATGTGGTTTGCCAAAGATCACTTCTATGAAACGGATAATTTGCGGATTCACTTTCATTTACTTAGAGAAGTTCAACTAAAAAACACTTCATTTTTGTAATCAAAATAAATTCGTTACTGTTGTATAATAAAATCAAATTTTTCTTTTTAAAATATAAAACAAACAAAAAATTTCTTCATCTTTCTCACGAAATCATTTGGTGGCGAAACGGAGTTCGTCGGGTTTGCTAGTCTTTAATAAAAAAAAGTATACTGAAAATTATTTGAATATTCTTTACCGTGAAAATTTATACAGTAATTCGTTGTATTGTGATAAAGAGTTCATATAAATATGTCACATATCTATAGATATGTAACCTACTTGTATTATCTATTGTCATATGTGTGAATAGGTGAACTCGATTTTGACTATTGCAAATTAGGTAGGTCCTACAAAATGCTTTGGTTTACTTATTCTGGAAGATGCCAAAAAATATTACAAAAAATCACGAAATATCACGTGGGAGACAGGGTATCTATTAGCATATCACGTGCATTTATTTTTTGCCTAAATGTAAAAATATCAGAAATTAAAAAAAAGCCAAATTTTATACGATTATGTCTCAAAAATACTCGTGATGTTAGATTGCGGAGGAGGCTCTAATTAATTATTACCAACTTTATTAAAATTTTAGCTCTAATTAATTATTACCAACGGAGAGGGAGGTAAAAATCTTCAAAATCGATCACGTGATTAACAGACTCATAGGAACTTCAATAAATTGACCAATTTTTGTGCAATACTACGAAATAAAGATCCGATAGTAAATTTTACTACTCTACTAATTTTACTATTTTACCAATCTACTACTACTTTTCTAATTTAAAACTTACGACTACTTATCGAAAATTTAATACGATCATTCTACTCTAATACTGATTGTTTTTTATTTTTTCTGAAATTTAAAAAATACAACAAATGTAAAACCAATAAAATAAAATTAATTTAAAATATTTCTCTAAGAACTATGTCTGCGAAATTAGAGTTTGATTTCTAATGCAAATTTAATTTTGAAAATAAAACATGTTTCAAAAATGTGAATGTTGTTTGAAGATTTTAAAACGAGTGGATAGCTAAATAATAATACGATATTAAATATTTGGGGTAATTTATTAATCGACTTCTGGACGTCCAGCACTAGTTCCGGAATCGCCCAGTCCTAGGAAAATGCGTTGTTTTGTAGGTCGTCGCGTCTGCGTCGGTGTTTTAAGGTGGAAGACGAAAATAACTTTTTCATAGAGAAGTAGGATCATTGTTAAGCATGTGCTATCAATTGCTCAGACGATTGAAGTACCAAACACTCAATTCGAAAGCTAAACGACTTGAAACTTTCTATAATATACTTCGAATATACTTCGAGCTTGGCTAAAGGCATCTTGTGTCACCAACAAGTATGTAAAACTTAAAAACTCTGCCAAAATGGTTAGCAGAATTGAATTAAATTTATTGATTAATTTATTAATTTAACCACGATTGGTAAGAGCACCAACCATTTCTGTGATTAAAACGTATTGAAAATAACTAAGTAACTTGTGATGACTTATCAGCAAAAAACCGTCATGGATCTCTGTCTGGCGATATTATTTTTTAATTAATTATTATATGTTCCAGGGAGGATTTGAACATATTTTGCAACATAATTTATGCTATCAATCAGAAAATGATATTTTGCATATATATGAAGACATAGGATTCGACAAGTTTATAAGGTTAGAAGAAAAACGTTTTTTGCAAACAGACAATAATAGAAGGACCTAGTTGTTATAGTCAATCATTTTAATTAAAAAATCTATAAATAATAAATAAAATCTTTTAAATAATCTATAAAATTATAATATCGTGTGAAGAAAAAATGTAACCAAACGAAAAAGTTGCAATTATATCTATCAATTAAGAATAATTTGGGTATAACTTTCAAAAACAAAATTGCAATATGTTGGATAAAGATTTTTTTCATAGAACGATTATATGCGCTTTAATCGACCTATGACTTGACCTATAACCTTGAGGGTACTAGTCCTGCTATATAAAAATAGAAAATATCGACTCCACTGCTGAAGATTTTAATTTTTTATGATTCCGAGTACACACAAATGAAAATGGTCATTTTAGTAAATGAATAATCATAAAATAGAAGAAAAAAAATCAATTGAATATCCGTAAATTAATATTATTTAATATTTACTACAATTGACTAAATGTTGAATATTTCATTTAAGTGATAAAGTTAAACTTTATTTAACATATTTTCTATATATGCACTAGGGTGGGTTAGTCCTTAAAATGGTCATTTTCGAATTTCCTTGCTCTCAGGGGCTCAAATGGTTCCAAATTGATAAAAACAATTCTCTGAAAGATTTAGCTTTTAATATTAACGTTTAGATAGAGCGCAATTCAATCAAACTTCATATGGAAAGGGCATGGAAAAAAATTTGAAAATTTAAAAAAAAAATGTTTTAGGTAGAACTTAGCGACAAATGAATGAGTTTTATTCATTTATTTGTTTGCTAAATTACATCTAAAAAACATTTTTAAAATTTTTGAAAAATTTTCCATGCTATTTTCATACAAAACTTTGAATTGCGCTCTATCTAAACGTTAATATTAGGAGCTAAAACTTTCAGAGAATTGTTTTTTTATCTATTTAGAACCATTTGAGCCCCTGGAAGCAAGGAAATTCAAAAATGATCATTTTAAGGACCACCCTAATATATATATACACACACATATAATATATATATATATATATATATATACATATATAATATTAAATTTACTATATTAAACACCAAGCTTCGCAACAGAATTCACAATGTACTATGACGTATTTTTCTATTTTATCACGGCATGCTCATAAAAATTTGATACCGTCTTGTTCGATAATTCATTCATAGAAAAAATATATATTTGCTTTGCTACTTTCTATTGAATAATTAGTAATTTAGTTTAGAAACTTATTTGGCTCTCTAATATTATGGTAATTGAATGAAAAGGGTAACTGAATGTATGATATTAGTGTATTTATTATTTTAATACAATGTCAATATCAGGAGTAACAGAAACCAATTATACATGAATATTGTACTAAAATGCATTCTCTCTTAAATCTGTTTACAAATCCTTTAGAAACAACCGATTTTTAAGAGTTTTAATTACCCCACCAAATCAGTGCTACCGATGGTTACTGTCAGAAGACTTAAAAAAAATAGTTTAGACCTAATATGTAATTATGTCAACTAACATATTTCATAATGAAAAAAGCAACTTTGCATTTTTTCAGCACCTACATATGCTTATATATGTCAAATTGTACCTTTAAGCCAAAATATATACTGAATATCCTTATTATATGTGGATAATTGTAAATATATGCTAGGAACAAATAAAATATTATCCTCTAAAATAGTCATATGATAAAACCTGTAAAACAATTTTTATTCAAAATAAAAATTATTCATGTACCTCGGTAAATTCTGTAATATAGTGCAACATGTGAACAGGTTTAACATAACCGGTTTGTTTATGTCATTCTAGGGAAATGCATCAACCTTAAAGCAAGTTATAAAACTCTAAACTGAGAATTTGATAGATAAGAACATTTAAAAAATGAAGCAACTGCACAAATCAAGATGCTTCAATAAGCAAGACAAAAATTCGAAGCAAAAGATCGATATTGAGCACTTTAAAAAGTATCTAATCAAAATATCGATTCCAAAAAAATATCGTGGCAAAAGTATCGATAGTACTCAATATCGAATTTTGAGTACTTTTCATAAAAAATCAAACATATGCAAGAAAGATCTAAAACTCATTAAATATCATATCACAATATTAGAATGAATTCTATTGCATGTATCTGATGTGTTAAATCAGAATCATTTTCAATATTGTAAAATTTTAACAGTAATTTTTCAATACTAATTTCAAATTCTATAATTTTTCAAAAAAAAAGACAAGTTATAATAGTTGAGTATTTTTGATTAAAACAATATAATAGTCTGATACTATATTCAAAAAGCAATACTTTTTAAGTACAATAATATTTTTAATATTTTTAAGTAAAATAATATTTTATAATTATTGAATATTTTTATATGAATAATTTTAGCGAGCATGCAACTTTAAAAAGCCGTTACATGTTTACATAAAAGTGCAATATGAAGCTCTTTGGAAAGCAATAAATATTCAGTTTAATGACGGTCAAGATAATATTTCGACACTTATTGTAGAGAAACATCCCTTCGGTCCGATGGGATTTAAAATTTAAAAGGATCCGAGAAACTCAAAACCATATGTTCGCATGCTGATATTCAAAAATACATGAGTATTTTGCGTAAAAAAACAATCGAAATATAATTATTTCAAATAATAATATTCATACCTTTCAATATATTAGTATTTTGCGTAGAAATTTATTTATTAGATGAGTATTATTATTTGAAATAATTATATTTCGATTCTTTTTTACGCAAAATACTAATATATTGAAATGGATGAGTATTATTATTTGAAATAATCATACATCGATTGTTGAATATGTTTTTGTAAAACACATTGGTACTTTAAAAAGCCGTTTCATTTTACATAAGAGTAATAAATAAACATCTTTATTTATTAGTGTGGTCATATTCATTTTGGGTTTTTGAGCAATAAATTCTGAGACTAATGACCCTTCGGGATCATTTTTTGACACTTCTTTGAAAAAATTATGACCAGCTATAGAGACTATTGCTTTGCATTTGGCAATGAGTGGTGTTAATAGTTGGTCGTAGAGTGGTTTTCATAGATTACGCTGTCGCTTCTTTTTGAGTACTATCGACGAAAAAGATCGATATTGGCAAATAGATCGAGCTAAAAAATCGATACCAAAAGTACTCACTATCGATCGCAAATTATCGATATTTACTCAGTACTCGATATTTCGTTCTAACACTATTTGTAACTACTATACTCGTATGAAGAAAAAATATTAATATTTAATCGAAGTTACCACCGCATCTCAATACAACTATGATAATTAACTCATAATGTAACTCGTAAAGGTACAACTCAAACCAGGAGAGCAACATTCAAGTGTAACAGTACTGATGACGTTTGACATAGATAATGACGTTTGATATCGCACATGTGTTCAAACATGTGGTTAGAGCACAATGAAAACCTATAACAATTATAGATATTTTCACTATTGTATGACCATATGTGATATGATGAAATGATCACTTCAAAATTTATATAAAACAATAATTTTGTTAAGAAAATTCAGAATTCTATGAAGTTGTAATAACAAATACAGATGCACAACAAACGCCACGTGTAAATTTATTTAGAACAAACGAACAGATTGTTACAAGTATTTTTATTCACCTGGTCCTCTTTCTGGCAAAGGTTCGGCACTGCCGTTCTGTTGATATCTCCCATATTGTTTCTTAACCATTTCTAATAAAAAAATTATAGAATTGTCTATAACACAGCCGCGCACCTCGTGTAACACTAGTCACGCTTTCTCACACCGAACAAGTGCCGAATGTAATTAACAGCGATAATATAGATTTAATATTCTCGCGAAAAAGATCGACGTCCGCTATCGTTCTGAAGTTAATGCGTTACACCGTGATGTGTTCGTATACACCGTACACGTTGCAAACCGTGAGCCCGAAACAGCTGTCGAGTTGGAATCGAACAAGAAAGCTTTGCATTGCTCGAATCTAACGGGTTTCTTCGTGTGCCCGCCACACAAGGGATACGGGGATTCGGATATTAGAACGTGTTGTTCTATGCAGCGATGCCGTCGTCGGCCATTACACCTTGATGCACGTGGTGTAAAAATACAATAGTAAGGCATGTATGCGTTTAAACTAACTAGGACTAGTGGTGCATGGCATTGTGCCTTAAGGCAAATTGCTGGAACTTCCGGTACAAAAATTAAAATTTTTAAAATTGTTTTATACTTTTTTGAAAACTTTGAAAAAAATTTTTTTGAGAATTTTAAAAATTTTGAAAAAAAAAATGAAATTTTTGAAAAATTAAACTTCTTTAAGGTTATTGTTTCAGAGATAAAATATCGAAGCGCGTAAACCCTGCTTCGTAATCTTACGAATAAATATTAGGGGGTGAGTTTTTTTTTAGGGAGAGGGGGGGTTCGACAAAAAATCACGAAATATCACGTGGTGATGGGAGGGATATAGTAAGATATCACGTGCATTTATTTTTAATTGATTCTTTTAAAAAATTTAAACATTTAAAATTTTTTTGGAAAAAAGCACGGTTTTATCACGTAACTAAAAACGCATGTGATGTTGGGTGAGGGGGGGGGGTTAATTTTGAATATCACCATGTATCACCAAAGGAGAGGGGGATACAAAAAGCCATACGCCTTAGTACGGAACCCACAGAAATGTAAACAAAATTAGTACTTATTCTTCTAAATAAAATATCTGATAATTTAATGTGCATATGTCTAATGATCATTTTTGACCGCCGGAATGGGATTTTTTATTGAATCTCCGAAAACCGTCAGACTCCCTTTCCAAAAATTTAATCAGTTCTTCATTATAACAAAGGGGGCGTCCATTAATCACGTGAGTTTTTAGGGGGAGGGGGGGTTTGACGAAAAATCACGAAATATCACGTGGAGGGGAGGGGGGGTATGGTAAGATATCACGTGGATTTATTTTTTAACTGATTTTTTTTAAAAAAATCTAACAATTTTAAAAATAATAAAAATTTTAGTTTTCACTTAACTAAAATACACGTGATGTTTTGGTGGGGGAGGGGGGGTAATTTTGAATATCACCACGTATCACCAAGGGGGAGGAGGGGTCCAAAAATCCTTAAAACTAGCTCACGTGATTAATGGACGCCCCCAAAACAATGAAATGTTTTTTTATAAAATTATCATTGCTGGCACTTTTTGCCCCGTATCTCAAAACCGGCTGGACCGACTTTTGCCAAAAACTAATCAGTATGTCTCCCCATCAATACAAATCAAATGTTTTTAAAATTATTTAAATTGGCTGATCCGTGTTCCCAAAATCATGGACAAAAAATTCTATCCAAAACACACACACATAATCCATTTTCTGTAAGGTATTCCAAAATATTCAGAAACGCTTGAAACGTAAAGATATGTAAAAATTTTCATTTTCGATTGTTTGGCGATTACTATAACTTACCCTACAAGAAGTCAAAAATGCAATTTAATTTATGAGAAGTTTGAAGAAAAATAATACGTAATCCGTAAACTTCTTTTTGGTGATATTAATTTAATTGTTCGAATATTGTTTCTAATTTTGAATTCATACCCTTTCTTCCTAACGGATTGGTCTGGTTTTACCATTTAAATATATTTTAGCTAAAGTTAATAAATTACTAAATTAATTAATTAAGTTAATAAAATGTGACCAATGTGTCCATTAGTTCGGCACACTTAAGAGAATAATTGAAATGCAAAAATAGTAAAAAGTGGTAAAAAACAGTTTTTAAAAGGGGTGGCTGCCTTTGTTCTTCTCAAATCTCTTTTCTACTTTTTCTCCTGCTCCAGCTGCACAGAGTTAAATTACTATAAAAAATATAACTAATATTCGCATTTTATCAGCAGAGGTTCAGTTTAATGAAATTACTTTTCCAGCTACATCAAGTTTTTGGATTTTATGTCGAAACTTAAAGGTCCTGAGCCAACTATCGGAAAAATTACACATACTTTCAGCAACTCCTAAATGTCAGACGAACTTTAGCCAATATTTAGCATATTGGCTCTATTGCCGTCTTTCTTTCCACATATACTGCACTTAACCATTCGAACAATGCACTTAGCTGCCCCAGTTTTTTTTTTAATGTTTATTTCTATTCTTACCAACTAAGTAGCAAACTTCATCAGTTCATCTTTTTGTTTTTTAATGTCATAAATCGTTGATATATATTGAACACATTCATTAAAACATTTATATCCTCGCCCAAACTACCTCGAAAACTTTCGAATAGATATCGAGCAATAAAATCTATCCGTTTCGTTTATGCTTTTTACTTTCCAAGACCCTGCAATAATTGTTATTTGTCATTGTTAGCAAAATGTATGTTTGAATGGGTGTTTTGGAATAGAATTTTTCTGACACTATTTCGAGAGAAGTAAGAATTGATTTGAATGCTTCAAAACACATAGCTAGCTAATAAAGGCTCAAATCCCATTTGTTTTTGGCAAAGGCAGGTCCAGTCATTTTAGAGATGCTGCGGAATAGCGAAGAAATGATCAATTTTTGAGAAAACGGACCAATTTGAAAAACTCAAAAAACATATAAACAAATATATAGGCAATAGTTTTTTAAAAACTGTTCAAATTCTGATATGAATGGTATAGGCTTTTACAATATTATTATTTCTTTAATCATTTCGAAAACATTATGTAAAAATAATGAAATTCAAAGAAATGAATAAATATGAATAAAATCGAATCAATTAACTATTCATTCTAATCTTAAGCATATCCGATATGTGACTAGCATTTGAACTTGAATGGTATTTTGAATAGACGTACATATGCTCTTATAACGGGACATATTCTCGGAAGTGAGAAAGAAATTTTACGAAATTCTTTAACACAAGAAATGACTTAATACATTTTTAAAATCGTGAAATATGAAATAATTGGACCAGAATATGAAAAGCCTTTTTAATTGTTTGTTTGAATTTCAATTGCTGTAAATGTAGTTAAAACACCGTCAATAATAATAGAACATACATTTTTTTACAGCAATAATGCTGCTAGCAAAACAAAACAGACGGAAAGAATAATAAAATCACTGTGCGGTGGTAAATCTAAATAATCACTAAAAAATAAAATACTTTATTAAGTATTAATAAAACCGATCTGGGCTTATGGCGTTAAGTTGTGGAGCTGCGCCAGGGGATCAAGAATTTCATCCATCCAAAGAAAACAATTAAAAATACTGAGGTGTTTTATATTAAACGCAAATGCACCACCTGAGCAAAATTAGTAATAAAATACTGTTTAGAAAGTAATAAAAACAAGAGTGGAAACAATCACGATAAAATATCAATCACAATAACCCTGCGTTGATTCCCATATTAAAACCATTAGCTTTTAGAAGATTGAAGAAGAAGAACCCCTTCTATTTACTGCAGTGAAGTAG
>NW_020537324.1:34480464-34521929 GCF_003426905.1 Ctenocephalides felis | reverse complement strand
ATTAATTATGATTTTTGAGATGAGATGCACCTATATTTAAAGCTAAAGTATTCTATCATCGTATCATTAAAATTTCACTTATCAAATTTATGCATTAACCCGGGTTCATATGAACCAAATGAAGACGATATTGTTCAAACAAAGAATGAATTTGTTCTAGTCATGTGAGTTATGAGTAAACATGTGAGGTAAGTCTATATTAACTAAATATGCATTTTTTCATGTTTATCGGAACGTAAAATTATGCCGTAAGCCAATGGTCTTGAAACAACAAGGTTCCAGATTCTAATCCCGTCTCTAACAGCTTGATAGCAAGTAAAAGTATTATCAAATTTTATTGAAAATATCGATATAATTCAAATATTGATATAAATATGAGATTTGAACATGATCTTAAGTGAAAATATCTTTAAGTATAGCTGCATGTATATTTCACACCAAAATATCTAATAGTAATCTCGTTCCAAATAATGTCGGACAGATGTCTCAACGTTAACGAGAACATATGCTTCTGTTTTAATATATATTTATTGTCAGAAAGATTTTGACAGAGTCAACTGGAGTAAGCTTATGGGAATTTCCTATACTAGATCTATTATGTCGATTGGAGAGATCGCAGGCTGATGCAGAATCCGTATATGGGACAGAAAGTGGAAGTTCCAGTGAACCAGGGAGATAGATAGATACAACAGCGTTGAAATAGGTAGAGGAGTGCGGCGAACAATCCTGATCCTATTCACCTATACGGAGAATGGCTCGTCAACGAGGCACTTGAAGGCACAGGATATTTTTTCGATTGGAGGAAGAAGAATCACCACCATAATGTACGGTGATATAGAAAAACCAACCGAGCTACAAAACATTATGAGAGCAGAATCGTCGAAATGGGCAGAAGATACGAAATTGAAATCAGCATTGACAAGTCGAAAGTGAAGAGAATCACAAAATGAGGATAACGATAGAAATTGAGAATTGGAAGGAGTGGATCTTCGAATACCTGGGAAGCATACTGACCAGAGATGGAAACTGCATGAAAGAGAACAAGACGAGGATCGCAAGCGCCAAGGCAGTATTCACAAATAAGAGAATGCTACTGACGAGCAAACTGAGTCTCGACTTGCGGAAGAGCCTAATAAAGTGCTACGTCTGGAGCATAGCTCTGTACGGATCAGAAACATGGACGTTAAGAAAGGCCAATTCAACTTCCTCGAGAGTTTTGAAATGTGGTGCTGGAGGCGAATGAAGAAGAGTGGGCAAAGAAAGGACTCTACTGAGAACAATCCTGAGAAGAAAAAGAAACTGGATCGGACCCTTCTGCAAAAAGAGTGCCTCCTGCAGGACATCGTCGAGAGTAAATTATAAGGAATAAAAGAAATGGGAAAAAGAAGAATGCAGACGATTGACGACTTACGCGAGAAGAGAAAATACAGGGAACTGAAAGCCGAAGCACAGTATCAAGAAGCATAGAAGCAGAAGTTCGGAACGGAAAATACATGGAATGAAAAAAGCGGAGGGGGAATAGTGGTAATAGGAATGATAGACGAAGGGTAAGGGAATCGTTTTTTTGTGGAGTCTCTTACACTATGGACCTGCCTTCGGGCAGACTACCATTTATTATTATTAATCTCATTCCAAAGAAAGTTGGCGAACGTCTCGTTAGAAGACAACTGGAATTTGCCTGGTTAAGGAATTGCTAACAAGAGCTCATAGAAAACATGAGAATAGTTCTTATTGCTGTTCATAAAAAAATAAATATTGGTCGAAAGGTTCAGATGTAACAAACAAGGTTCCAGTTTCTATTCCCGTCTCGGACACTGTACTATCACAAGTAATAGTGATATCAGTTTTTTGAAAATATAGATCTGAATATGGTCTCAAGTGAAAATATCCTTATCAAATTTCTCATTAAAAGACAATTTGATAAAAACTCCAGGTGTAATAAACAACCTTGGTTCCAGCTTCTATTCTCGTCTCTAACTGCTTGATATCAATATTCTCATTAGAAAATAAATGGGTCACCTGGTCAAGGAATTATGAGCAAACAATTATATGAGCAAACAAGAGCTCATAGAATACATAAGAATAGATTTTCTTGTATTACATAAAAGAAATAAATATTTGGCAGAAAATTCAGATGTAATAAACACATCATTATTCAAAATATCTAACAGTAACCTCATTCCAAAAAAGTGACAACCTTAGTTCCAGCTTCTATTCTCGTCTGGAACTGCTTGATATCAAGATTCTCATTAGAAGACAACTTGTTGAGGAATTGCAAACAAAAGCTCATAGAATACATAAGAATATATTTTCTTGTATTACAAGAAATAAATAAATATTTGGCAAAAATTTCAGATGTAATAAACAACCTTGAAACAAGGTTCCAGGTTCTATTCTCATCTCCGAAACTTTCTGATCACAAGTAAAAGTGATATCAGTTTTCACTTGAAAATATAGATCTGAATATGATCTCAAGTGAAAATATCCTTATGTTGCATTGCTACATGTGTATATCACATAATTAATAGAAATATTTAATAGTAATGCAAAGAAAGTGGGCAACCTCTCTTTAAAAGAAAACTGTGAAGTTGTCTGGTTCAGGAATTGCAAACAAGAGCTCATAGAATACATAAGAATAGTTCTTATCGCTGTTCATAAAAAATGAATATTCGACAAAAACTTCAGATGCAATAAACGACCTTAAAACAAGGTTCCAGGTTCTATTCCCGTCTCGGACAGCTTGATATCAAGCTTCTCATCAGAAGACATATGGGTTGCCCGGTTAAGGAATTTCAAAACAAGAGCTCATAGAATACATAAGAATTGCTCTTATTGGAGTTCATAAAAAATATTTATTTGACGAGAATTTCATATGCAATAAATGCAATTTATGAAAAATTCTCAATTGCTTCAGATATTTAATAAACTAGTGTAAAACTCGTTTTATTAACAAACATAATTTAAATTATTTTAGGTTTGTGAGAAAATTGGACTATTATTTTTACTCTTAAACATTTAGATTTTAAAATTTAATCCACAAATTGTGATCGAAATTGTTAAATAATTATTGTAAATTAGTCCTGGTATGGTTTAGGTTATTATATTGTTAAGCTTATCGAGTTCTCAATTGAAAATTTTAAGTCGCTTTCTACTAGTAAAATTCTTTACTCTGAAAAAAAATCTTATAAGATTTTAACATGAATCTCTTGAGACTTTTTACATATATTTATACGGAATAAGATAAGCATTAAGAAAAAACATGTGAGCTTAGTTTACAAGACCTATTAGATCAGACCATGGCTTCATAAACTTTGGGTCGCGACCCCAAATGGGGATAAGGGAATTTATGGGGGTTAACTTTTATAACATTACGCCTTTTTTGTGTATTTTACAGCGAATTCTAAAACCATATATTTTCATATGTATCTAAAAAATAGATCATCTAAAATATTAATTTCTCTTTCTTTCGTATTTGTCGTCATGAAACACGCAATCATAAATGGGGTCGCGAATGACAAAAGTTTTAGAAGTCCTGGATTAGACCAATCAAGCATTTTTAGCCCCGTGGCCGTTTTTTTTTGGAGAAAGTGGCATCTTGTAATTTATTTTATAGTGTTATATAGAATGGATTTACAAATTATCAAAATTAAATCGATTCAGTATATTGTCTAAAATTGTGGCAGACGCTTTCATTCATATATGCATAACACTCATAGACCTTATTCTACATTGTAGTATAAAGTCTATGATAATACTACACATACATAAATCGAGAAATCTCATAATTAGTGAAAACAAGACCTAATATATTACAACAATTTTTGTAAAAATTAAGTATATTTTGTTATGTTAACATAACAAAATATACTTAATTTTTACCCAATTATTGTTATCGTGAAAGATATATATATTATATCAGTGATTTTGCTAATCAACGCTGTAAAATAATTGATATCGATAATTATCTTTTAATTGGTCTTATTAAATTTTCTGTTGTATGATAAATCATATAATTATATGATCAAATATTATGTACCTACTAATGTAATAATATCTTAAGATATTATTACATTAGTACATAATATTATGTACGAGATACCTAAGAAGAATAAAAGGCACTATCAATTTCATCAATTGATATTTTTAAAAACAATTACTCGGTTCGAACTTGTCATATTAATGTTTTAACTTTTAACTCAAAACACGTAGTCCATTTTAAAAGATTTTCGAAAACATTTAAAATGGCGGAAAATAAACATAGCATTTGCGAAAAAATCATGCAAATTTAAATAATTTATTATTTAAATCACTAAATTTAGTGATTATGATAAGAAACACTATATAATATTTGCATTTAGCTCTAATTTAAAATAGATTTCTAAACATATTATTTGAAACCAGTTTTGATATTTGTCAAAACCAGTTTTTGATTACTAAGACATCAAAACGATCATGACACAAATAAGTAGTTTCAAGTATGATTTATTACCTTAGGATCCTTTTCATAATAGTATTGCTGAGTTCGAATCCATCTCGAAACCAGATGATCCTTAACACAATGTGCCAATGCGAAATAATAATCTCTTTGTGTAGCAACATTTCTGTCTTTAACTAAAGTATAATGGAGATGTCTATTAAATGACTTCTTCACTTCTAGTACATTTTCCACTTGGGCTATTCCTGTCACACTGATCTGTCTTCGTTTTTCAATATCACTCTGAGGAGTGGTCATGATTGCAGTAATAATAAATTAAATTATCTAATTAATGGCTGAAGACAAGTAATCACATTATATTAAACACAAATAACTAAAAGAAAAGATTTGATTGTCGGGCTCAGAAACGTACGCGCAAGGAATGTAAACACAAGAACACTCTTCCTCAACGTGGGACCGACTGACAGAAACCACCTTGTCTGCCGGCCGAAGGTCAAACAATTCACGGAGTGACAACATGATAAACATTAAAATTAATAGATGTCTGATAGATGTCACCCTAGAAAATATAATAATAATTAATAACAATATAATAATGGATGTCACTAACCGTAATTAAAAATGTAATTTTTATAATAATGATGAACAACCTATTTGCTTCTTAATTTGAATTCCTATAATTAATTAATAGGATAAATTTGAATAATTCTGTTAATCATACAGATCCATTCTAAGATATATATTGTATGCACTTCAGACAGAAATGCAGAACCATGTTATATTGGAATATTGCAAAATATTATAATTATAATTATAAAATTGGTCGGTCTATAAATAAATAAGCATAAATGGGTCGGTCCATAGATAAAAGTGAATGAAAAATAATTATAAACGAGAAATCTATAGATTGGTTCTCACATTTTAGTTTTATTAAGATCCGTTAACGGATCTGTGAATAAGAATTCTTATATATTCCTAATTAAGAATAATTAATTAACAAATTTTTAAGAATATATAAAATTTGGTAAAATTTTAGTATAAAAAGTGGTAAAAAAAATTAAGAACCTTGATTCTTATTTAAGAATATATAAAATTTTGGTAAAAAAAAACATGTCGAAAATTAATTAGCATTGTAATTAACATAACAGAAATGTGGAACCATTTTAGATTGCAATATTGCAAAATATTATAATTATATAATATTCTATGATATTGGTCCATAGATAAAAGTTAATAAAAAATAATTATAAATGAGAAATCTAGATCAATCTAGATTTCTCGAGAACCAATTGGTTCTCACATTTTAGTTTAAATAGGATCCCTTCTTATATATTCTTAAGAATATATAAAATTTGGTAAAAAAAGTAAGGACCATTGTTTTTATTTAAGAATATGTGAAATTTTGGTAAAAATCATATTGAAAATTAATTGGCATACATAACAGAAATGCGGAACCATTTTATATTGCAATATTGCAGAACATTTATATTTATAATATTCTTCAATATTAGTCCATAGATAAAAGTGAATAAAAAATAATGGTAAACGAAAAATCTATAGGTTGACATTTTACTTTAAATAAGATCCGATCTTATATATTCTTAAAAGTATATGTAAAATTTTGGTATAAAGTTGATAAAAAAATAAGAACCATTGTTCTTATTTAAGAATATATAAAACTTTGGTAAAAATCATGTTGAAAATTAATTGGTATAATTTTCATAGAAAATCTTTCAATGTGATTTTCTTACACATTTAGTTTTTTTGTGTTCATTTACCATTGGTCTTCAAAAATACTAAAACTAATGCTAAATTACAGAATTGCATGTTTAAACTGTATTTTTTTTTTGTAATTGACTTCTATATCTGAATTTTCATATTGCAATTTAATCTATTTTTCAATAAAACTATTATTCTTTTATCTACGGAACCAATATTGCAGAATATTATAAAAATATATAAAATTTTGGTAAAAAAAACTTCTTGAAAATAAGTAAAATGTGATTTTCTTGCATGTTTAGTTTACCCTTTTTGTAACCACATTTACCATTGCAATTTTTTGTGTGCTCATTTATCATTGCATTAGATTTGTCTTCAAAAATACTAAAACTAATAATAAATTACTAAATTACTAAATTGCATGATTAAAACTTATTATTTTATGAATGACTGAAATCGAAAAGTTTTGAATCTGTTTTCTATCTGCATTCTTATATTACAATTGTATTTTCAATATAATGAGAGTGAGTTTTTCTTCATAATCTAAGATTCATGTGTGAAAATCTTGATACATTAATGTAATGATGAATGTAAGGATTAATTTCCCAATATTAATATCTATGAAGGATGGGTTAGCATTAATAATAAAATAACACGATTAATTATAAGCACGTTTTGAAAATTATTTAATAAATTGTATACAAAGCATAATACCTATGAATTTTAAATTTATAATGATAAATATTAATATCTATTATTTTCATTTATATGCTTCATTACACCTTATCAAAGATAAATAACCTTTGTTTCAATCAATGAATTAATGAGTTAATTTACATGTTAACATATTTATGAAATTAAATCATGTTTAAAACTGAAGCTTCAAAGTTAATGAATATTTGCTTTTATACAAAAGTTGTACAAATGTTTAATCGATATAATACTAACTCATTAAGTCAAATTGATCAGCTCTAAATGTTATTATGAATTACTTATTAGTTACATGCAAAAAGTTATTAAATAGTATTGAGTGACAGTGATGTTTATGTAAGTTCTCCAACTCAACAATCACAAGTCACTCTGCAATAGTACGGGGATATTAGCTTTATGGTTACTACCGATTAATTTATTATGTTTTGATCAATAATCAGTTTCACCATTTATATTAACTATCTATAAATAAATATATTTGCAACTAAAACATCCCAAAACCGATGTAAGTGCTTCTATGAAAGTTATAAATTACTCACATGTACCCTAATATATTTCATTTCTTAATCTATGTGATAATAAATTTATTCTGCAAGTGAATGCAAATTAAATTTCATTTTCTTTTAATAGATAATAAATCAGTGATTGTGTAAAACATTGACAAGGTGCCATATATTAAATATGCAACTATTATAAATCTATTACTAATTATAACGTTATTTAGAAGTTTTAAAGAAGCTCAAACAACACATAGAATTTGTGAATTGCTATTAAAATAATAAACATACAAATCACAATTCAAAATTTATCGAAAAGGCAGCAAATAATAGAAGCACCAAAAACACACCACAGATCAAAGTTTCAATATTGAAACTTAGTTTTTACGTTAAATATATTTTACAACTTTGACATGAATTATGATGAATGAATTTAGTTTGTAATGAAAATAAAACTACAAAAATATAAACTACTATATAGATATTTAATGATAACTTGTATTGATGACGATAAGGTAAAATTCATAACATTACTTTTAACAATACATTATTTTAATATATTATTCTTAATGACAAGGGATGAGAAATTGCATACTAATTTAAAAATAAAATTTACGACAATTACAACCAAACAAATTTTGAAATAGAAACTAATACTAAAAAGTAATATTTACAAAACTTTAACATATTTCTTAAAACAATGTATAATAAATATTATATATGAGTACATATTTTATGTAATAAATGAATTTTTTTTTATAAGATACCTATTTTTAGTGTCAAATGTAAATATTTAAAATAAAAAGGCTTTCTATAAATCTATCGTAATTGGTTCATCATGAAAAAAAATTGATTCCATATATACTACAAATCAATTCGATTTGCAATATTCACATATAGCTTTCGATATGTCCAAACAATCGAACATATATAATATATATTTCATATTTAGTTGATTTAATTATTGTTAAAAAGGGTGTGGTTATGTTTGAAGAGTTATGTATATCGCTATACAATTAAATATCCACATTATTATATAAATATAATTTTTTGTGCTTATTTATCTTTATCACTTTCAGCTTTCTTTCCAATTGGTACAGCTGCTTTTACCCTAGAATTAAAATATAAAATCAGATACATAGAAAACTTATGTATTTTGAAGTTTTGAATAGAAAAATTTTGTAAGACTTACTTGGAAGTAATTTCTTGTAACTTGCTTCGAACGACATCGAGATTGGCATCGATTTGTGTTTTGTTAGTTTCATAAACTTTGGGCAGAGTGAAGAGCGCAACAAATGCTAAAACAAAAAATTAATGAAATATCGTCATTTACAATAATGGTAAGACAAATGAGTTTTCTAGCTAAATTGACAAGATTTATTTAATTATTGAAAATATGAATTCATGAAAATTATATAGTACACTGGGGCCTCGCTTTACGGCCTAGATACGTTCCGCAAAACTTGGCCGTAAAGCGAAAAGCCGTATAACGAATCAATTATTCTAATACGTATTCATACAAATTCAATGGGATCGGTTCCAAATTCAATAAATATATAATATGGTTTATCATTCAAAATGCATTTTATTTTTTTATTTTGTTTAAATTAAACAAAAAATTAATAAAATAAAAAACTTCAAAAACATTCTATAATTTTTAAATAAAAATGAAACAACTAAAACCCACAGATCACTGTCACCATCATTTTGCGCTGGTGGTTTGAAAAATTTGTCTAAAGTTGTTTGTCTTGCCTTCTTGTCTATTTCTTCCTTTAGTGATTTATAACAGCTAATGGCTGAGTTAATTCCTCGAGAGACATTAGCGCTACGTTCGACGTCAGGATCGTTTTCAAGGAGGATGTTTATTCCTTGTTCAAAATATGAAAAAGCGCTCTACATGATTTTTGATGTTAGCTGTTTGGATACAACGGGTTCTGTATCTTCATCAATTGCCGGCTCTGCTTGCAACTGAATGAGTTCCTCATATGAAAGGGGTTTCCTATCAGCTGCAAGTAGATCCAGCACATCAGATTCGTTTAAATCTTCAAAACCGAGATAATGTGCTGAATCCAAAATGTTTTGTCTAACTTCAGGAAGGAAATTAACTTCTGCATCGGTAGTTTTTATGCATTCTGGCCATATTTTTTTTTCCAAACATGGTTCATTGTTGTCGATTTCAATTTCTTCCAGGACTCACTAATGTTGTTAACAGCATCCTTGATATTATAGTTTTTCCAAAACGTTTGAAACTTTGAAACGTAAAGATATATAAAAATTTTCATTTTTGATTTTTTGCGATTACTGTAACTTGCCCTACGAGAAGTTAAAAAAGCCGTTATAGCAAAACATTTTAGGCCGTATATCGAAAACGTTCCTTAATTAAAGAGGGCCGTTATAGCGAAAGGCCGTATAAAGAGCGGCCGTATAGCGAGGCCTGGGTGTACAAGTTATTTATCACATTTGTGACCCATGTTAATACATATATGCCAAGTTTAAAAAGCTTTCATACCAATAATGATTAAAGTCATTCCGTTGAACCAAGCACCCAAATATGTGAGGCACCAAAGAAGAACAATGAATTTAGTTGAGTCGACCAAATCTTCAACCAGGAAGAGACGACGAAGCTCAGATACTGCAGCGTTCAGGTGGGTGACGGCAACTGTGGCAACCTGTTGGGCTTTTTCTTGGGACACACTGACATCTGTTTCCAACAGCTCCCTGTAAATAGGAAAACATCAATATTAAGTAACAAGTAAGGGTTATTACAATTAATAACCAAGTAATAGCAACTATTTTTAAGGTAAATCATTATTTTATGCCATTGATTCCACAGGTCAACATAAGAAAAGTTGTCTGTATTGAGTGTGCGGTAGGTATGTTTTCCAATTTAGTTATTAATTTACGATCTAGATTTACGAGATCGGAGATTTTGTCATTTTTTAAAAAAAAATTTTAATTTATTGCCATTTGACACCCAATTTTGACTTCAGATTCGTGCTCAGCTGTAAAAAGTGCAATGAAAAACATATGCCGCACAGCCAGCGTGCAGTAAACGGAGAGGAAAAAAGGGTATAACCTCTGAATTTTTTTACTGTGCTCCGAATTGAATGAAATTTTGGAATTAGGATCATTTTACCCTCAAGTTCAAAAGTGAAAACAATTCGGGTTGCGCCATCACCCCCCGGGGGGCTGACACCCCTTCTAAATTGTGCAATTACATTTTTTCAAAATAACGTCGGAAATCGATAGAAGAACTAATTATAAGAAAAAAATGTCTTATATAGTTTTTCAGAAAAACTAATACTTTTCAAGTTACTGGCCACTGAAGATTCATATATTTTTGGCGTTTTTCTTCGTTTTTTTGCAAATATCTGCTAAAATATACGTTTTAACGAAAATCATGTAATGAACAAAATAATATCAATAAAAATCTTAATAAATCGGTATTACATAAAGTGTTCTAGGAAAAATATTAAGCAAGATTTGAAGGAGCAAAGTCGTTTTTTATTTCGTTCAAGATTTAATTGTTGTATTTAAAGCCATCTAGTGTCGAGGTTTTACATTTTATGCATTTCGGTGAAATTGGGTTTTATAGTACTCAACATTAGCTTTAAAATGATTGCTGTTACAAGTTTTTTGCGTGTAAAATGAATGAGCTATCATGCAAATAAGAAGCATATACGAAGTTTTTTTCTTTTAAATCATATGGTTTAATGAGCGACATTTCCACCAGAATTAAAGTTATTCATATTCCATCTAGAATTGACTTCATTATAGACATCTTGATGGATTCTAGCAGATTCACTACTTTAGTACAAACTATTTTCAAAAAACTCACAATTTTATAAAAACTTTTTTTTCCAATTTTTTTAAAAATCGAAATTATTTTCATTATATCTCAAAAAGAATAAAAGATACGTATAAAAGCATATAGATAAAAATCAAGGGAATCTTTCTGGCTTATTATTGTTTCTTATTATTTTTCTTTCACACAAAAATTGACAGAGTTATGAATGTTTAAAGACTGCGCGGCCGCGCAAATTGGAAAATAAAGTTTTTATAAAATCGTGAGTTTTCTGAAAATAGTTTGTAATAAAGTAGTGAATCTGCTAGAATCCATCAAGATGTCTATAATGAAGTCAATTCTAGATGGAAAGTGAATTACTTTAATTCTGGTGGAAATGGCGCTCATTAAACCATATGATTTAAAAGAAAAAAACTTCGTATATGCTTCTTATTTGCATGATAGCTCATTAATTTTACACGCAAAAAACTTGTAACAGCACTCATTTTAAAGCTAATGTTGAGTACTATAAAACCCAATTTCACCGAAATGCATAAAATGTAAAACCTCGACACTAGATGGCCTTAAATACAACAATTAAATCTTGAACGAAATAAAAAACGACTTTGCTCTTTCAAATCTTGCTTAATATTTTTCCTAGAACACTTTATGTAATACCGATTTATTAAGATTTTTATTGATATTATTTTGTTCATTACATGATTTTCGTTAAAACGTATATTTTAGCAGATATTTGCAAAAAAACGAAGAAAAACGCCAAAAATATATGAATCTTCAGTGGCCAGTAACTTGAAAAGTATTAGTTTTTCTGAAAAACTATATAAGACATTTTTTTCTTATAATTAGTTCTTCTATCGACTTCCGACGTTATTTTGAAAAAATGTAATTACACAATTTAGAAGGAGTGTCACCCCCCCGGGAGGTGATGGCGCAACCCGAATTGTTTTCACTTTTAAACTTGAAAGTAAGATGATCATAATTCCAAAATTTCATTCAATTTGGAGCACAGTAAAAAAATTCAGACCTAAAACGCTCCGTTTACTGCACTATATGCAACATTATTTTGTTGACCTTATTGAACTAATAAATTAAGGGCTCGTTAATCGTTCAATGAGTAGGTACTTAATACGATTTTAACAACTTGTATGAATATAATTATGTGAAATTTCTATAAAAGCATATATCACGAGCAAGGATCAGCAATCCGCGCCCCGCTAAAATAGAATTTTATTTATTTTAACAACTCGCTCCCACCATAATATAATGTATTCTTTTCTTGTTGCATTCCTTATGAAATATCTACTTATTTAATTTTTTATTCATATGTTATGTTTATTAGTATATATTAAGAATTGTAAATTATTAATAAGTGCGGTCGCCACAAAATTTTGCAATATAGTGCAGCCAGTAAGACAAATAGGTTGCTCATTCATAATTTAGAGATTTTTCAGGATTAGATTTTTATAAAATCTTGCTTAACATAAAATTTAATGGCTGTAACATGTGTATATTGAAATTTGTGGAATTCTTGATTTTTGAATTTAAATACGCCCCATGAGTTAAAAAGTTTGCTTACACTTTATTTAAAGCTTTTACAGGATAAGACTTTTATGAAATCTTGCTTACTATAAAATTTAATGGCTGAAATATGTGTAAATCGAAGTTGTGGACTTCTCGACTTTCGTTTTATAATTATTTTTCAATTTATTGTTAATCTTTTAACAAGCACTTTTAAATTAAAAACGGAAATACAAAATGAATTCTTTAGATATGGGATTTTAAATTCAAAGGGATTAGAAAATTGGGGTTTTCAATCTAAGAACAAGGCGAATTAAGAAAAAAAGAACACCTATGAAATATATAGATACATAAAACATGCTGAAACTAAAACTCTTTGACTGTTCTTAATTTTCAATTTTTTCTGTATTTCTAAAACATTTAAAAACATATAATTTTAAAACATTTATTAACGTATAAAAATTGATAGAAAAATTCATGTTTCCCTTTTTAAGCCCATTCAAAAATCCACGACCAACTCATGCTTAAAATAGACAAAAATGAATAAAATTTCTAATTAATAATTATAAGAACAACCATATTTTTACAGAAACTTATATCAATTTCTCACAAAATAGATCATACCTACTATTGTAATAACAAATGAAATCAGGATTGTATAAAATCTAAAATATATTTTTGTATCAAAATTTCAACTCTTTTAGTTGAAACTTTTTTAAACTCGATTAAGAATTTTTTGCTACTACCTGGAATTGATTCATTTAATTTTGAGCGTATGCCGAATTATGATGGTTATCACGTTTTTGTTGAGAAATAAAAGCATTTAAATCACAGGTTTAGCTTTGAACACCTGCTCAAATATTTACTATCGTTTATATTCATATATAAATATTACAATACTTATAATTCATGATAATAAAACTTACTTGAAAGGATGGCCATCAGACGTCTTCTGAACAGCTTGCAATACGTTGCGATAGATACGGAAGGCCATGCAGCCGCAGACGGCTGTGAGGGAAGCGTACGCCAACACGCTGATTAGGGAGAAGCATGATAACGCCAGCAGCAGGGCGAGGGACACGCCGAATACGATGCCAGACTTACGCGGACAACGCCAGTAAATCAGCGATTCCACTGTAAAAGAAAGATCAGGGTCAGAATATATAAGGATTAGACAACTAAATTCTAAATTATATCCAATTACATTATATTTTATATATGTATATGTAAATATTCATGAGTGTGTTAAGTTGATATTCTAGGGTATCGTTCAAGTATTACGTAAGCAGACTTATTACAATTATTTACCCCCCCCCCTCCCCTTAGTCAGCAAAAGTAAGCAAAATTCTTACTGAAAATGCCCAAAATAAGCAAATCAATAACCCCCCCGCCCCCCTATTAAAAAACTAGTGGGGTGCATGGCATCGTGCCATAAGGCCAAAATTGCTGGAACTTCCCGTACCGTAATTAAAAATCTTGGTACGGAATCCAAAAAGATTTACACAAAATATGTACACATTATTAAAAACTCTATAAAATATCTGATAATTTGATGTACAGATGTCCAATTAACATTTTTGACCGCCAAATGACATTTTTTTAACTTATTTTTATTGAGAGTCCATAACCGCTGGACCTGCTTTCCCAAAAATTTAATCAGTTCGTCATCCTGTCAATACAAGTAAAGTGTTTTTTGAATTATTAAAATCAGACGCTCCATTCTCTTAGTTACCGTTTTTGGCACTTTTTACCCCGTATCTTCGGAACGGCTAGACCTGCCTTCGCCAAAAACTAATCAGCACGTCTCCTTATCAATACGAGTCGAATGATTTTTGAATTATTCAATACGGTTGATCTGTGTTCCCGAAATCGTCGATGAAAATTTGTATCCGCACACACACATACAAACACATACACAAACATACACATACATCCATTTTTTCTAATTCTAAGGTATGCCAAAATATTCAAAAACCTTTGAAACGTAAAGATATATAAAAATTTTCATTTTTTTGTGATTACTATAACTTACCACCCTACGCGAAGTTAAAGTTTTTTTTATATTTTATAAGTTTAACTATTCAAAAATGTGTATAATTTTTTTTTAATTTAAATTATTTTCGGAAATATAGCTGTTTGATCACGATGATCCTTTTTATGTTTCCCTCTCCTAGGAAACATTAAACACGCTTTTCTCTAAATTGTCTTTTTTAATACAATACCCACAACTTATACTGAACCGATTTTTGTTTAAACTTTTACGGATTATGATGCATCAAAAATAGAATAAATTTTTACTATGTTTCAAAAATTCGAGAATATCAAGAAAAGTTTAATTTATTTTTTCGAAACACTTGTTCGTAGTTCATACGAATGTGATATTTTTGTAGATTATAGTGTATTTTTGTAGACTATTTTTTAACGGAATTATTTGGAGAGTTAAAATCGGAAGTATGGTCAAATGCAATTTTTTTTAGACCCCCAAACTCCATCACCTTCTAAAATTATTATTTTTCTGAATTTTTTATATTCAATTTTTTTTCTGAATTCTTAAAACATTAATTAATAACTTATAAAAAAATGGATAGTAAAAATATTGGTTTCCTTCTTTCTTTTTGAAAATTTTAAATATTATATTAACATTAAATGAAATGAAACACTAGGCTTCACACATTGGAGTGAACTCTAGTTAATTATCCCTTTTTTTTCTTTTTTTGTTCTTTTTCTTTATTATTATTATTTTTATTTATTTATTTATTTATATATTATTATCATTTTTTTTTCGATTCCTTTGTATCACTGTAGCTTATAAGATTAAATTATATCTTGATTGCTATTAATAAATAAATAAAAAAAAATAAAAAAAAGAATTATATAAGGTACAATAATAGCACTAAAATTCATAATTTGCATGTGTCGTTACGACTGTTAGTAATGGAGTAACCAATCCATCGAAGGCAAATTCGGACCTTATTATTAATAATCATTATGAATTATTTCACATGTTATCCGAAATTTGTTCTGGTTGAATATTGAAGAAATATTTCAATGCTTCAGGTCATTTTGATTGCAAGCCAATACGAGTTTTATTAATTAATTTTACTTTTACGTGCTGAATTATTACTAAAACAACTTCGGCTCAGAAAACCAGGTTTTGAGAAGATCCGGAACAATTCTCTCTATTTTTCAAATTTTAAATTATAAAATAAAGTAGCAATATATGTAATAAAATTGAAGAAAAATATCCTCAATGCCTCATTTGCATTCGGAAATACAGTATTTATTACTGAAACTCTGTTATAATTTTCTTATCTTATCAAACATGGATTATAATTTTATCAATGTTACTATGAACTAGAGATGGGCTTATCATATCCAAAGCCGGATCGACTCGGATTTGACTCCGCTTCAGGGAGGAGTTATATCCGCTTAACAACTCCACGACTCCGACAACTTTCAAACCTAAAAGGTCATAAAACTGCCTGTGAGACGAGAAAGCGACAGCTTCCTCCCCAAAGCAAAAACGCAGTAACAGATTTAGTACCAGTTTAGGGAAATCGGATATGACAAATCCGGTGAGACAACTCCACTCCGATTCACTCCGAGGGAGGAGTTGTATCGGAGTGATAACTCCGGAGTGAGTTACCCATCTCTACTATGAACATAGTAAAGTTAACCATTGTTAGACGTGGCTAGTCAGTAATTCCTTCGATAACATCGATCGTTTATCGTTCATTGCGTGGTACCTCTATTTATAGAAGAAATTATATTCATAACACATATTCTTTGAAGTGACTAATAAATTAGTATTCATTACTAGATTGGGGATGTGGGCAGCATTCTTCGTGACCATACAAATACGTCATCGATCAAAATAAATTTAACTATTGAATAAACTAAAAATGATTTAATAGAAAATTGTATAAGGTCTATGATTTATATGCACGATGAATGCACTGTTAGTTACTCATAAAATGAAATTGCATTAAATAAATAGTGGTGCATGGCAGAAGTAAGGCAAATTGATGAAACTTTCTATGCCAAATATTAAAATTAAAAAAAAGCACTAAGATTTTTTGAAAATTGAACAAAATAAATTAGAAATTCTGAGTTTTTAAAGATCTCCTTTAAATTTAAAAATTCCTTTTTGAAAAACATTTTTTTAATATTTTGAAATTATTTTGAAAAAAAAATCTTTTGATCGTGCTGGGTTAGCTTTGTGGAGACAAAATATCAAACAAAATTTGTACTTACTATTAAAATCTCTATAAAATATCCGGTATATAATGTGCATATGTCTAATGATAATATTTGACCGCCATATTTTTTTACTTTTTTTATTGATCGCCTAAACCGCTAGAATTGCTTTCCCAAAAATGTAATCAGTTAATTTGGTCAATACAAATAAAATGTTATATGAATCATTCAAATCGTACGCTCTGTTCTTTGAAACGTAAAGGTATATAAAAAATTTCATTTTCGATTATTTTGCGATTACTATAACTTACCATGCGGAAAGTTAAAAATAATCAAACGTGAATTTCAGAATTAAACTGAAGAAATTGCCTCCAATAACTTGTTTCTTTTATTTCAAATTTATTTAAGAGCCATAGAAACAATATTTATTCACTTTAATATAAAGAGAATAAAAAAAATCATAAAAATGCGTAAACCATTTCCTTTTTTTCCCATTGCCAAATGCAGATAATGAAATTGGCTCAACAATATTTCAAATATTGTTATTTTTCAAATACTCTCGAAATAATGTAGACACATTGAATTTTACAGAAAACCAAAATACACTTGGCAAGATAACAGCTTTTCATGCCGCCAACAACTCGTATAAATTTGGATTATTAAAAAAATAAAAATGAACAGAAATATTGCAAAGTGCGCAATTTTTCAGTAAAAAGAAATGATTTTATTCCTGACTCGGCGAAAACATTGACGATGCATCAAAATAATTCTGTCACTAACGAAGGCCACGTAAACGCATATTAGTATAAATGCTACTGAATCAGCAACGGAGAGATACGGAGAGAGGTTATGACTTGTGTACATATCACACACATATCAGAAATGCGCATTTGTAAAATCTGCAAAATACATTTTGAAGAACGTTTCATTCCATAATTAATTTTCAATCATGAAGCATTTATAATGAATGAAAATCAAATGCTAATAATACAAAAAGAACTGGTAAAAACGCATCTCAAAATGTTTCTAGAGATTAACCTTACGAAAGTCTTCAATTATAACACTATACAATTGAAAACATTCATTCAGAGAGACGCGCGCTAGAGTTATGAACCTTAGGAGCATTCAATTACTTTTACTGAATTCTCATAATTGGGCTTGCTCGTAGGTAAGTGGCCAGAACAAATGGACCTGAATCAGAGGTCTGGGGTTCGATCCCGCATCAGTCTGATGTCATGCAGTAGTGACAACGGTTTTCACTTGGAAATATATTGGAATATATTTATAGATAGCTCTAATCCGGCGTTGTAACATCAATAAATTCATCAATCGTCAGAGAGGTAGGACAACTGTTTGGATTGCCATCTGTAGAAGCTATTAGTATTAATATAGTATTAATTATATTAATACTAGCACAACAGCTTATAGGACTCTCAAGTTCTGATTGCTGTTCAAAAAATTATTTCTAAAAATCTGTTAACAGTTAATATATGATAAAGCTCAATTTTGGTAGAATTTTTACACATTCACAGAAACTAACTAATATGTTGTTATAGCATTGTGCTTCAAATCTAATTGTTACCACTTTTCAATAACTGAATCGAAGAACTGATTAAATTTTTGGAAAATCAGGTCCAGCGGTTTTTCAATAAACATTTCATAAATAGGTAGAAAAATAACCCACTTTAGAGAAAAAGATTTCTTTGAAAATTAGTCCACTTATTTTTTTCGTTTAGAATGTTTAAACATAAATAGTAAAATATCAAATTATCTTTAGCAACAATTCCAAAGGCTCAAAAAGATAGACCGCGTTGAAGATTTTGTGTACCTCATCCTAGATTGTAAAAAGAATAATGCAAACTCTGCCAAACCGAACAAACTTTCATATACATTAGTACAAATCACTAAAGTAGAGAAAAAGTCAAAACTTATTGAATTAAAAATTCGAAAGTTTCATTCACTGGCAGACATGCTTGCTTCAACGCGAATCTCATAGCAATTTAAGAAATTCCATTTATTCTTTTTAATGAACAAAAGAAATTATGTGAATAAATGATTAAATATGCAATTTAAAGCTTTTAAACATTAATAAAATACGTATTTTTTACCCCAACAAATGACGAGGTTCAGCTCTTTTTTCTATAATATTTTAATAAATTGTCTTAAAAATTACCATCGTCCAAAATTACCAGCTATAAGATTCGTCGAAAAAATGAGATTGCTAAGCGCATTTTATAACGCATTGTTTATTTAATAAGTTTACAACTCATTGTTTTACTAAATGATTGAACGTACAATGTTTAAAGCTATTTAAAATTTATGAAGTGCGTATTTTTTACCCCAACAAATGACAAAGTTCAGCCCTTTTTCTTAAAATGTCTCCAGAATTACCATCATTGTATAACTATTTTTCATATATGTAATATAACTAGTGCAATACAAAAATGATATATAACATTTGATTCTTCTATATTGAAACAACAGCATTTGACAAAATATAGAAATAATTATAACACAACTAAGATATTCGTCGAAAAAATGAGATTGTTAAGCGCATTTTATAAATGCATTGTTTATTTAATAAGTTTACAACTTATTGTTCACAGTTGATGTAATATACATCATCAACATATATAAGGTGTGTTCAAAAAGTACCCGGAATTACTAATAATTAAATTTCGCGGGTCTGGAGTGTCTGATTGTCAAATTTTTTTTTTTATTGTGTTGGTATACATGCCCCTAAAGTATGATGAAATTTTCAGCTATATTCACTGTTTACTTTGTCTGTGGTAGTCGCTAAGGTTCGACGTGTTTTTCTGAGCTCGGCGATTTTTACAATGGAAGAATTGAAAAGTCAAAGAATTTGTATTAAATTTTGCGTAAAAAATGAAATAAAGTGTTGCAAAGTGCAAAAATTCACCAGATATGGCTCCGTGTGACTTTTTCCTATTCCCAAAGTTGAAGAGACCCATGAAAGGACGGCGGTTTTCCTCGATTGAAGAAAATCGCTGAGAGTGCTCAAGGACATATCAAAAAGTGAATATCAAGGGTGCTTCGAAAATTGGAAAAAACGCTGGCATAAGTGTATTATATCTGGGGGGGACTACTTTGAAGGGGACCACATTAATGTAGACGAATAAATAAATATTTTTTTGAAAAAACGAAAATTCCGGGTACTTTTTGAACAGACCTCGTACATTATCAGAATGACTAATATTTAAATAATTTAAATAATACTTCAGATCGATATCAAAAATATACTTAGTCTAATATAAAATGTGCTTTACCAAATTTTAAGCTATTAGAAGTTATATGAACACTTTAACAAACTTTATGTGACAGTTAAGAAAATATCTATTGTACTCACTTTTTCCTCAATTAGCGATGAGTAATCCTAATTGCATGAAATTTATCAAATTAAATTTAATTGAAACCGGATCCTATCAAACCACAATTTTCACTCTTTTACACTATTCCCTAAGACTAATTATAAATATAGTAGTTCTTTGAAAAAATAAAAATACTTTATGAAGTTCAATATTTTTTTGCAATGTTTTCAATACAACTGCCAGCCGGTGAGAATACTTAGCTGTGCCGTGGCAACTAGCAGAAATGACGCATAGTCCGTTCAGTGGAATAATACGCAATGGTGGTGAGATCATGTAGGATATTTATAAAATAATCGATTTCTTTTGAAGAAAATTATTACGAATGTGCACAAATTTGGAATCATTTCTAAATATGAAAAATACAAATATTGTTAGTTTTATGAACAGAAAAGTAAGCCGGCACATTATTTTATACCTACTATACGTTTCTTTATTTGTAAGAGTAAACCTCAACGTCATTTGTTAGAGTCACCAACAATAATGATTAAAAAATTTATTACCAAAACTAATGGTTTACTATTAGTTAATAAATCACTAAACGTGTAATTTTTTTGTCAATCAAAACTTTATTAAAGTTTTATAATACAAAATTGTTGAGAATTATAAAAAACAAATAATTAAACTATAAAAAATTAAAATGTAAATAAAATTACGTGTAATTTGTCGACACTAGATGCAACAAGAAATGAATTATGCAAATCAAAATAAGACGTTTGGCAAGACTATGAAGATCTTAATTCTTGTTATTAAAAACTAAGTTATACATGAGATCAAGATGTTAATTTTTAACTCTAGTAATAAAATGGTTCAGAATAGGTACTTTACTCGAACCACACATTTTTAAACTTGCGGAAATAATTCTTTCAGTCTTTGATATACATCACTAGCATCCTAATTTGATCTTATATACTATAATATAGTTCTGATTGACACAGAAACCCTATATTGATCAATATGTTGACTATACCATTCGAAACTCTTAAGTTATGTTCTGATTTAAGTTTAGAATATTACCATTTGCTTTTAAACCTTATAATTATGAAAAAAAAGTAGTGAAAATTAATGAAATATTCTTTACCGTGAACATACAGCATTTCGTTGTATTGCCTATTAAAGAGTTCATAGTATAATGTTACATATCAAATATGTGACATTTGTATTATCTATTATCATAGGTGTCAATAGGTGGACTTAATTTTGACCCTATTGAAAATTAGGTACCCCTACAACATGCTTTGGCTTACTTATTCTGGAAGATGCCAAAAATATTACAAAAAATCACGAAATATCACGTGAAGGCTTCTATAAAGATGACTATAACTAAATATAAAAAATACTAAACATTTTCAAAAAAAAAAAAAAAATCCGAAATTTTTATGATTTTGTCTAGATACCAAAAATACGCTCGATGATGGGTGAGGTCGGGGAGGAGCTAATTTAAAATATCACTACGTACCACCAAGTGAGATGTGGTTCCAAAAATCCTTAAAATCGATCACGTGATGAATGGATCTTATAGGATGCTTCAATAAATTCAACAAATTTTGTGCACAATTACGGAATGAAGATCCGATAGTAAGTTATCCAATCTGTTTTATAGAGGAATACTTTATTTATAATTTTCTAATATGAACCAATCTTTTCAGGAATATAAAAAAATACAACAAATTTAAAGCCAATAAAATAAAATTCGTTTAAAATAATTCTTTATGAACTAAATATGCCTGCAAAATTAGAAATTGGTTTTTCATTTAATTTTGCAAATAAAACATGTTTCAAAAATGTGTTTAATGAATGTTGATTATGACAAATTCATTCCATATAGAGAACTTTCCTGCATAAAGGTTCAGCTGTTCTTCATTTCTTAATCGAAAAATAGAAAAACATTAATTACACGTGCTCGGATTAACTTAGACATTTTGGTATTTTCTTTACTTTATGGTATTTGAGAATGTCAACAAAATTTTGAGTTGTGCCAGCCGCCAGTTATAACGATTTTAAAAATAAATTGTGCAACATTTAAAATTGATCAGATAGCTAAATAATACTATATTAAATATTTGGGGTAATTTATTAATCGAATTCTGGACGTCCAGCACTAGTTCCGGAATCGCCCAGTCCTAGGAAAATGCGTTGTTTTGTAGGTCGTCGCGTCTGCGTCGGTGTTTTAAGGTGGAAGACGAAAATAACTTTTTCATAGAGAAGTAGGATCATTGTTAAGCATGTGCTATCAATTGGTCAGACGATTGAAGTACCAAACACTCAATTCGAAAGCTAAACGACTTGAAACTTTCTATAATATACTTCGAGCTTGGCTAAAGGCATCTTGTGTCACCAACAAGTATGTAAAACTTAAAAACTCTGCCAAATGGATAGCAGAATTGAATTAAATTTATTGATTAATTTTTTAATTTAACTACGGTTGGTAAGATCACCAATCATTTCTAAGGTTGAAGCTTATTGAAAATAACTATGAAACTTGTGAGGACAGTAATTAACAAAAATCCGTCATAGAGTCCTTTCCGGCGATATTATTTTTTAATTGTATATTATACACTTTATGTTCCAGGAAGGATTTGAACATATTTTGCAACATAATTTGAGCTATCAAGCAGAAAATGATATTTTACACAAAATACATAGAATTCGACAAGTTAAAGTTTCATAATCTTATTTTTTATAAGGTTAGAAGAAACACGTTTTTTACAAACAGACAACAATAGAAGGACCAAGGTGGTTATAGTCAATTATTTTAATTAGAAAGTAAAAAAATAGTCTATAAATTTATAATACCATATGAAAAAAATGGTACCAAACGAAAAGTTGCAATAAGGTTCTATCAAGTAACAATGATTTGGGTAACTTGCAAAAACAAAAGCAATATATATTGGATCCAACATATGTTGGATAAAGATTTTTTTCATAGAACGATTATATGCGCTTTAATCGACCTATGACTTGACCTATAACCTTGAGGGTACTAGTCCTGCTATATAAAAATAGAAAATATCGACTCCACTGCTGAAGATTTTAATTTTTTATGATTCCGAGTACACACAAATGAAAATGGTCATTTTAGTAAATGAATAATCATAAAATAGAATGAAAAACAAACAATTTCAATTTAATATCCGTAAACTATTATTACATAGTATTTACTACAATTCAATGAAAGTTGAATATTTCATTTCAGCGATAAAGTTTAAATTCAATACTCTCTGTATGGTAGTATATATACGAGGTGTGTTCAAAAAGTACCCGGAATTACTAATAATTAAATTTCGCGGGTCTGGAGTGTCTGATTGTCAAATTTTTTTTTTTATTGTGTTGGTATACATGCCCCTAAAGTATGATGAAATTTTCAGCTATATTCACTGTTTACTTTGTCTGTGGTAGTCGCTAAGGTTCGACGTGTTTTTCTGAGCTCGGCGATTTTTACAATGGAAGAATTGAAAAGTCAAAGAATTTGTATTAAATTTTGCGTAAAAAATGAAATAAAGTGTTGCAAAGTGCAAAAATTCACCAGATATGGCTCCGTGTGACTTTTTCCTATTCCCAAAGTTGAAGAGACCCATGAAAGGACGGCGGTTTTCCTCGATTGAAGAAAATCGCTGAGAGTGCTCAAGGACATATCAAAAAGTGAATATCAAGGGTGCTTCGAAAATTGGAAAAAACGCTGGCATAAGTGTATTATATCTGGGGGGGGACTACTTTGAAGGGGACCACATTAATGTAGACGAATAAATAAATATTTTTTTGAAAAAACGAAAATTATATATATATATATATATATATATATATTAGGGTGGTCCTTAAAATGGTCATTTTCAAATTTTCTTGCTCCCAGGGGCTCAAATGGTTCCAAATAGATAAAAAAAAATTATCTGAAAGTTTTAGCTCTTAATATTAACGTTTAGATAGAGCGCAATTCAATCAAAGTTTGTATGGAAAGAGCATGGAAAAAAATTTGAAAATTAAAAAAAAATGTTTTAGGTGTAACTTAGCGACAAATGAATGAGTTTTATTCATTCATTTGTTCGCTAAATTACATCTAAAAAACATTTTTAAATTTTTTGAAAATTTTTCCATGCTATCTCCATACAAAACTTTGATTGAATTGCGCTCTATCTAAACGTTAATATTAAGAGCTAAAACTTTCAGAGAATTGTTTTTTATCTATTTGGAACCATTTGAGCCCCTGGGAGCAAGGAAATTCGAAAATGACCATTTTAAGGACCACCCTAATATATATATATATATATATATATATATATATATATATATACACATGTATAATATTAAAGTTAAAATTATACTATATTAAACACCAAGCTTCGCAGCGGACTATGACGTATATTTCTATTTTATCACGGCACGCTCATAAAAATTTGATACCGGCTTGTTCGATAATTCATTCATAGAAAAAATATATATTTGCCTTGCTACTTTCTATTGAATAATTAGTAATTTAATTCAGAAATTTTTTTGGCTCTCTAATATTATGGTAATTGAATTAAAAGGGTAACTGAATGTATGATGATATTAGTGTATTTATTATTTTAATACCATGTTAATAACACGAGTAACAGAAAACAATTATACGTGCATGCATGAAATATTATACTAAAATGCATTTACTTAAATCTGTTTACAAATCCTTAGAAACAACCAATTTTTAAGAGTTTTAATTATCCTATGAACAAATCACTGCTACCGATGGTTACTGTCAGAAGATTTAAAAAAAATAGTTTAGACTTAATATGTAATTATGTCAACTAACAATCGAATTTCATAATGATGAAAAATGCAACTTTGCACTTATATATGTCAAATTGTACCTTTAAGCCAAAATATATACTGAATATCCTTTATTATATATGGATAATTGTAAATGTATGTTAGGAACAAAAAAAAATAATTATCTTATAAAATAGTCATATAATGAAACCTCTAAAGAAAGTTTTATTTAAAATCAAAAATTATTCACGTACTTCGGTAAATTCTGTAATATAGTGCAACATGTGAACAGGTTTAACATAACCGGTTTGTTTATGTCATTCTAGGGAAATGCATGAACCTCAAAGCAAGTATAAAACTCTAAATTGAGAATTTGATATATAAAAACATTTAAAAAATGAAGCAACTGCATAAATCAAGATGCTTCAATAAGCAAGACAAAAATTCGAAGCAAAAGATCGATATTGAGCACTTTAAAAAGTATCTAATCAAAATATCGATTCCAAAAAAATATCGTGGCAAAAGTATCGATAGTACTCAATATCGAATTTTGAGTACTTTTCATAAAAATCAAACATAAGTGCAAGAAAGATCTAAAACTCATTAAATATCATATCACAATATTAGAATGAATTCTATTGCATGCATCTGATGTGTTAAATCAGAATCATTTTCAATATTGTAAAATTTTAACAGTAATTTTTCAATACTAATTTCAAATTCTATAATTTTTCAAAAAAAAAGACAAGTTATAATAGTTGAGTATTTTTGATTAAAACAATATAATAGTCTGATACTATATTCAAAAAGCAATACTTTTTAAGTACAATAATATTTTTAATATTTTTAATATTTTTAAGTAAAATAATATTTTATAATAATTGAATATTTTTATATGAATAATTTTAGCGAGCATGCAACTTTAAAAAGCCGTTACATGTTTACATAAAAGTGCAATATGAAGCTCTTTGGAAAGCAATAAATATTCAGTTTAATGACGGTCAAGATAATATTTCGACACTTATTGTAGAGAAACATCCCTTCGGAGCGATGGGATTTAAAGTTTAAAAGGATCCGAGAAACTCAAAACCATATATGTTCGCATGCTGATATTCAAAAATACATGAGTATTTTGCGTAAAAAAAGAATAGAAATATAATTATTTCAAATAATAATATTCATACCTTTCAATATATTAGTATTTTGCGTAGAAATTAATTTATTAGATGAGTATTATTATTTGAAATAATTATATTTCGATTCTTTTTTACGCAAAATACTAATATGTTGAAATGGATGAGTATTATATTTGAAATAATCATACTTCGATTGTTAAATATGTTTTTGTAAAACATATTGGTACTTTAAAAAGCCGTTTCATTTTACATAAGAGTAATAAATAAACATCTTTATTTATTAGTGTGGTCATATTCATTTTGGGTTTTTGAGCAATAAATTCTGAGACTAATGACCCTTCGGGATCATTTTTTGACACTTCTTTGAAAAATTATGACCACCTATAAAGACTATTGCTTTGCATTTGGCAATGAGTGGTGTTAATAGTTGGTCGTAGAGTGGTTTTCATAGATTACGCTGTCGCTTCTTTTTGAGTACTATCGACGAAAAAGATCGATATTGGCAAATAGATCGAGCTAAAAAATCGATACCAAAAGTACTCACTATCGATCGCAAATTATCGATATTTACTCAGTACTCGATATTTCGTTCTAACACTATTTGTAACTACTATACTCGTATGAAGAAAAAATATTAAATATTTAATCGAAGTTACCACCGCATCTCAATACAACTATGATAATTAACTCATAATGTAACTCGTAAAGGTACAACTCAAACCAGGAGAGCAACATTCAAGTGTAACAGTACTGATGACGTTTGACATAGATAATGACGTTTGATATCGCACATGTGTTCAAACATGTGGTTAGAGCACAATGAAAACCTATAACAATTATAGATATTTTCACTATTGTATGACCATATGTGATATGATGAAATGATCACTTCAAAATTTATATAAAACAATAATTTTGTTAAGAAAATTCAGAATTCTATGAAGTTGTTAATAACAAATACAGATGCACAACAAACGCCACGTGTAAATTTATTTAGAACAAACGAACAGATTGTTACAAGTATTTTTATTCACCTGGTCCTCTTTCTGGCAAAGGTTCGGCACTGCCGTTCTGTTGATATCTCCCATATTGTTTCTTAACCATTTCTAATAAAAAAATTATAGAATTGTCTATAACACAGCCGCGCACCTCGTGTAACACTAGTCACGCTTCTCACACCGAACAAGTGCCGAATGTAATTAACAGCGATAATATAGATTTAATATTCTCGCGAAAAAGATCGACGTCCGCTATCGTTCTGAAGTTTAATGCGTTACACCGTGATGTGTTCGTATACACCGTACACGTTGCAAACCGTGAGCCCGAAACAGCTGTCGAGTTGGAATCGAACAAGAAAGCTTTGCATTGCTCGAATCTAACTGGTTTTCTTCGTGTGCCCGCCACACAAGGGATACGGGGATTCGGATATTAGAACGTGTTGTTCTATGCAACGATGCCGTCGTCTGCCCGCACGCGGCCATTACACCTTGATGCACGTGGTGTAAACTACAATAGTAAGGCACGTATGCGTTTAAACTAACTAGGACTAGTGGTGCATGGCGTTGTGCCTTAAGGTAAATTGCTGGAATTTTCCGTACAAAAATTAAAATTTTTAAAAATGTTTTATACTTGTTTGAAAACTTGAAAAAAAATATTTTGAGAATTTTAAAAATTTTGAAAAAAAAAATGAAATTTTTGAAAAATTAAACTTCTTTAAGGTTACTGTTTCAGAGATAAAATATCGAAGCGCGTAAACCCTGCTTCGTAATCTTACGAATAAATATTAGGGGGTGAGTTTTTTTAGGGAGAGGGGGGGTTCGATAAAAAATCACGAAATATCACGGTGCGAAGGGAGGGATATAGTAAGATATCAAGTGTAATTGTTTTTAATTGTTTTTTTTTTCAGAAATTTAAACATTTTAAAAAAAAGTAAAGCACGGTTTTATCACGTAACTAAAAGTGTGATGTTTGGTGAGGGAGGGGGGGGTTAATTTTGTATATCACCATGTGTCACCAAGGAGGAGGGGGGGTACAAAAATCCATAAAAACTTGCCCACGTGATTAATAGACGCCCCCTTAGTACGGAAACCATAGAAATGTAAATAAAATTGGTACTTATTAAAATCCCTATAAAATATTTGATAATTTAATGTGCATATGTCTAATGATCATTTTTGGCCGCCAAAATGGCATTTTTTTCTACTGAATCTCCGAAACCGCCAGACCTCCCTTTCCAAAAATTTGAACAGTTCATTTTAATAATATCAATAAAATGTTTTTTTTTAATCAAATTATCATTGTTGGCACTTTTCGCCCCGTATCTTGAAAACGGCTGAACCTACCTTTGCCAAAAACTAATCAGTACGTCGCCCCACCAATGATCCGTGTTCCCGAAATCGTCGACAAAAACTTCTATCCAGAACACACACACATGATCAATTTTCTGTAAGGTATGCCAAAATGCTCAGGAACGCTTGTAACGTAAAGATATGTAAAAAATTTAATTTTCGATTGTTTAGCGATTACTATAACTTGCCCTACGGGAATTTAAAAATGCAATGTAATTCATGAGAAGTTTGAAAGAAAATAATACGTCATACGCATTTCTTTTTTTAACACTAAACATACCATAGCGGGTCAAATGACCCATTTTGAACTTTTGCATTGAAAATGCACGTATAATTTTATTGCGTTTGCACATTTGACTTCATGACTTTTTTTAAGTAATTAAAGTACAGTTATAAACAATTTTTTTTCTTGTTTTGTTTTGTTTATTCTGAGTTATCCTTCTTGTATACCGATATCTACCACAATGGGTCATTTGACCCGGAGAGAATTTTTTGGTTTGTGAGATTGTCGAGTCATATTTGTAGTCAGTAAGTTGCACATTCTTCTAAACACTGTTGCGTAAATTAGTTCAACGAAAATAGCTCAGAATAATTTCAAGAAAATATCAAATTTTAGTTTTTTATTGTTAGAAAAAGTGGCAGAAATTGAAAGTCTTGGTAAGTACCTAGCTTATATTTTATTTTGATAGCTATAGTAATACAGGTTATTTTTTACCCAAAAAATGTCGAAGCAAACAAGACAGTAAAAGTTCTTAGAAGATATAAATAATATTGGCGAAGAGTTTTCAGAAATTAGTGAAGATGAATTTTCTGAAAATGAAATTATATTGGTTGAAAATAAAAATGAGTTTGATTCAACAGATACTGACGACGAAGAAAACAATGATAAATGTTTACCTGAAACTGTTTCATATTACAATAAAACCAAATTTGGTGTAGACATGACCGATCAAATGGCGAAGAAATTTACTACAAAACCCAAGTCTTGCAGATGGCCTCTCCAAGTTTTTTTCAATATCCTTGATTTAGCTGACATAAATGCCTGGATTTTGTACAAGCAAACGACAGGAGAAAATATCTCAAGCTAGCAGAAGAACTTGGCGCCGATTTTCGAGAAGTCCGTGAACAACCTGTTTTGGTTGAAATTGAAACAAATACGAAAGTATCGTTGCCTAAGTCTACTACAGATGCTTATATACGTATGAGATGTCAAATAGGATACTGTAAAGAAAATAAAACCAACAAAATTTGCTCTAAATGTAAAAAATATGTTTGCGGAAAATGTACAATGGATACAATTATATGTGAACAATGCGATTAAATATGAATTAAATTTTTTTATTTTTGCTTTTGTAATAGAAATGCTCAACATACTATTTTGTTTAATTATAATAAATTTAATTTTTATTTTTATTTTCTTTCTAACATCCACATTTCATACATTCAAGCATGAAACATAGAGTCGGGTCATTTGACCCGCTATGGTAGAAATAGGTATATATTAAGTCTTGGTATGATTAGTGTTAAATATAACTTCATTTTGGTGATATTTATTTAATTGTTCGAGTATTGTTTTTTATTTTGAACTCATACCCTTTTTTCTGAAAAATTGGTCCCGTTTTATCATTTAAATATATTTTAGAAAAAGTTAATGAATTACTAAATTTATTTCACATATCAAAAATACCAAGAAATATGAAATCAGTGGTAAAAAAAAAATTCAATACAGTAAAAGTCCATTAGTCCGACAAACTTAAGAGAATAATCGTTGCAGAATAATTAAAGTACAACAATAGCACAAAGTAGTAAAAAACAGTTTTTATAGGGAGTGGCTGTCTTTGTTCTTCTTAAAACCCTTGCATGTTTTTTCTCCTTACCCAGCTAGTACAGAGTTAAATTATTAACTGTTACAAATTTATCAAATAATATTTGTATTTTTTATTCAGTTTATTGAAATTACTCTTCCAGCTATATTAAATGTTCGAATTTTATGTTAAAACGTAAAGATTCTGAGCCAACCATTGGAGAAATTACACACACTTTCAGCCACTTTCAGCATTTCCTAAATCTTATACAAATTTTTTTGCCTTTTCAACATAGCCAATATTCAACAATGGCTCTATTACCGTCTTTCTTTCCACATATACTTAACCATTTGAACAATACATTTAACTTCATCAGTTCATCCTTTTGTTTTTTAATGTCATAAATCGTTGATATATATTGAACACATTAATTAAAACATTTATATCCTCGCCCAAACTACCTCGAAAACTTTCGAATAGATATCGAGCAATAAAATCTATTCGTTTCATTTATGCATTTTACTTTCCAAGACCCTGCAATGCAATAATTGTAATTTGACTTTGTTAACAAAATGTATGCTTGAATGAGATACAATTTTTCTGGCACGATTTCGAGAGAAGTAAGAATTGTTGTGAATGTTTCAAAACACATGAGGCTAGTTACTAATGGTGCAAAAAGCGCATATGTTTTTGGCACAGGCAGGTCCAGTCATTTTAGAGATGCTGCAGAATAGCGAAAAAATGGTCATTGAATTTTTCGAGAAAACGGACCGATTTGAAACATTAAAAAAAAATAATACAAATATATAGGCAATAATTTTTCAAAAGTGTTCAAATTCTGATATGGATGAAATAGGCTTTCATTTAATAATTTCAAAAATGTGATGTAAAAATAATAAAATTCAAAGAAATTAATAAAAATGAATAAAATCGAATCAATTAATTAACTATTGATTCTAATCTTAAGCATATCCGATATGCGACTAGCATTTGAACTTGAATGGCATTTTGAATAGACGCATATGCTCGTATAACGGGACATATTCTCGGAAGTGAGAAAGAAATTTTATGAAATTTTTTTTTTTCTTGTCAATCAAAACTTTATTGAAGTAATTCTTAACATAAGAAATTATTTGATTAATATATTTCTAAAAACGTAAAATATGAAATAATAGGATCAGAATTCAGAATATGAAAAACCTTTCTCAATTGTTTCTCAAATTATTCAATAATAGAACAAACATTTTTGACAATAATGCTGCTAGCAAAAATAAAACGGATGGAAAGAATAATAAAATCACGGTGTGACTAATTGGTGGTAAATCTGAATTAGCACTGAAAAGTAAAATACTATATTAAGTAATAACCCGATCTATGCTTATGGAATTAAGTTGTGGAACTGCGCCAATCAAATGCGCGATCAAAAATTTCATCCATCCAAACAATAAAAACAATACTGGGGTGTTTATATTATATACAAATGCACCTGGAACGTGGAACCCATCACGAGAAGATTATCAACCACAATAACCCTGCATTGATTCCCATATTAGAACCATCAGCTATTAGAAGTTCGAAGAAGAAAAACCCCTACGATCTACTGCAGTGAAGGAGATGTACCTGGTAAGATGACCACCACGTCATGTGTGATGGTGATGTGTGAAGGAATGAAAATTCTGTAGTTTTAAAAATCAGCACAATTTTTTCTGATTGCTATTAAATATTGTAGAACAAAAATGCTACTTATGCTTGAACAAAGAAAGTGTTACAACTAGTTTCAATTCTTTCCTTTATAAAACTTCCAAACTTTAGTAAACTTATTAATTACTTACCGAAATATCAACAACTGGGGATAAATAGCATTTTGCCTTAAAACAAGTTGCAAAAAAATTTGATAGTTAATTTTCCAATAAGTGTAAGTACTTTACTTAACTAGTTAAATGTAAATGACGAATATACTCATCATGAGAAAGTGAAGAAATCTTTGACCATTAGCTATTTATATAGAAATTTTTGCAAAAAAAACTAAATATATTCTCAAGTTTCAAGATATTTATAAGGCAGCTATTAGACTATTGACATCTAATAGCAAAACTATTCATAAGTTTTCTGTCATTAATTTAATATTTTAAGTAAATTTCGTTATTCCCATGAACAGTAAACAACATTAGTATAAAATGCATTCGATTGCTTTCCGGTTCATAAAAATATGCCATGAATCGATCACATTTAATTTTTAAATAAAAAGTATTGATGCTTGTGGAACATCACTGCTAATATGAAAAATAGGTTTTTAAGCCTTCCGAATTCAACAAAGAAATAGTTGCTACAAAAAGTTTTATTATGACTATTGAAAAAAGCTTTAACGCAGCTGCTTTTAATCTATAGGACCAGTGATTGCAAACCTTTGCAATCTTTGTAACAAAATTAACAAGTTTCAAACTTTTAACCACTATCCAAATCGATTATATTACTATTGTTTCGTCATCAGTCTCAAGGATATAAATATATAAAACTATATAAATATATATGAACTGTAGATATTTTTGTTACACATCAAACATATTCTTGAAATGTTTATTTGCAGGCAATAACAAACAATAAATAAGTTATTATTTATTAGGTACGTTTCAAAACTGTACGTGCGTCATTATTCCGGATGTTTTACAAATTCAAACCAGGAAAAAAACAACACACAATTCTTTGACATTGTTTCAAAAAAAAAAACAGTAAAACAAAATAATGAACTAAAAGTTAATGACGAATTGAGAATTAAATCTAATTTTCATTTACAATTCATCAGTCATGTAACTACTATATAATTTTATTTTACTGTTTTTTTGTAACAAAATGTCTTCGAAAATTGTGTACTGTTTTTTCCTGGCTCGATGGGCCAATTATGCCATAAAATTGACCAATGTTATGGCACGGCTATGTTATTTAGCAGTTTTCATACAAAATGGTACTAAATACTGTCAAAATGCAACTTCATTCATATGTTATTTGTTACACTACAAAGATACAGTTATGATAGCATTGATTTTTTTGACATTTGTTCTATTTAAAACGCCCCATTGCATAGCAAATACATGGCTTTTGATATTATATAGTACCATTTAGTATGAAAACTGCTACATAACAAAGCCTTGCTATAACGTTGGTCTAATTTATGGCAGAATTAGCTCATCAGCCACTGAATTTGTTAAACATGCTGAATGATGACACGCATACAATGTCGAAATGCACAGAATAAAAAGTTATCTATTTATTGTTTTTTATTTCCACTTTTTGGCTGCAAATAAACGTTTCAAGAATAATTGTGTGTGTGTTCAAAAGACTTATAATAATGCATATAACGCAAATAAATAAGGCGCGAATAAAATCTTTAATTCAATGATTGTTAATTATCCTGCTGAACAAAATATAAAAGTTAGATCAGAAATAATCACCAGCTGTTTCTTGGCTCGAACACTAACAGATACCGGAATTCGGTCGCCAAAACATATTCGAATCTAGACGCCAAATAGTTTATACATTATAGTTTATCCATTAAAGTAATGTAAAACGAACGAATATGTAAATCGATATGTGAATGGTCCATACACCCGCATTAAAACAGTTAGGATTATTAGGATACTGGCACATTGATGTTAAATGTAAAGGTTAATATATTACATATTGCAACATGTTTTTATTCAAACAAAAATTAATAATAGAATAAAAGTGTTAAATTGGGAACTCACAATTCTTGAAGACATTGTTTCAAAAAAAAAAATTAGATAATTAACAAAAATTTAATAAAATTATGTAGTAGCCACATGACTGACGAATTGTGAATCTAATCTAATTTTCATTAGATACAACATACATATATTAGAAATAATTGTTGTATGTGCCTTAAAAATCGTTTTTAAATATTATGCAACGTTAGCAATTTATAAAATATCCGTTATGTTATTGAATATGTTAATAGCAAAATAAGACTACGATGCATTAAAAAAATGCAAACGTTGAAACCTCATTTGAGAATCATTTTTCGATGCGTTTGCGCGTTTCCAATATAGACTCGTCTTTGGTCCCTGGTCAATTACCGAACATTAATAGAACGACAGATAACTGTAACCAATATAACTGTAGAGAACCGAAAAAATGTATTATAGAAGGAAAGTATAATTTTAATTCATAAATGATTCTGTAGAAAATAAATGATAAATTTATAAAATAAATTTATTATGTAATCAATATTTTATGTATAACAAAAAATGGAACAAAGTACAATAGTGCATAGAATATTTTTTAAATACCCCGCTCAGAAATTTGATTCATAAATAGATTTTAATTAATAGCTAATATAATCTTAGCTTGTATAATCTAATATAATAGCGCTTATACAACCCTGAGATGCTTGGCAGCTTTGTTAAGAATTCTGTTATTTATTTAAATAAATAAATAGACTATAAATCAAATTGTTAGTTACAAAATAAATTTATCTAAGAATATTACGTAACAAACGTGTGCGTTATACTGCATAATATTAATGAAAATTCATGTTCTTATTTATTACCTTCCTACCGTGTGAATTTTATAGTACTAATTTCTTGTAATGGAGTAAAGTATAACGGTGCATAGAATATTTTTTAAATAACCCGAGCAGAAATTTGATTCATAAATAGATTTTAATTAATAGCTAATATAATCTTAGTTTGTATAATCTAAATAGCGCTTATACAACCCTGAGATGCTTGGCAGCTTTGTTAAGAATTCAGTTATTTAATAAAATAAATAAATAAACTATAAATCAAATTGTTAGTTACAAAATAAATTTATCTAGGAATATTACGTAACAAACCGTGTGCGTTATACTGCATAATATTAATGAAAATTCATAGTCTTATTTATTACCTTCCTCCCGTGTGAATTTTATAGTCCTAATTTCTTGTAATATTTCCTCCATGTCTGTTTCGGCGTTACTTTGGGCGCTTGGGTTACACAACAAAAAACACAATTCACGGACAAACTAAAATAAAAATAAATTGCAGGCACTCTTTATCACTTGATGCACGAGTGTATCACCTTGATAGTAAAAGGTGCACGTATCAATTCACGTATACGTCAGGGATAGCACTCTCCATCTAAATAGTATTTTTGTTATTTAGACTTTGGGATTATGTCACATTCAGAAGTGCACTATGCGACTCGTTTCGTCAGACTACGGACAGTCGCCGACGGGGCGAGCTCTGATAATAATTTCGACAAGAACTACACAACCACATTGGTCCCATGTGCGTTTGCTCGTGTGCGTGAGCCATAGAGGGCCTACTAGCAAAATAATAGGATTGTATACCTAAGCGAACACAGGCAAAAATCCTTTGTGTGTCAGATTTAGTGACGCATCTTTCCAACTGAAAAATATTTGCTCTCAAATATTTTGCAAAGGGTCGGTTTCATGATTCATAAATTGATAAGTTATAATAAAGACGAAGATTTCATATACATTATCTATTACCAATAACTATTGTTTGTTTAAATGATTCAACAGAATTTCATTGTGAACTAAATAAATATTGCATGAAATGCTTTATTCTAATCTACTGAACATTGTAATTGTTTCTAACCCCGGAAATTTCCTAATACTGATAGCTATTGATAAACATACTTAGTTGCAATAACAATTATATTTGTAAATTCTTATTCAATTTAATTTTTTGATATTCCTGTTATTGTTTTAAATATGCGGAGGAAGTAAATGGCAAAGCAGCTCAAACTAGTGGTGCACGGCATCGTGCCTTAAAGCAAATTGCTTGAACTTCCCACACTGTAGCGCAATATTGTAATATTGGCTTATATTTATAAGAATTATATAAACTGAATTGCAAAGTTGAAATTATTTGTTTAAAGTATATTAGAAAATAATTAAAATTAAAATCTGAATTATTTTCGATATATAAAAAAAAAATTTTGAAAAAAAAACTTAGAAACAAAAACAATTTTTGTTTAAAAGCAATTATTTTGTTGAAACAAGCAGAAAGTTTTTTGAATAATTCATATCGGACGCTTAATTCTCCCAAGAACTGCCATTTTTTGCACCTGTATTTTCGAAATGGCTGGACCTGCCTTTGCTCAAAACTAATCACCTCCTCTCCCAACCATTACAACTTGAATGTTTTTAGATCATTCAATTCGATACTCCGTTCTCTCAAAAACTCGATTTGTATTTCTACACTATTTGCTCCGTATCTCCGTAACGGCTGACCTGCCTTTAAAAACTAATCAGCACATCTCCCTATCAATAGGAATCGAATGTTTTTTTAACCATACAAAACACACATACACATCCATTTTTTGTGATTATGAGGTATGCCAAAATGTTTAGAAACCTTCAAAACGTCGAGAAATGCAAAAAATTTCATTTTCGATTTTCGGCTCATTACTATAACTACCTTACGAGAAGATAATAAAATGCAAATATAAAACGTAGTATCTCGTATGAAAAGTCGTTATAAACTAGTGCTGCATGGTATCATCAAGGCAAATTGGTGCAACTTTCCGTACGGCAATTCAAAATTTTTAAAAGCTTTAACATTTTTTTAAACTTAAAAAAAATTAGATTTTGTAAAATATTTGAAAAAATTAGGCTTTTTTGAAATATATGTATTTTTTTGTATTTAAATTTTTTTCAAAGCAATGAAAGCTGAAGCGCTTGCAGTCTAACTTAACGTTATAAATATTGTTTTTTTTACTATTTTCAATAGTTCCCCGAAACCCAAGGACTTGCATTCCAAAAAAATTAATCAGTTCTTCATTTTGTCAATAAAGGTAAAATGTTTTTTGAATTATTGAAATCAGGCTCTACACGTTCTCTCAAAAACTCAATTACCATTTCGGCACTTTTTGCCTCGTATCTTCAAAACAGCTGGACCTGCCTTGGCCAATAGTTAAGTAGCACGTCCGCTTATCAATAGAAATCGAATATATTTTGAATCATTCAAATCGGTTAAATCGACAAAAAATTGTATCCGCACATACATACACACTCATACATGCATATATACATACATTTTTTCTAATGTATGCCAAAATGTTCAGGAAGTTTTCAAACGTAAAGATAAATAAAAAATGTCATTTTAAATTGTTTTGCGATTACTATAACTTACCCTACAAGAAGTTAATGAAGAAGTGCCGAGGAAAGTGGGAAACGAAAGAATTCTACTGAGCACAATGGTGAAAAAGGAATAACTCCTACACGACTTCGTCAAAGATAAGATTGAAGGCCTGGGAAAAGAAGAATGCAGATGATTGATGAAGCATGACAGGGCCAGGAAGCATGTAAGCAGAAGTTTTGAAAGGACAACGCATAAATGTGTAAAAAAGTGGGAAAGACATAGTAATTAAAATAATAAACACGAGAGGGAAGCGAAATCATTGATTTTTGTGGTGGTCTCACTCTCACACCATGGACCTGCCTTCCGCCATTTTTATATAAGATTTGTCTCAAGCTTGAAAAACTTGATAATTAAAAAAATAACAAATGCATTAAATCCAAATATTCATAGATTTGTTATTAGTATGGTGACAGTTTTGCAACAATATTTCTGTATGCAGTAGTTTATAAATAAGATGATATTGATATATAAATATCACTTCCAAACCAAGAAGCTGCAAAAATTTGTTTGATCATACATTGAACAGTTAATAATATCTATCGATATTTTGATTGCATAGTTTGTGAGTAAATGCTAACTATACTCTACAAACTCTCACTCGACAAAAGATCCAATATTATATCAAAACCATAAAGCTAAGCTAAGCTATAAATACGTCGGATTTCTTCATCCAATTGCCAGAATGAAACTTACAGACGTCTATTTCTCCTGGCTTCTTGCCCGACTGACACACTACTGCAAAGAGGACTTTGAAAATCTAAATCAGTTATGTATTATATAGTTCATATTCCGCACGACAACGGGTGAATGTGTTACATTTATAGAAGCTGTATTGATTAGCGGAAACAGACAATGCGGAAAGATCATTAACCGTTATACTTCAATGAGAGACGAAATAATTTACTTATGAAAAATATATAGAGCACTTCATGAAGATACGAGTACAAGTTCAATATTTAATTGCTGCAATTGATAACAAAAGTGCTGTAAGAGGTACTAATATTTCATGGTATATTTACTCATTTCAAAGAGCATTTCCATTGCAACTCTAATATTCGCACAACTGATTATTATTAACTGATTATTAACCCCTCACAACGCACGTTTGGTTAATCAATTTAGTAATCAAAGTACAAAAAATCTTACATACAACACGGTGCCTATTTTTACAAATAATAATTATTAACTTCCCGTAGGGTAAGTTATAGTAATGGCAAAAAAATCGAAAATGATAATTTTTATATATCTTTACGTTTCAGAGGTTTCTAAACATTTTGGCATACCTTAGAAAAAAAGAATGAATATATGTGTGTGTGTGTGCGGATACAAATTTTCATCGACGATTTCGCGAACACAATTCAATCGATTTCGGGATCACGGTTCAATCGATTTCAATTATTCAAAAAAACATTCATTACAAAAAATATTTTATTGTCAAAAATTTATAGTTTCTCAAAAATCTAATTTTTTCGAAGTAAATTTTTTTCAAAAATGTTTATCTTTTTTGAAAAAAAAATAATTATTGGTACGGAAAGTTTCAGCAATTTGCCTTAAAGCACGATGCCATGCGCCCCACTAGTTTAGGCTTATTTTAACTTATGTAAAAATTTGTGAACATCCCATGCGTTTCTTTACGTTTCATTCAAAGTTAATTTCAAAAGATTTCAATAACATTCACTTTGCGTTAAAATAGTCTTTTTGGTCATGAAATTAATTTTAGTTTTATTGCATAGCATTTGAAAATAAATAAATTTATAAAAAATAATAGATAATCATTTTGCAAGTAGTTCAAATAAAGAGTTAATAGTAGATACTAATATAAAATTATTTGACTGGAAGCAATTATTACAGCAGACTTGGTTTCTTTTGCGATTAGCGAGAACGGATGAAGAAAATGCAAATAGCTTTATATTATGATTTATACTCATGCAGAAAATTATCTTTTTTATGGATCGAAAAAAAAAAAAATTCATATTGCAAATTTTAAGAAAATAGAGAGAACCACATATAAAAATAATTTAATTTGACTTATCACCCATGTGTTTTAAAACATGCACGGATCACTCTGAAAGGTATAGCATGTATTGTACATGCGCTTTTGAACAAAAACGCATATTATCACGCTCGAAATATAAAAAATTGGTATAACTTTTAAATTTTGAATTCAACAACATTCATATAATATATATGGCGTAGCGTGGGTGAATCGGGCAGTAGCGATGTCGATTTTCACTTAAAAATATTAGACCATGTATAGGTAAACTTGAAATGCGTTTTATTCTTTATTAATGTTTTTAGTTTATCATAAATGATGGTATTGTGCTTCAAATTCGGCGTTTGTTTTGAAATATAGTTTCTCTCATAGTTTACGTACTTCAAATGCTAATTTTTCTTAATATATTTTGTTTAAAAAACATATTTGTGATTTTGTTGAAAATATTTCATTCGCGTATATTTTCTCTCATTTCATTTATTTAATTAATCAGGTTTATCTTTTATATACTATATGTGTATTTATATAAATCTTATCCTAAGATACCTAAGGGGAAAATTACGTGTTGCGGTTGGTGGCGATCTCTATGATATGATGAAGCAATTAACATAATCAGAACGGCCGTGTTTTCGATCTATTTATTCTTGTTCATCTATAATAGTTACTAACAAACCATGCCCTGCGTAACAAATATTAAATCGCGTAAACGCTATGGAAAGATTCGTTTATCAATGCATCTTTTAGCCATGAACTTCTTCTATATCGCAGATTGTATTTTTAATCATTTTGTGTCCATATAAACAGACTAAACAAAAACATAAAAAAATCTAAAGATAATATGAACTGTTTAATCACATATTTTACGCAATTTTAATTTGCTATATTTACTGTAAAAAATTATACTGCACTTAGGAAAATTTCTTCTATAAGATGATAAAAAGTAGTAGCGTAAATTGAAGAACTTTTCTTGTACGCTTTTGAAATAGCGTATACGAGGTCTGTTCAAAAAGTACCCGGAATTACTAATAATTAAATTTCGCGGGTCTGGAGTGTCTGATTGTCAAAATTTTTTTTTTATTGTGTTGGTATACATGCCCCTAAAGTATGATGAAATTTTCAGCTATATTCACTGTTTACTTTGTCTGTGGTAGTCGCTAAGGTTCGACGTGTTTTTCTGAGCTCGGCGATTTTTACAATGGAAGAATTGAAAAGTCAAAGAATTTGTATTAAATTTGCGTAAAAAATGAAATAAAGTGTTGCAAAGTGCAAAAATTCACCAGATATGGCTCCGTGTGACTTTTTCCTATTCCCAAAGTTGAAGAGACCCATGAAAGGACGGCGGTTTTCCTCGATTGAAGAAAATCGCTGAGAGTGCTCAAGGACATATCAAAAAGTGAATATCAAGGGTGCTTCGAAATTGGAAAAAACGCTGGCATAAGTGTATTATATCTGGGGGGGACTACTTTGAAGGGGACCACATTAATGTAGACGAATAAATAAATATTTTTTTTGAAAAAACGAAAATCCGGGTACTTTTTGAACAGACCTCGTATATCCTCAAAACCATATTCTTAGTTTTCATTTTCGAACATGCATTTTAAGTATAAATATAAAATAATAGAAAGTAATAAAAGCAGAGTAAGGACGTATAGTTGATGGTCTCCTATAATCAAAGCCAAAGATGTGTCTACATTAATACGATAAGCTTATTGGACTAAAAATAAAATTTGAATGAAATGTGATCAAATATAATTTAAATAAAATTTATTGAAACATTCTAAACAAAAATTTAGCACGTATTAAAAGTTGCCGACCGTTCACCCACTACCGGCTGAACGAAAAGGACAGTAAATTTGGGGCCGGGCTCAACATGTAAAATAAAAAAACGATGAAGGGTTAGATTAAAATGTAATAAATAGAACCAAAATATCAAATATAATTTTCATTGCTCTATTTGAATCTGGATATACATTTATAAAAAACAATTAAAATCACAATAGTTAAGAACTGTT
>NW_020537324.1:34467018-34479464 GCF_003426905.1 Ctenocephalides felis | reverse complement strand
TTCCACTTGAAAATAGCGGCTTGAGTTGAGTTTAATCAGCTTACGGATCGGAATTCGGGCAAAACAATCATTATTATTATACCATAACTAACATCAAAATATTTTTCCCGTATTATGAATGCCAATTATATTGTATAATTGCTGTAATATGAATATATTATCAGTTTGATTAATGAAATCACAGAGTAGTTAATTCATCACGAGATTTGCTGAATAGTAAAGTTTGTCGCATATTTACCAAGGCCTGCTTGTTAAGAGCGACGGAACTTGATTCAGAGGTCCCGGGTTCGATACCCACTTCGAGCAGCCTGTTGTCAGGCAGCAGTGATAACGATTTCTCATGGAAATATAATTAGCAATATGTTTACAAGTGAAAATAGCTCTTAATACGGCATTGCTGCACAATATAAAAATATTCTCCCTATTAGATAAATTCTAATTTATAAAATCATCACATATGGATAGTTTAACCATTGGGTCAACATCTAAAAATAAGAAGTAAGGAGAAGTTTCAGTACTACAGTAAATATATTTACCACAATGTGGCATTACCTTTTGGCTTAACTGAATTACAGAATCAATTCTAGTGTTGTGGTGGATTTTCAAAAATCTAATTATCTCAAGTATGTTCATATCTAATCATACATAGTATGTAATATAATTTAAAATTCTATTAATAAATAAGATTACATATTGAAGTCGTACTTGCCACATGAAATACTTTTCTGGATCAAATTCTATCAATCAACTTTATTTCAGTTTAATCATATGCTTTATAATGTGGGCAATTGAATATGATTTGTGACCTTTTTGAATTGGAAGGTTAATTTTTATATATCTTGAAATCTTATTCACAACAATGTTATTGCCTCATGTTATATATATAATATATATATATAATATATATATATATATATCTATATCTATATATATATAACATACAATGGGACATTTATTAGTTGTCTTCATCAAAAAGAACAAAATGATTTGGTATTTCCTCATTTCATAATATTGAAAAGAATATATTTGAATTGTTTGATGTTTATGTTCATGTATATTTAAAAATTATATACAAATATATATTTATGTTATGAAAAATTAGAGATGGCAGATTATTATACTATTCATACCCAAAAAATGCAAATACTTTAATTAGAGTGTTATAGGTGAGACGTCATAGGGCATCGAGAATACATTATATGAGGACCGCCAACTCTAAAATTCTTTAACCTGAGATGCCAAATAAAGAAAAAAACCATGCTGCCATCTTCTATGTTAGACGCGTTATTCTGTACCTGCCTCTTTCCTTTACCCTCCATGCGTCGTAGCGCTCCTCGTAGCCAGTATAAAGCTATTTTCAGAGGCTAATAGTTTCTCGAAAAACAACTGCTAATGAGGTTGGCATATTTAATCTTTTCTTTTATATGCAGCTTTTTAAATATTTTTCTACAATTGTATCAGTTTTGAAATGACTAATTTAGATACAAGGGCAAAGGAAAGAGGCAGGTACAGTAAAATCCTGAATTGAAGAAAGAAGAAAGTTGGCGGTGCTCATATTATGCATACTCCATGCTCTATAGAGCCTAGTCTATTATATGAAATGACAATCTCATTTGTAAGTTATTTTAAGTTAAAATATTTTTGATGTAAGTTTAACTAAATTATAATGGGGTGCATATCTTCACTAAATGGGTTTGTATTGACTTGTAAGCTAATAAGAAGCATTATGTTCTATATTTATATTATAAGAATGCATTTCAAATAATAATAAGAAAGTTGTTGAAAAAAAATTTGGTCGTCTTAATTGAAATTTATAAATATTACCTCTGACTGTAATTGCACCTCCATGCATTCTGCATTTGAGACGACTGCCGATGCATCACAATTCACTGTACTCATGTTACCAAAGTGAATTAATGAATTGCATCACAAATTATGATTAATACATTTTTGCATGGCACAATAATTTTTTTCTCAATAGCAATCAGAACATTAGTTTATTTTAACTGACATTAATGAAATATAATTATAGATAGTAGTAACCTCAATGGGTATTTTTAATGGATCAAGTTAATTGGCCATAATTAAAATATGTGTATGGTTTTGTTTAAAAATAGCGATTCGTTATATTTCTGAACACTTTGATGGATAATTTGTAAATTTTGATGATAGTTTTGATGAAGCTAAATTTGCAAAGCATTATGTATGTAATTACATCATGCCGTTACAAAAATGACTTCATGAATTATTCTAAATTGTGTGATTGATATATTCTTACAATTAGTATTGAATTGCAGGTTTTCATTTATATTTAAGACTCTTAAGAGAATGGTCGCTTAGTCCTATATTTCACAATTAAAATTGCATTAACTATTAGCATAAATTCATAGTTTCTAATTAATAGCCAACATGGTCTAAAAATCTAAACTAAATTTTAACATTACATTCATGTACATAATTTTCTAATATTAATTTTTCGCATTATTCGTAGAAATCGCTATTGTTGTGTTAATGGAAAACAATTTTATTTCTATGAATCTTGAATAAAGTTTTGATTGACAAAAAAAAATCTATGAATTTCTTGGAATAACTTTGACTTTACTATGAGTATAGATTGCACTTCCAGTATTTCATATTAAATTATGACTGGCTTTTGCACTTTAACAGATAATTATTAATTAATTACAGGATGTGCTTTTATCGTATTCTATTTTCGGTTTTGCTTTTCATTAAAATATTTAATAGCAAGCATAAAATAATTCAATTACATATTATAATTCCAAATATTAATACCGCATATAATAATGCTGAAATTGATGGCTTCTTTTAGATTTCTATTCAATGTACATCTGTGCGCCATATAACAGATCATAAAAATTCTTTGAGCTAATTAATTGGTAGTTAATTTTTGAATGACGTTCTTCGTAAAAGAGTTATCATGAATTCATGATCAATGAATATAGTTATAAGGATAAAAGAGAAACTATATACAACTATTAAGTATAATTGCGAACATTGTTTGAAACTGCAAAAGCGATTTATGTAGTCGTTCCAAGAATAATCGAACTTGTTTGTCAACTCAAAGGAAATATAAATAACAAAACTATATTTCTATTTTTAATTATCCAAAATTACGTCCTGCTATATTGACGGTCAGCCAATAAATCGCAGAAAATTAAAAAAATTTTTCGTCCACGTTTTAGCACGCAATTCTGAATCGATTTTGAAAATTCAAAAACCGTTTGAAAGATATTGGTTGGGAATCGTGCTGATTAGTTTTTGGTGAAGTTCGGCCGGGCCGTTTTCTTGTAATAAAGTGTTAAAAAAAATTTTTCGACGATTTTTATGATTTTTTTTTGACGGTAGATACCATAGTCTTTTAGATCATACTAAAATATTACGGCCCTACGACAAGTTATTTATTTAATTTTAAAAGATTTGTCAAAGTTTGCAAAAATTAGTATCGTGTTTTTGGCGTTTGCCAAAATTAGACCTTTCATCGACGTTTGCTCAAAAATGCCTGACCGGTTTCAAAAATTTAAAAGCCATTTGATGTATCTTGATGAGGGTTATCTGCCGAGCCGTTTCTTTGTAATTAGGAAAATAGTGTTAAACTTTTCTTCACATTCAAGTTCATACTATCGAATCGATTTTAAAAAAATCAAAAACTGTTCGAAAGATATTAGTTGGGAATGATAATGATTAGTTTTAGGTGAAAATCTACCGAGCTGTTTTCTTATAATTAACTGTTGATAAGAAAATTTAAGCCGTTTTTTATGAAACTTTTTTTGGCGATATATATCATGGTCTTCTATAACTTACTGAAATATTACGGCCTTACGACAAGTAGTTTAATTTTTAAAAATTCATCGAAGTTTGAGAAAATAAGTAGTGTCTTTTGACGTTTGTTAAAATTAAAATTAGACTATTTACTTGGTATAACGATAGAGTAAATGGTCTTAGAGGGCGTCCATTAATCACGTGCGCGAGTATTTAAGGATTTTTGGACCCCCCCTCCCCCTTGGTGATAGGTGGTGATATTGAAAAGTACCCCCGCCCTCACCAAACATCACGTGTATTTTTAGTTATGTGGAAAAACTGTAAAATTTTTGAATAAAGTAATTTTTTTTTGAAAATGTTTTGATTTTTTTAACTACTAAATCCCTCGTGATATTTCGTGATTTTTTGTCAAACTCCCCCTCCACCTAAAAACCTCACGTGAATAATAGACGCCCCCTTAATGAACATACTAAACTATTAAAGTTCTACGGAAACTGGTTCAATTATAAAAATTATTGGTTTTTGAAAATTTGCTTTTAGAAAATACTCCGAGCTAACGTGTTAGTTTGTTTTCAATTATTTGTAATAAATCCACTCGGACTACTTTTAATGACTCATAAATTAATTTTTTTATTGATTAAGTCGATTATTTACACATATCGGGAAGTTCATGTAACTTGCCTCAAGGCAAAATACCAATACAAACTAGATAATTTAGGCGTTTAAACGTTATATGTTATCTAAATTTGTGTTCTAATGTCATTAATATAAGAATAATTTATTATTTCATCTTAAATACACAAATTTATTACTTAAATTCCTGAACGTTAAGAACTTTACATCATATTTATCATAATTTAATTATATAGAACAGGTTGAGAGTTTTATATGAACTTGTACAGATAATGATGGATCATAATCTTTTTAATAGACGTAGTGAAATAGCTATAAAACTGAATAGGCTGCTTCAATTTGATATATTATTTGCCATAAGAAACAATTACGTTTGAAATACTAATTGTAAGTGTTTTCACATGTTTTTGAATTACGTAATTAAAATATCTTGCAAGAGTACAATTGCATATTGAAATGATTATGATTATACTATATTATAAGAGTTATTATAATTTAATATTTGAATTGAAGAGTACAATTCATTAATTGAGCTTTGTACCGGCCATGTTAATATTTAATATGGCCTATGGTTAATATATAATGTAACTAGTAGTGTAGGGCATCGTGCCTTAAGGCAAATTGCTGGAACTTCTCGTACCGTAATGGAATATTCGAGGAATAATATTTAAAGTATAATTAAATATTTCATTCAAGTCGGATGCTTAGTTCTCTCAAAAACTGCCATTTTGACAAACTGGTCCTGACTTTACCAAAAACTAATCAGCACATCTCCCTATCAATAGGAATCGATTGCTTTTTGATTTTTTCAAATCGGTTTATCCATACACACACTCATTTTTTTGAAGTATGCCAAAATGTTCAGAAACCTCTGACACGTGAAGATATGCAAAAGTTTTCATTTTCGATTTTCGGCCCATTACTATAACTTACCCCAAGGGAAGTTAATTAGGAAAGTGAGAACCATGTGAGAACTATGAAAAAATTTAACTAAAAGATATGTAAACAGTTTGGTCATTAACTAAAAATAATTATTCATCAATTACATCGGGTCTTTATTATTCATCAATTAAATAGGATTCTGCCAGAAACCTTTTGATTAGAACTTTGGTTTTCTAACCAGAAAGATGCAGGTTTGTCAAACCTGAAGGTTCGATACCCACTTCGGACAAGCCGATGTCAAGCAGTGGTGACATCGGTTTTTGCTTGAAAATATAGATAAGTCCATATGTTTCTAAGCGGAAATAGCCCATTCCCGGAATTGTTGCATTAAATTACAAATTATCAGAAGTTCTACCGATATTTATATTAAATATGTGAACCACCGCGTTTCCTTCTAAAGAGTAAGGTTGTTAAAAAAATGTTTACAACAGCTATTAGGACTTTTTAAATTCTGATTGCTGTAAAAAAAAATGACTTGTGGAGATGCTTGCTGAATATAATTTTTTGTACCAAATTTTCAGAATATGTAGAGAAATTTAAATTAATCTATAGACAAATGTTTAATAATGGTGGCAAGTAGTAATAGTGTAAAGTAAACAATCAATAACATATATTGCTTCAAAAAACTAGTTGGTATTGTTATTTTGCCTTGAGGCAAGTTGAGATCAATAAAAAATAAATTAATTTATGAGTGATTAAAAGTATTCCGAGTGGGTTTATTGCACATAATTGAAAACAAACGAACACGTTAACAGAGTATTTTCTAAACGCAAATTTTTACAAATCAAAAATTTTTATAATTGAACCAGTTTCCGTAGGACTTTAATGGTTTAGTTTTAGTAAATCGTCTAATTTTAATTTTAACAAGCGTAAAAAAATACTTTTTTTTCAAACTTTGATAATTTTTAAAATTAAATTAAATTAAAGTTAAATAAGACCTATATTATTATAAGTTCTATAAGACTATGTTATATATCGCCTAAAAAAAGTTCCATCAAAATCGGCTTCAATTTTTTTGCGTGCTAAAACGTGGACGAATATTTTTTCACTATTCTGCGATTTACATAGAAACGCCTAGGTTGATCGTCGCGCATTTATAAACGCTAGTCCTCATCGAGATCCATCGAATGGTTTTGAAATTTTTGAAATTGGTCCAGCCGTTTTTGAGAAAACGTCGATTTACGGCAAAAAATCTGTTCACACACACACACATACTTTTTCCAAATTTGGTCTCATTCGATTCAGAATGGCTCGAAACTTCCAGAAAACATGAAATTAGCAAATCGGATTTTTTTTTATGAAAACATAAACTTCTCTTTCGGGAAGTTAATAAAGATTCTTTTCTAAACACTACATTAGGCAATATATGCTTATTATAATCAATGTTCATTCACATTGAATCATCCGCTCTCGCGTTTAGAGTGACTAATTTTCCTAAAAGATGACTTTCGCTCGCAATGACAAGTATTAAACAGGATCCTGAAATAATATTTATTATTTTTAATTACAGCTCGATTATGAATTATTAAATAAACCAGTGGGGTGTATGGCATTGTGTCTTAAGTCAAATTGCTGGAACTTCCCGCACCGTAACGAAATGTTCGAGGAATACTGAATGTTTTCAAATAGATTATTATAAATATTGCAACATTGTCTAATATTTATAAGAATTATTTAAACTGAATTGCAAAGTTGAAATTATTTGTTTAAAGTATATTAGAACTTTAGTCAGAATTAAAAATGGTTTTTGGACACACACAACCATTTTTCTTAGGTAAGCCAAATGTTCAGAAACCTTCAAAACGTGAACATATGTAAAAATTTTCATTTTCGATTTTCGGCCCATTGCTATAACTACCCTACGGGAAGTTAATAAATACATGTAATAGTATATATTTTGTAGGTTTCAATACGATGCATAACTTTTTTGCGTGCCATCTAAATATTAATTTATTTTCTGATCATCCAAGATTATTCCTTGGATTATTAGCGATATTATATCGTAATTAGCCGAAATATATCTTATCTCATAAATTTTATGGAGAAGTATTTATTACACCATTTCGTGTTTTAAGTGGTGGTTTTCGAAATGGCGAAGATATGTTTATCATGCGAAATTACTCTTATAGCTTTTATAATTATAGGTTTTATACGGATAGTATTTATTACGTTGTCTTTAAATAATAGTTTGATAGCACTGACATGCTATCAAACCCATATTAATAAAGATAGTTGTTTTCTGATACATATATGTATTTATCTTAAGATCAAAGTACAACATGAACTTCAATAATCCTCAAATAGTATGGAGTCAAAAATTTACTTGTAAAAATTATTCATGATAAAATCATATCGTAAAATTCGGATTCATTAAATAATGTTGTTCTAACAATTAATGCTAATATAATTATATAAAAAATATAGTTGTAATATAGTACGTCGTTTCTAGCAAATCGCGAAACGAATTGGAACTGTCAAGTGACCTGTTTGGGTTACCAACTTCCTCGTATTCGCATTTATACGCGCATGCGTCCTCACCTATATCATTATCAGTGCAAACCAGAAATTGCGCATGTGTTGTTTTTACAGGTAATTACTGATTATTCGATCGCACAATATAGGGTTCAGAAATTCGTCGTAGAACGGTATTGCGGCAGGTCACGGAACATTCATCGTTATATGAAGAAGGCGCGAAATATTGTATCAATCCTTAGTTGCGTGACAATATCATATAGCATTTTTTATTTGCATGTTGTAATTAGCTAAGAGCAGTGAACTAGGCGGGTTATATCATGCTAGCCGTCTTTAATTAAATTTCATTTATGGTTCAAAATTAATTTTAGCAGGATTTTATTCATTATTATTGCTCAAGCGCATTGATAAATTTTATGAAAATTTTAAATTTCCGTATTTAATCAAATTTATAAAGTACTAGGTGACCCGATAGACGTTGTCCTGTACTTATCTTTACAATTAAAAAGTTAATTTTTTTTTAATAATCTATACTGATATTTACCAATCAGTTAAAAATTATTATGTTTTTTACACTACAGTTTATACCGAAATGTATATACATCCACCCATATGGATCTTAAATACAACTAAGTACAACTGCTTTAAATAAAAAGATGAGTATTTGCTTTTTTGAAAAACATAATAAAACACTTTTCTTATAGTAATTAGTTCTTTTATCGATATCCGACGTTATTTTGAAAAAAAAAATGAAATTGGACCACTGAGAAGGATATCAAAGGAGTCTAAATTATTTTTACTTTTGAACTTGAGAATAAGATAAATCTAATTTCAAAATTTTATACGAATTGGAGCACAGTAAAAAATTCAGACCCAAAACGCTCCATTGGCTTGAGTAAATATTCTGTGGCAGATAGCAAAAATATGAAAATACTAACGTTTGTATGTGAAAAAGAAAAGGGTTGTTTTTAGGCTTGATAATTTTTCGATTTTTTCTCGCCGTAAGAACCATTCTTGGACTTCCACCAACATTTTAAAAATAGAATTTGCCAAATTGGTTCAGGCGTTGTTGAGTTATGCGCTTACCAACACATTTTGCGATTCATTTTTATATTATAGATTTACTCCACATCGAAAATGATCATATTGTGATATTATAATTTTAACATTTCTTTATAGAAGACGCTTTTAAGAAAATAAATATATTCATAAGAATTTAAAAATAAATCCAATCCACATGCTAATCATGCAAATGATGCTTAATATAATCTATTTGAATTAAATAGGACTTGCATTTTCCTAGCTAATGACATCTGGATAGAATTATTAGATAATTATTTATTAACATACCGTAGGATAAGTTACAGTAATCGCAAAAAATTAAATGAGAATTATTATATCTTAGGTTTCAAAGGTTTTCTGAACATTTTGGCATACCTTAGAACAGTTGTTATATGTATGTGTGTGTGTATGAATGTATGTAGTATGTTTGTATGTATGTTGCGGATACAAATTTCTTAACGATTTCGACAGCACGTATCAACAATTGAATGATTCAAGAAGCATTCTTTTCCTACTAATGGAAAACCAGCTGATTGTTTTTTGGCAAAGGCAGGTCAGCTGTTCGAAAAACAAAAAAACGGGGAAAAAATACCAAAAATGATAATTATTTAGATACGAGAGTTCGATTTGATTGATTCAAAAAACATTTCATTTGTATTGACGAATTAAGAACAGATCCAAAATGATCATTAGACATACGTGCATCAAATTATCAGATACTTTTAATAATAAGTACCAATTTTGTGTATATTATGCAGCTCGATTGCTTGAGAAAATATATAAAATATAAAAATATTTAAATATATAAAAAAAAATAAATGTTGCTAAAAGTCGTTTTTCAATAATGTCAAAATGCTCATGAATCTATTTTTTTTTTTCCAAAATGCTTTTCAAAGCTTTTAGTTTTAAATTACAGTACGGGTAGTTCCAGCAAATTGCCTTAAGGCACGATGCCATGTACTACTAGTTTTTTTGGCGTTTTTCGACTTATTAAGACATTTTTGTTACTTAATAGCGCGTACGTTGTTTATTTCAAGTACTATCCAGTTTGCAAGCCCTGCTTGGTGCGCATCAGCCAGTGCGCCACCGTTCGATAATACGTTTGTCCAGCCATTGCCGGATCGCGCTGTCACCTTCGCACGCGTCTTCCATTCTCATGGTAGTTTGTACATCGGTCACGCTCTTGCAGCCACTGCCTGGTTCGAGTAGTATTGGTATCGTAGTGACTCAAAGTCCTTCGAAAATATCAGAGCTGTCAGTTTGGAAAGCCCTAATCAAATTTCAAAAAATAATTTTATCTATAAGATAACGCGAGTACTTGGAAGCATTTTGAAGACTTTTAGTACGTTGTAAGGCAGGTGTCATCCAAGTTGCATTCGATTTTGCGTTAAAAACAAATTGTGGCTGGGTGTGTTTCAGAGTGAATTTACATGTGTGTGCGCGCGAAGGGTTGTTACGAAAAAGTGATCACATATACGTGATATAATAAAAGTGGTGCAATAAAGAAAAACAAAGTTCATTGTCCGTTAGTATTTCTTTTTTAATAAAAGTTTATTTGAGAGACGGAGCGCTATAAACCGAGGTCCAAAACTATTTGTCATTATCAGAATGGACGCAGATTTTGATACAAAATCGGCAGCTTCCGGAGATCTGAATGGTTCTGCCGATGCAGGCGCCAAAGTACCGTTCAAGCCAACGGCCCCGCCTCCAGCTGCTCCAAAAAGTGGAAAACCAGCTGTTATATGCTGTTTGATGAATCCTTGTAGGTCAATTTTATATACAAAGTATAATTTTCACTTTGGTTAAATCTAATAGAATCGTCATTAATTAATTTATACTTATTTCCCTTTATCTAAATCTAAAAACGTATTATACTAATGAATTTAGCTAAATGTTTCATCATAGTATCTCAATGTTATGACTAATCATCATTTCTGCAGTATCATGATTTATAAGTTATAATGTGACAACATCTATCTTTGTCATCATCTCTGGCTATTGAATATTGTAATAATATGTATCCCTTCCTAAAATCTTCCATGGTTTTAAGCAAAATTTGCCTTTAACGACAGCATAGCAATAAATCATATTCAACATTAATTCAAATATCGTGAAACATTTTATTGTTTCTTTCATTACGCATCTAGCAACTAACATCTCATCGTCCTTGATATATGGTATTAGTCATTGTTGGACAAAAATGTTGTTGTAAACAAGTGTACTTTGAAATTTCCACTGTTATGCAACCTGCAATACAGTAACTATTGTCATCGTATCTTGATTGCTTTACCTTGTCATTTTTTTCCTTAGAGTTTACTTTTTTATTTTAATCGGTTTTAATTCCGCAATTTCATTATTTTTAATTTATTTTAAATTGGGGAAAAAATTTGCAATAAAATGCTAAATGCTGAAAATAGTTCTTCGCTGGCATCGCTGCATCCAATTATATTGTTTAATAATAAATTTATTCAATGGAAGACAACCGTTTGGTTGCGATCTATAAAGCCATGTCATTTAATTAATATAATAACAAAGGAAACTGAGAAAATATAATTTAGTGTTTAATGGTTGACACAATGATTTGAGTTCCTAGTATCGATTTGATTTTAGGAAGTGATACTCTTGACCTAATTTTCAACGTTGTAATATTTGTGTAATTTCTTAATATATCTATTATTAAATATAAGGTTTGTTAATGGCTTAAATGGTAAAGGCTTCTGTCTTGCAAGCACAAGTTCCAAGTTTTATTTTCGGACAACCTGATATCCAAACATTAGAATATCAGGTTTTACTTGATTTCGATAAAGTCTAACTAAATTACTTAACAATTATTTTATAAAGTATAGGTTGCCTTCTAGTAATGCTAGGTTATAAGGAATTACATCACTACAGCTTACAGAACGACTAGTTCTGATTGCTGATGATAAAAATTAATTTTGACATAACATAACTTAAAATACTAAAATTAGTAAAACTTTGTTTCTATGGGGATCAAGTTGAAATTGCTGGATAATCAAAAGTATCAAGTTTAAAAAATCCATAATATCAGTTTTAAAATCACTGATATTGATACCGTTTTTTGGATATACGTACTGAATATAACAGACGTGTGTGAACAATTTTTTTGTCATATTTTAACAGCAATCGGAACCTTACGTCCTATAAGTTGTGGGCTGAAACTTTTCCTCACGTAGAACTTTTAGATGGTAAACCATCCAACGATTGATCCATCCATATTTGATTACTGTATTAGAATTTATCTAATAGGCCTGACTAAATATTCATTTGTAAACATATTGAAAATCTATATTTCCAAGTAAAAATTGATATCGCCACTGCTCGATATCAGAGTTGTTAATGGAACCCATTGTACCTGCGACTCACCTGATTGCAAACCTGCGCGCTAATCACTTCGCCACAAAGACCCCATTAGAACAAATGAAAATTTTAAATATTGCTTTATAATTTACTTTCTATCACATGTTTGCATACTACATAATTATATGGGCTCGCCCGTAGGTAAGCGTTAAGAGCGACGGGACCTGATTCAGGGGTCC
>NW_020537324.1:34407548-34466018 GCF_003426905.1 Ctenocephalides felis | reverse complement strand
ACCTCGGAAATCAACAACACCGTAAATAAAACTGGCGGTGGCAAATTTTTTTTTGATATTTCTGAAACAGCAATAGGCTCTTTGTTTGTTAATACGTTAAATCTATTTGTTAATTGAATTGGCTGATCTACTTGTCGGTTTGGACGTTTCCTTTTAGGACTATCAACAACTTGCCAAGGAATGGAATTATAAGTTGAGGGCTCGTTGCAGGATTCCATTTGTTCTTCATTCATGTTGTTATTGCATATTGTAGGATTTACGAAATTAATTGCTGGCTGTGACTTATGTAAAAGATGTTCACTTTCGTTCGGGACTGCAGTTAAGCACTTTATCAACTTCAACAACGGAATGGTGGATTATATGGTTCATTTGGCATAATTATTAATTATGCCTTAATTACAGTTTTTTAAATTATATATTCAATGAACGAAAATAATGTACCCTACGGGTACATTTATTTGATTCTTATATAACACTCACTAATAAATTCAATTTGTATGTCACTTTGGATGATAACAATGTTTGTTTACACTCACGTGAGGCACAGTATACCTGGCCGAAGGTTCGAAGCGAACTGAGGTCAACTGATAAGAAATATTGAATATTTATTGATCCGATGCTACCTGTACGGCAGTTGGTTTCGAACTCCCAATGATAGAATATAATGCGATTAAATATGAATTAAATTTTTTTATTTTTGCTTTTGTAATAGAAATGCTCAACATACTATTTTGTTTAATTATAATAAATTTAATTTTTATTTTTATTTTCTTTCTAACATCCACATTTCATACATTCAAGCATGAAACATAGAGTCGGGTCATTTGACCCGCTATGGTAGAAATAGGTATATATTAAGTCTTGGTATGATTAGTGTTAAATATAACTTCATTTTGGTGATATTTATTTAATTGTTCGAGTATTGTTTTTTATTTTGAACTCATACCCTTTTTTCTGAAAAATTGGTCCCGTTTTTCATTTAAATATATTTTAGAAAAAGTTAATGAATTACTAAATTTATTTCACATATCAAAAATACCAAGAAATATGAAATCAGTGGTAAAAAAAAATTCAATACAGTAAAAGTCCATTAGTCCGACAAACTTAAGAGAATAATCGTTGCAGAATAATTAAAGTACAACAATAGCACAAAGTAGTAAAAAACAGTTTTTATAGGGAGTGGCTGTCTTTGTTCTTCTTAAAACCCTTGCATGTTTTTTCTCCTTACCCAGCTAGTACAGAGTTAAATTATTAACTGTTACAAATTTATCAAATAATATTTGTATTTTTTATTCAGTTTATTGAAATTACTCTTCCAGCTATATTAAATGTTCGAATTTTATGTTAAAACGTAAAGATTCTGAGCCAACCATTGGAGAAATTACACACACTTTCAGCCACTTTCAGCATTTCCTAAATCTTATACAAATTTTTTTGCCTTTTCAACATAGCCAATATTCAACAATGGCTCTATTACCGTCTTTCTTTCCACATATACTTAACCATTTGAACAATACATTTAACTTCATCAGTTCATCCTTTTGTTTTTTAATGTCATAAATCGTTGATATATATTGAACACATTAATTAAAACATTTATATCCTCGCCCAAACTACCTCGAAAACTTTCGAATAGATATCGAGCAATAAAATCTATTCGTTTCATTTATGCATTTTACTTTCCAAGACCCTGCAATGCAATAATTGTAATTTGACTTTGTTAACAAAATGTATGCTTGAATGAGATACAATTTTTCTGGCACGATTTCGAGAGAAGTAAGAATTGTTGTGAATGTTTCAAAACACATGAGGCTAGTTACTAATGGTGCAAAAAGCGCATATGTTTTTTGGCACAGGCAGGTCCAGTCATTTTAGAGATGCTGCAGAATAGCGAAAAAATGGTCATTGAATTTTTCGAGAAAACGGACCGATTTGAAACATTAAAAAAAAATAATACAAATATATAGGCAATAATTTTTCAAAAGTGTTCAAATTCTGATATGGATGAAATAGGCTTTCATTTAATAATTTCAAAAATGTGATGTAAAAATAATAAAATTCAAAGAAATTAATAAAAATGAATAAAATCGAATCAATTAATTAACTATTGATTCTAATCTTAAGCATATCCGATATGCGACTAGCATTTGAACTTGAATGGCATTTTGAATAGACGCATATGCTCGTATAACGGGACATATTCTCGGAAGTGAGAAAGAAATTTTATGAAATTTCTTTTTTTTCTTGTCAATCAAAACTTTATTGAAGTAATTCTTAACATAAGAAATTATTTGATTAATATATTTCTAAAAACGTAAAATATGAAATAATAGGATCAGAATTCAGAATATGAAAAACCTCTCAATTGTTTCTCAAATTATTCAATTATAGAACAAACATTTTTGACAATAATGCTGCTAGCAAAAATAAAACGGATGGAAAGAATAATAAAATCACGGTGTGACTAATTGGTGGTAAATCTGAATTAGCACTGAAAAGTAAAATACTATATTAAGTAATAACCCGATCTATGCTTATGGAATTAAGTTGTGGAACTGCGCCAATCAAATGCGCGATCAAAAATTTCATCCATCCAAACAATAAAAACAATACTGGGGTGTTTTATATTATATACAAATGCACCTGGAACGTGGAACCCATCACGATAAGATTATCAACCACAATAACCCTGCATTGATTCCCATATTAGAACCATCAGCTATTAGAAGTTCGAAGAAGAAAAACCCCTACGATCTACTGCAGTGAAGGAGATGTACCTGGTAAGATGACCACCACGTCATGTGTGATGGTGATGTGTGAAGGAATGAAAATTCTGTAGTTTTAAAAATCAGCACAATTTTTTCTGATTGCTATTAAATATTGTAGAACAAAAATGCTACTTATGCTTGAACAAAGAAAGTGTTACAACTAGTTTCAATTCTTTCCTTTATAAAACTTCCAAACTTTAGTAAACTTATTAATTACTTACCGAAATATCAACAACTGGGGATAAATAGCATTTTGCCTTAAAACAAGTTGCAAAAAAATTTGATAGTTAATTTTCCAATAAGTGTAAGTACTTTACTTAACTAGTTAAATGTAAATGACGAATATACTCATCATGAGAAAGTGAAGAAATCTTTGACCATTAGCTATTTATATAGAAATTTTTGCAAAAAAAAATAAATATATTCTCAAGTTTCAAGATATTTATAAGGCAGCTATTAGACTATTGACATCTAATAGCAAAACTATTCATAAGTTTTCTGTCATTAATTTAATATTTTAAGTAAATTTCGTTATTCCCATGAACAGTAAACAACATTAGTATAAAATGCATTCGATTGCTTTCCGGTTCATAAAATATGCCATGAATCGATCACATTTAATTTTTAAATAAAAAGTATTGATGCTTGTGGAACATCACTGCTAATATGAAAAATAGGTTTTTAAGCCTTCCGAATTCAACAAAGAAATAGTTGCTACAAAAGTTTTATTATGACTATTGAAAAAAGCTTTAACGCAGCTGCTTTTAATCTATAGGACCAGTGATTGCAAACCTTTGCAATCTTTGTAACAAAATTAACAAGTTTCAAACTTTTAACCACTATCCAAACCGATTATATTACTATTGTTTCGTCATCAGTCTCAAGGATATAAATATATAAAACTATATAAATATATATGAACTGTAGATATTTTTGTTACACATCAAACATATTCTTGAAATGTTTATTTGCAGGCAATAACAAACAATAAATAAGTTATTATTTATTAGGTACGTTTCAAAACTGTACGTGCGTCATTATTCCGGATGTTTTACAAATTCAAACCAGGAAAAAAACAACACACAATTCTTTGACATTGTTTCAAAAAAAAAACAGTAAAACAAAATAATGAACTAAAAGTTAATGACGAATTGAGAATTAAATCTAATTTTCATTTACAATTCATCAGTCATGTAACTACTATATAATTTTATTTTACTGTTTTTTTGTAACAAAATGTCTTCGAAAATTGTGTACTGTTTTTTCCTGGCTCGATGGGCCAATTATGCCATAAAATTGACCAATGTTATGGCACGGCTATGTTATTTAGCAGTTTTCATACAAAATGGTACTAAATACTGTCAAAATGCAACTTCATTCATATGTTATTTGTTACACTACAAAGATACAGTTATGATAGCATTGATTTTTTTGACATTTGTTCTATTTAAAACGCCCCATTGCATAGCAAATACATGGCTTTTGATATTATATAGTAGCATTTAGTATGAAAACTGCTACATAACATAGCCTTGCTATAACGTTGGTCTAATTTATGGCAGAATTAGCCCATCGGCCACTGAATTTGTTATACATGCTGAATGATGACACGCATACAATGTCGAAATGCACAGAATAAAAAGTTATCTATTTATTGTTTTTTATTTTCACTTTTTGGCTGCAAATAAACGTTTCAAGAATAATTGTGTATGTGTGTTCAAAAGATTTATAATAATGCATCTAACGCAAATAAATAAGGCGCGAATAAAATCCTAATTTCAATGATTGTTAATTATTCTGCTAAACGAAAAATAAAAGTTAGACCAGAAATAATCACCAGCTGTTTCTTGGCTCGAACGCTAACAGATACCGGAATTCGGTCGCCAAAACATATTCGAATCTAGTCGCCAAATAGTTTATACATTATAGTTTATCCATTAAAGTAATGTAAAACAAACGAATATATAAATCGATATGTGAATGGTCCATACACCCACATTAACACAGTTAGGATTATATGATATTTACTGGCACATTGATGTTAAATGTAATGGTTAATATAGTACGTATTGTAATATGTATTCATTCAAACAAAAATTAATAATACAATGAACATGTTAAATTGGGAGCACACAATTTTTGAAGACATTGTTTCAAAAAAAATTGAACTAGTGGGGTGTGTGGCATCGTGCCTTAAGGCAAATTGCTGGAACTTCCCATTCCGTAACGAAATGTTCGAGGAATAGTGAATGTTTTCAAATAGATTATTATAAATATTGTAAAATTGTCTAATATTTATAAGAATTATATAAACTGAATTGCAAAGTTGAAATTATTTGTATAAAGTATATTAGAAGTCAGAATTAAAAATAAAATCTGAATTATTTTCGATATACAAAAAATTAAAAAAAAGGTTGAATTTTTTTTTCCAAAATCAATTACTTTGTTAAGACAAGCAGAAAGTTCTTTGAATCAATTAAATCGGACGCTTAGATCTCTCAAAAACTGCCATTTTTTGTACATTTAACTCCGTATCTCCGTAACTGCTGGACCTGCCTTTGCCAAAAACTAATCAGCACATCTCCCTATCAATAGGAATCGAATGTTTATTGAACCATTCAAATCGGTTGATCCGTACGCCCGAAAACGTTGACGAAAAATTTTATCCATACATACATACATACACACACATTCATTTTTTCTTAAGTATGCCAAAATGTTCAGAAACCTTCAAAACGTCGAGAAATGTAAAAATTTTCAATTCCGATTTTCGGCCCATTACAATAACTTACCCTACGAGAAGTTAATAATTAACAAAAAGTTAAATAAAATTTTGTAGTATCCACATGACTGACGAATTGTGAATCTAATCTAATTTTTATTAGATACAAAATATATTATAAATAATTGTATGTGCCATAAAAATCATTTTTAAATATTATGCTACGTTAGCAATTTATAAAATATCCGTTAAATTATTGAATATGTTAATAGAAAAATAAGTCTACGATGCATTAGAAAAATGCAAACGTTGAAACCTCATTTGAGAATCATTTTTCGATGCGTTTGCGCGTTTCCAATATAGACTCGTCTTTGGTCCCTGGTCAATTACCGAACATTAATAGAACGACAGATAACTGTAACCAATATAACTGCAGAGAACCGAAAAAATGTATTATAAAAGGGAAGTATAAATTCAATTCATAAATGATTCTGTAGAAAATAAATGATAAATTTATAGAACAAATTAATTATGTAATCAATATTTTATTTATAGCAAAAAATGGAGTAAAGTAAAATGGTGCATAGAATATTTTTTAAATACCCCGCTCAGAAATTTGATTCATAAATAGATTTTAATTAATAGCTAATATAATCTTATCTTGTATAATCTAAATAGCGCTTATACAACCCTGAGATGCTTGGCTGCTTTGTTAAGAATTCAGTTATTTACTTAAATAAATAAACTATAAATCAAATTGTTAGTTACAAAATTTATCTAGGAATATTACGTAACAAATTTATGCGTTATACTGCATAATATTAATGAAAATTCATGATCTTATTTATTACCTTCCTACCGTGTGAATTTTATAGTACTAATTTCTTGTAATGGAGTAAAGTATAACGGTGCATAGAATATTTTTTAAATAACCCGCGCAGAAATTTGATTCATGAATAGATTTTAATTAATAGCTAATATAATCTTAGCTTGTATAATCTAAATAGCGCTTATACAACCCTGAGATGCTTGGCAGCTTTGTTAAGAATTCTGTTATTTATTTAAATAAATAAATAAACTATAAATGAAATTGTTAGTTACAAAATAAATTTATCTAGGAATATTACGTAACAAACGTATGCGTTATACTGCATAATATTAATGAAAATTCACGTTCTTATTTATTACCTTCCTCCCGTGTGAATTTTATAGTCCTAATTTCTTGTAATATTTCCTCCATGTCTGTTTCGGCGTTAGTTTGGCGCTTGGGTTACACAACGAAAAACACAATTCACGGACAAACTAAAATAAAAATAAATTGCAGGCACTCTTTATCACTTGATGCACGAGTGTATCACCTTGATAGTAAAAGGTGCACGTATCAATTCACGTATACGTCAGGGATAGCACTCTCCATCTAAATAGTATTTTTGTTATTTAGACTTTGGGATTATGTCACATTCAGAAGTGCACTATGCGACTCGTTTCGTCAGACTACGGACAGTCGCCGACGGGGCGAGCTCTGATAATAATTTCGACAAGAACTACACAACCACATTGGTCCCATGTGTGTCTGCTCGTGTGCGTGAGCCATAGAGGGCCTACTAGCAAAATAATAGGATTGTATACCTAAGCGAACACAGGCAAAAATCCTTTGTGTGTCAGATTTAGTGACGCATCTTTCCAACTGAAAAATATTTGCTCTCAAATGCTTTGCAAAGGGTCGGTTTCATGATTCATAAATTGATAAGTTATAATAAAGACGGAGATTTCATATACGTTATCTACTACCAATAACTATTGTTTGTTTAAATGATTCAACAGAACTTGATTGTAAACTAAATCAATATTTGCATGAAATGCTTTATTCTAATCTACTGAACATTGTAAATTGTTTCTAACCCCGGAAATTTCCTAATACTGATAGCTGTTGATAAACATACTTAGTTGCAATAACAATTATATTGTTAAATTCTTATTCAATTTAATTTTTTGACATTCCTCTTGTTTTGAATATGCAGAGGAAGTAAATGACAAAGCAGCTCAAACTAGTGGTCCATGGCATCGTGCCTTAAAGCAAATTGCTGGAACTTCCCGTACTATAACGAAATGATCGAGGGAATATTAAATTTTTTCAAATTGATTTTTATAAATATTGTAACATTGTCTAATATTTATAAGAATTATTTAAACTGAATTGCAAAGTTTTAATTATTTGTTTAAAGTATATTAGAAAAGAATTAAAATTAAAATCTGAATTATTTTCGATATACAAAAAAAAATTCTTGAAGAAAAATTTTTTTTTGAAAATAAAAAGAATTTTTTCTCAAAAGCAATTATTTTGTTGAAACAAGCAGAAAGTTCTTTGAATACTTCAAATCGGACGCTTAGTTCCCCCAAAAACTGCCATTTTTCGCACATTTAGCTTTGTATTTTCGAAATGTCTGAACATGCCTTTGCTAAAAACTAATCACCTCTTCCCCCAATCATTACAACTTGAATGTTTTTTTAGATCATTCAAATCGGATACTTCGTTCTCTCAAAAACTCGATTTGTAGTTTCTGCACTCTTTGCCCCGCATCTCCGTAACGGCTGGACCTGCCTTTGCCAAAAGCTAATGAGCACATCTCCCTATCAATAGGAATCGAATGTTTTTTTAACCATTCAAATCGGTTGATCCATGCGCCCGTAAACGTGGGCGAAAAAATGCGGACAGACAAAACACAAATACACACACACATAAATTTTTTCTGAAGTATGCCAAAATGTTCGGAAACCTTCAAAACGTCGAGAAATGCAAAAATTTTCATTTTCGATTTTCGGCCCATTACTATAATTACCCTACGGGAAGTTAATAAAATGCAAATATAAAACGTAGTGTCTCGTATAAAAAGTCGTAAGAAAATAGTGGTGCATGGCATCGTGCCTCAAGGCAAATTGGTGGAACTTCCCGTACCGCAATTCAAAATTTTTAAAAGGTTTAATATGTTTTTAAACTTTGAAAAAATTAGATATCGTAAAATTTTTGAAAAAATTAGGCTTTTTTGAAAAATTTGTACTTTTTGTATTTTAATTTTTTTTTCAAAGCAATAGCGCAGCGTAGATGTTTTAGAGATAAAACGCTGAAGCGCTTCCAGTCTAACTTAACGTTAAAAGTATTGTTGTTTTTACTATTTTCAATAGTTCCCCGAAACCGAAGGACTTGCATTCCAAAAAAATTAATCAGTTCTTCATTTTGTCAATAAAGGTAAAATGTTTTTTGAATTATTGAAATCAGACTCTACACGTTCTCTCAAAAACTCAATTACCATTTTGGTACTTTTCGCCCCGTATCTTCAAAACGGCTGGACCTGCCTTGGCCAATAGTTAAGTAGCACGTCTCCTTATCAATAGAAATCGAATATATTTTGAATCATTCAAATCGGTCAATTCGACAAAAAATTGTATCAGCACATACATACACACTCATACATACATACATACATACATTTTTTCTAATGTATGCCAAAATGTTCAGGAAGTTTTCAAACGTAAAGATAAATAAAAAATTTCATTTTAATTTGTTTTGCGATTACTATAACTTACCCTACGAGAAGTTAAAGAAGAAGTGCCGAGAAAAGTAGGGAAAAGAAAGGTTGTGATCTACTGAGCACAATGGTGAAAAAGGAATGACTCCTACACGACTTCGTCGAAGATCAAGTAGAAGGCCTGAAAGGACTGGGAAAAGAAGAATGCAGATGATTGATGACCTTCGCGAGAAGAGAAAATACAGGAAATTGAAAGTCGAAGTACAGCGTCAGAAAGCATGAAAGCAGAAGTTTCGAAAGGACAACGCACAAATGTGTAAAAGAAGGGAGATTGACATAGTAATTATAATAATAAACAAGGGACGGAAGAAAAATCATTGATTTTTGTGGTGCTTTCACACCATGGACCTATATACAGTCAGACTGCCATTTGTTATAGAAGATTTACCTCAGGCATGACTCCAATTGAAAAACTTGATAAATAAATGTAATAAATTCATACATTTATAGATTTGCTATTAGTTTTGTGACAGTTTTGTAACAATATTTCTGTATGCAGTAGTTTATAAACAAGATCATATATAAATATCAATTACCAAAAAACTGCAAAAATTAGTTTGATCATACATTGAAGAGTTGATAATATCTATCGATATTTTGATTGCGTAGTTTGTGAGTAAATGCTAACTATACTCTACAAACTCTCACTCGACAAAAGATTCAATATTATATCAAAACCATAAAGCTAAGCTAAGCTATAAATACGTCGGATTTCTTCATCCAATTGCCAGAATGAAACTTACAGACGTCTATTTCTCCTGGCTACTTGCCCGACTGACACACTACTGCAAAGAGGACTTTGAAAATCTAAATCAGTTATGTATTATATAGTTCATATTCCGCACGACAACGGGTGAATGTGTTACATTTATAGAAGCTGTATTGATTAGCGGAAACAGACAATGCGGAAAGATCATTAACCGTTACACCTCAATAAGAGACGAAATAATTTATTTATGAAAAATATATAGAGCACTTCATGAAGATACGACTACAAGTTCAATAGTTAATTGCTGCAATTGATAAACAGAAGTGCTGTAAGAGGTACTAATACTTCACGGTATATGTACTCATTTCAAAGAGCATTTCCATTGCAACTCTAATATTCGCACAACTGATTATTAACCCCTCACAAGCGCACGTTTGGTTAATCAATTTAATAATCAAAGTACAAAAAATCATACATACAACATCGTGCATGCTTCTACAAATAATAATTTTAACTAATTTATGTAAATATTTGAGACATGCGTTGCTTCACGTTTCATTCAAAGTTAATTTCGAAAGATTTCAACAACATACATTCGCTATGCGTTAAAATAGTCTTTATGGTCATCAAATTACCAAAATTCAATTTTAGTTTTATTGCATAGTATTTGAAAATAAATAAATGCATAAAAATAATAGTTAATAATTTTGCTAGTAGTTCAAATAAAGAGTTAACTAGTGGGGCGTATGGCATCTAGCCTTAAGGCAAATTGCTGGAACTTCCATAACAATTTTTTTTTTAAAACGATTAACATTTTTGAAAGATTTTCCTTCGAAAAAAATAGATTTTTGAGAAACTAGGAATTTGACAAAAAATTACTTTTTTTGGTTGTTGCCGTAATGAAACGAATAAACATTGGTACGGAACCCATAGGAATGCAAACAAAATTTATACTTATTGTTAAAATATCTGATAATTTGATGTGCATATGTCTAATGATCACTTTTGACCGCCAAATGGCATTTTTTTACTTTTTTCATTAGATCTTCGAAATCGCTAGACCTGCCTTCATGATCAATTTAATCAATTCTTCATCTTGTCAAGTAAAATGTTTTTTGAATTATTAAAATCGGACGTCCGTTCTCTTAAAAAGTGAGTTACCCTTTTTGGCATTTTTTCCCCGTATCTTCGGAACGGCTACACCTGCATTCGCCAAAAACTAATCAGCACGTCTCTTTATCAATATGAATCGAATGTTTTTTGCATTATTTAAATCGGTTGATCGGCGTTCCTGAAATCGTCGACGAAAATTTGTATCCGCACACACACACCCGCATACATACATTTTTTCTAAGGTATGCTAAAATGTTCAGAAACCTTTGGAACGTAAAGGTATATAAAAATTTTGATTTTCGTTTTTTTGCGATTACTACGGGAAGTTAATAATAGATACTGATAAAATTATTTGACAGAGCAAGTTGGTTTCTTAAGCGATTATTGAGAACGGATGAAGAAAACGCAAAATAGCTTTATATTATGATTTATACTCATGCGGAAAATCATCTTTTTTATGGATCGAAAAAAAATATTCATATTCCAAAAATAGAGAGTACCACATAGAGAAATAATTTAATTTGACTTATCACCCAAGGTGTGTTTTAAAACATGCACGGATCACTCTGAAATCACTCTGAAAGGTATATGCATGTATTGTACATGCGCTTTTGAACAAAAAAGCATATTATCACGCTCGAAATATGAAAAAATTGCTATAACTCTGAAATTTTGAATTTCTTTGAAATATATGACGTAGCGTGTCTGAATCGAGCAGCAGCGATGTCCATTTTCACTTAAAAATATAGACCGGGTATAGGTAAACTTAGAGCAAATGCGTTTTATTCTTTATTAATGTTTTTAGCATATCATAAATGGTGGTATTGTGCTTCAAATTCGCCGTTTGTTTTAAAATATAGTTTCTCTCATTATAGTATACGTACTTCAAACGCTATTTTTTCTTATTATATTTTTTTAAAAACATTTGTGATTTTGTATGTGCGTATATTTTCTTCTCATTTCATTTATTTAAATTAATCAAGTTTATCTTTTATAGATTATATATTTATATAAATCTTATCTAAAATAAACCTAAGGGTAAAATTACGTGTTGCGATTGGTGGCGAGGGCGACCTCTATAATATGATGAAGCAATTAACATTAATAACCAGAACGGCCGTGTTTTCGATCTGTTTATTCTTGTTCATCTATAATAGTTACTAACAAACCATGCCCTGCGTAACAAATATTAAATCGCGTAAACGCTATGGAAAGATTCGTTTATCAATGCATCTTTTAGCCATGAACTTCTTCTATGTCGTTGTGTCGCAGATTGTATTTTTAATCATTTTGTGTCCATATAAACAGACTAAACAAAAACATAAAAAAAATCTAAAGATAATATGAACTGTTTAATCACATGTTTTACGCAATTTCAATTTGCTATATTTACTGTAAAAAATTATACTGCACTTAGGAAAATTTCTTCTATAAGATGATAAAAATTAGTAGCGTGAATTGAAGAACTTTTCTTGTACGCTTTTGAAATAGCGTATATATCCTCAAAACCATTTTCTTAGTTTTCAGTTTCGAACATGCATTTTAAGTATAAATATAAAATAATAGAAAGTAATAAAAGCAGAGTAAGGACGTATAGTTGATGGTCTCCTATAAATCAAAGCCAAAGATGTGTCTACATTAATACGATAAGCTTATTGGACTAAAAATAAAATTTGAATGAAATGTGATCAAATATAATTTAAATAAAATTTATTGAAACATTCTAAACAAAAATTTAGCACGTGTTAAAAGTTGCCGACCGTTCACCCACTACCGGCTGAACGGAAAGGACAGTAAATTTGGGGCCGGGCTCAACATGTAAAATAAAAAAAAACGATGAAGGGTTAGATTAAAATATAATAAAATAGAACAAAATATCAAATATAATTTTCATTGCTCTATTTGAATCTGGATATATATTTATAAAAAAAATTAAAATCACAATAGTTAAGAACAGTTGTATACTTAAAAAAATGAAAAAGAAATTAAAATTAAAATTTTCATGATGAATCATTCCATAATTGAAAACTGCCTAGATAAGTATAATCCAATTTTAAGTTACAATTTACATTAGCATACTTCAGCACTATAATTTTTCGGCATACAAACAGCATCGCAAACTAAACCTTGGCAACAATCCAACGATGTTAAATTTTTGTATTGGCCTGGCAACGAGGTCAAAATAGTATTATAGTAGCGTAATAAGCAGTAAGTAATTACAATTCATGAGAATTTCTAATTTGAACTTTCTTGAAAAAATGTAAAACTTTTTAAAATGTAAAAATTGTGACATAGAAGATTAAGGGGGGCGATACATGTAACAATAAAAAAAAATCGATTTTTTTTTTCATAAATCGTTACAATAACATCTCAAAAATATGCCTGTAAATATTCAAAACAAAATTATCATTATTTATACAATAAAAACTCATTTAAGTTGAGTGCTATTGTACTCTTATCTGTTTCTATGTGTCAAAACTTTAAACGCGTTTTTCTCAAAACGACATTTTTGAAATTTGCGGGCGGGATAACTCAAAAAATTCTCAACCGATTCCAATGAAATTCTGCACACATCTACTTTACAGTAATAGCTTCTAGTTAAACCTCAAACATTCCAAAAAAATTTTCAAAAATTAACCCTTTTACCAAAAAAAAAACATTGAAAAAAAGGTGAAAAATCGAACTTTTTTTCTGAGGTGTGCCAATTTACGATTTTTTTTGGTTTAACTAGAAGATATATGTTTTATGAACACGTACAAACTAATTTTTTTGATTTCAAATCACCGTACGAAAAGTGAGAACGCCCGCAAATTGACGGCGTTTTCCGAGAGGGTTTTGGCAGATTTATTTTTACGGCAGCCATTTAAAAAAAAAATTAAAAAAAAATTTTTTTTGTGTATTTTAATATATAATAAATAACCCTAAAAAAGTTCAAAAAGATTCAGTCATTCCTTCCCAGTTTAAAAAGTCCTCAAAAAATGGTAAAAATTAAGGCGATTACATGTATCGCCCCCCTTAAAGTAATTTTTTATAAGAGAAAAATTTTTTGTAGCTCCATAATATTTTAAGATGTTCGTTGAAACCGTGGACATTTTCAGATCTCAACTTTAATGTGAGCTGACCTTAAATCTATTTTTTAATTTTTAATCTATTTTTTTTATATACTACGTCACTCAAATTCATAGGATGACACATAGATAGTGTTGCTATTTAATAATCCATGTCATTTGTACCAACTATAAAAAGATAAGTTACATAGGTTCGAATAATGCCATTTTTCAGTTTTTTTCAAACAAAAAAAAGAATTCAAAGCAATTTCGTGTGTTGATTTATCATTGGTTTTTGATGAATAAAAATACCATCACTGTCAAAGCATAAATTGATAAAAGTAATCCGGAATGTAGTAATCCCCATCGAGGCAAACGCTGGAGAAGTGGTTTGCTGATTTTGAACGTGGCCGTACAGACACTGACGATGTTGAAGCTCTGGAAGGCCAATTCAGGTGGTTACACTGGAAAACAAAAAATCTCGACCGAATCGTTTTGGAAAACCGAGAAGTGAAATTGCGTGAGATAACTGACAAGCTGTGTGCAAAATGCCTGACGCGCGAAATCACATTTGACCAAAAGCATAACGAGTTGATGATTCGGTATTTAGTGCTCTTTAATCGAAAAATCTGAGCTTTTGCATCAATATATTACCATGGATGTGATCTGACTTCACCACTACACTTTGGAGTCGAATAAACAGTCAGCCGAGTGGATTGGTTACGTTGAACCAGGAAAAATGCAAATTATCAGCTGGCAAGGTTATAGCGTCAGCCTTTTGGGATTCGTAAGGAATAATCGACTACATACATATCTTGAAAAAGGCCAGACGATCAATAGTGAGTATTGAATAACCCAATAATTTCTTTAGATCTATTCCCCAGCGACCATGTCCTGCTTTCAGGTGATCGCGGAATTGTGGGGCAAAATCCTACGAAAATGGTATCAAAATGTTTGAAGTTCCCTATTATCAATATATCGTTCTCAAAGGCAACTATATTGAATAAAAAATAGAATTTTAACAAAAATGTGTTATTCTTAGTTATCTTACGCACTTATTGATTGATGTTTTAATATATACGTATTAAAATTTGATAATTATAATAAAAACTTGATAATTTACTGTACGACGAACATAACGTAGAGTGCTTTGTGAGTATCATAATAACGCTATGTGAGTATATTCATTGCGGATAATCGCATAGAATATTTATAGCAAGAATAATTTTAATATAACTATGAATTTAATTTGGAAATAAAAAATATGGTGAACTAATTGGTCATATTTAAAAGTGTGTTTCTGTTTCAAACAATTTTTAGTAAACAAATATCATAGCATATCATATGTCAAATAAAGATAAAAGTAAATTGTATTAACAAAAACAATTAATTATCACTCTTGACACAAATTTGTAATAGTGAATAATGATAAACAACATGGAACAATGTAATAAATAAGCAATCAAAATTAATTCGCCTGGCCGTATGACTACAAATCATACGAATCATATTATGGAGGCGACACCTTAAACCACCGGCAGTACCAAAATTGATTTGCCAAATTTCGTTATGATTTTTATCTCAACATTGAAAAACGCTCTGATCGTCGAATTAAAATTGATGACGGCCTAATCAAAGCAATAATAGATTTGGATAGTCATAGCACAACATGTGAGATGGCAGAGAAGTTTCATGTATCACACAAATATGCATTGAAAATTATTTAAAAAAAACGTTGCTATGTTTTGCTATGTGAACTAGATACGTGGGTTCATCGCAAACTGATTAAACAATGCTTACTAACAAATTAAATAATGCAGTTGAAGAAGAACACCGCGAATTGATGTATTCCATCAATACATGATTATTAGACCTTGTTTGGGATGTTTTGAATATCCACTATATAATGGAGGCACCACCATACTTTTTATTTCGATATCTAAAAAACACCTTGAATGGTTAAAATTTCAATAGTGACGATATATATACATATACATATTACAATAAAATGACGATGGTAAAAAAGAAAACTCACGTATGAGGATGTGTGAAAGTATAAATGTATATTAAAATCTGCTACGTTTTCAGAAAATGGATTTAGATGGTTAAAACATTGATTAAAAGGACAATGTGGTGAGTCTGTTGGATTGTATCAAGTCAACTATTTCGAAGATACCGCGGAAAAAGATTTAATGACTACATCGAGGTCAAAATTAATATTTGATTTATACGCTTCAAATTAGCAGTTTTTATCAAAATAAAATTCACATCAATTCACCTTTATACTTTGATATTCACAAATTTGTTATTCGAGTAACTTCGAAAATCAAAGAAATATCAAAAAAACAAACTATTGTTAACACAAATCATCAGTTTTGCACAAACCAAATATTTATTTTATTTATAAAGCGGGATATTCCAGCAATTTTCCATAAGGCTTTTTTTATTACAGTAGTAACTTAAATATAATTTACAATAAGAAATACTAGGTATATTTAAATAATTTAGGTACATAATAAAAATCTATATGACCTATTATTAGATTATGTTATATTATATCATATTTCTGGCTTTTCGCTTCCAAGCCTCGTATAAAATTCTTGTTTTATAGTAGTGTTTGTTAATTTTTGAACAATTGAAAATAAAAATTCTAAATTATTAATGCGAGAGGTTATGTTTTTCCGTCTTAGGAATTTTTCATTCAACTTTTATTTTCATTTCATTTCATCGTAGTATATATCATTCTCACATATTTGATGAATCGTAAGTTTATTTTGAAGTAATTTCTAAAAACAATTTAAACATATATTTTTCGAAAACTCGGGACAATTCGGGGCAAATATAGCTTTTAGAAAAACCCGGGACACAAAGTGGGAATCTCGGACTGTCCCGGCCAAAACGGACCGGGTCACCTCGATCACCTTAACCCTTTCGTTACTCTAAATTTTACTCAAAAAAGTGATATGAGACATTTTCAAGGTAATCTTGGAAAACGTAATAGCAAACACCAAAGACTACTACACTTTTAGGCGCGGTGCCCCGTTCAGTAGTGTCTCTCCGGCGGAATTGGCTGCCGTAAGAAAAGGGGTTGATAGTAGGAATATCCGTTTTAGCTTTACCGAAACAAACCCATGCTAAATATTATTGATACAATAAAAGCAAGTAAAGCTCAAGAAAAGAATCGACTTACCCTTCGGATTCAGTCGCTCTGGATTGAACCATGCATCTGAAACAATACATAACATATTCTTGTTAGCATAAGTGCGTTAGCGTTAGTAATTAGAATGTAGCTCAGAGATCGAGAATACACAACTCAAGTGTTGAAAAATACAAAATTCATAATAGTTTCATCTGCTACTCTTTACCTGCTTATGTATTTTCGATCTATGAGTTGAAAGTAAAAGCTCTGAAATAAGTAAATTTAGAATTAATAATTAGGATATGATTATTAGATGCCTTGTACATATTATAATAGATAAGTTATATTTAGAAACACATGCGGTTAGTAAACAGATTAATATTTAGTGCAACTTATATTAGATAAGCCATATGAAACCAATAGCATACATATATTATACAAGAAGATAAGTAAAAATGATAAATTTGAAACAGAAAAGCGTTTGTTAACATTTGCATAAATCAGGTTTTCGGTTGCCACTGAAAAACTATGTAAATAAGGCTAAAATGTATAAATTAATTTTTTATCATATTTGATATCATCCATTTCAGGTTATAAAAATATATTTTTATGGCCAAATTGTATAAATTAAATTATTTTTTTTAACAATTCATTTCATCCAATTCAGGTTATAAAAAAATATTTTATTAAGTGTGGATGTAAACTGCGATCAATAGCTATCTGGCAATGCCAGAGATAAAACGAATGTACGTGTGTTTGGCACAGACAATCGTTCAAGCACGCAGCGAAATTCTGAACTATGATTTTTTATATTTCAACCTATAATATTTTATTATTATTTCAGACTATGAAATCTATCGTTATACAAGGTTTCGTCAGAATCGCCGAAAACAATTTTTTCAACATTTGATTACGAAGAAACGGCCTCCCAATATCTTCGCTGATATTCGAAAGAATGGGTCCTATATTTTTAAAATCGGTTCAGCCGTTTTCGAGAAGACGTCGGCCAAAGCCCAAAAATCAACTCACACATACATACTTTTGCAAAACCTGGTCTCATTCGATTCAGAATAACTTAGAACATCAAGAAAACATAAAATTAGCAAATCTTATTTTTTCTGCGAAAACAAACTTCTCATCGGGAAGTTAACAATGGTTGGTATAATGAATTAATAACAATTTGTTTAAAGTTTTCATTATATATCCAAAGAAATATTAAATCATTCATATTGGTCAGTCAAATAACCATTTAAATGTATTAAAAAATAATTGTTATCACCAATATAATCGAATCATTTGGTATTGGTATATGTCACAGCAGAAGACTCTTTAATGCCCTTAAGATTCAAAAGCTATATTTTTTTTAAATAAAAATTGTACAAATTTTGAATAATGTAAATTTATTGTAATATATCTTTGCAATATTTCTCTATGGAAAAATTTATTATACCTATTTTATTCAGATTTTCACATTGAAAGAGAAGATAAATTTATATTCGTTAAAAAATTCTTTAAAAAAGACAACTTAGGAAGGAAAGCTAACTACAATACATTCAATTGAATACGCATTTAAATTTCTAATTTATTTGCTCGTAAAAATAAAATATCTATAAATTCAATCGACTTATATTTTTTCACTGACGCATTCATATTGTTTAATGAACATATATCAAACATTTCAAGATATGGCGTAGAAGAATTAATAATTAGAAATATCAAATGTTTACAGATAAAGGAAAACAATTTGTCAGAAGTAAATATATGACGCGATGTAAAATTCATTGCAACGCATTAAACGATATATATTATAAAGAATAGAACTGAAAAGTTTTTAATCAAATTGACAAAGGTTTTTTGAGGTTTTGAATTTTACCTGATCTACTTAATAATTTAAAATATGTGTTATGCATATGCTATCTCAAAACATTCCAACGAGATGTTAACTTTAGTCTTGAAAATGCCTTTTTTCATTATCACTTGTAATTAGTGTTTTCTACTTAACACTGACATGAGATTTATGGGCACAACGTACAGTCAAATTAGAAACTATTCGAAATACAAAAGGTAATCTTATTTTATTAAATATTACTGTAAAATACAGAATTCAATTCTTTTATCCAATTTTAAAAATTCTTTTATCATTTATTTTAAAATAAGTAATAAACGACAAAAGTAAAGTATGCTTCAACGATCATACAGTTATGTAGTATGCAAAACGTGATAGAAAGCAAATTATAATGCAAAAGTCTATTTAAAATTTTCATTTGTTCTAATCGGGTCTTTGATTAGCGCGCGGTTTGCAATCAGGCGGGTCGCGTGTTCAATGATTCCCGTCTTAACAATCCTGATATCAAGCAGTGCCGATATCAATTTTTACTTGGAAATATAGATCTTAAATATGTTTTCAAGCGTAAGCCCTTCCTGGGCATTACTGCACCAAATTGAATTTAGTCAGGCCTATCAGATAAATTCTAATAATACAGTAATCAAATAAGAAAGGAACAACTGTTGGATGGTTTACCATCTAAAAATACGACGTAAGTAAAATTTTCAGCCCAACAAATTATAGGACGTAAGGTTCTGATTGCTGTTAAAATTAAAAAAAGTTCACATACGTATGTTATATTCAGTACGTATTAACAAAAAATGGTATCAATATTAGTGATTTTAAAACTGATATTATGAATTTTTTTTAAACTTGATACTTTTGATTATCCAGTAATTTCAACTTGATTCCCATACAAACTAAGTTTCACTAATTTTAGTATTTTAATTTATGTTATGTCAAATTATTTAATTTTTATCAACAGCAATCTGTTGTGATGTAATACTTTATCACCTAGCATTACTAGAATGCAACCTATACTTTATGAGATTATTGTTAGGTATGTTTACTTTTATGTTTACTTTTTTTATCGAAATCAAGTAAAACCTGATATTCTAATGCTTGGTATCAGGTTGTCCGAGACAAAAATAAAACCTGGAACTTGTGCTTGCAAGACCGAAGCTCTTACCATTTAAGCCATAAGCAAAACTTATATTTAAAATAAAAAATATGTACGCGGTGGTAATAGTAATATTAAGAAATTACAAAAATATTAGAACGTAAAAAATTAGGTCAAGAGTATCAGTTTCTAGTATCAAATCGATACTAGGAATTCGAATCATTGTGTCAACCATTGAACATTAAATTATATTTTCTCAGTTTTTTGTTATTATATTAATTAAATGACGTGGCTTTATAGATCGCAAACCAACGGTTGTCTTCCATTGATTAACTTTATCATTAAATGTAATTTGATGCAGCAATTTCCCCAATTTAAAATAAATTAAAAATAATGAAATTGCGGAACTAAGACCCTCCAAAATAAAAAAGTGAACTCTAAAGAAAAAAATGACAAGATAAAGCAATCAAGATACGATGATATGACAATAGTTACTGTATTGCAGGTTGCATAACAGTGGAAATTTCAAAGTACACTTGTTTACAACAACATTTTTGTCCAACAATGACTAATACCATATATCAAGGACGATGAGATGTTAGTTGCTAGATGCGTAATGAAAGAACAATAAAATGTTTTACGATATTTGAATTAATTGTTGAATATGATTTATTGCATATGCTGTCGTTAAAAGGCAAATTTTTGCTTAAAACCATGGAAGATTTTAGGAAGGGATACATATTATTACAATATTCAATAGCCAGAGATGATGACAAAGATAGATGTTGTCACATTATAACTTATAAATCATGACACTGCAGAAATGATGATTAGTCATAACATTGAGATTCTATGATGAAACATTTAGCTAATTTGGATTTAGATGAATAGAAATAAGTGTAAATTATTAATGACGATAACTATTAGATTTAACCAAAGTGAAAATTATACTTTGTATATAAAATTGACCTACAAGGATTCATCAAACAGCATATAACAGCTGGTTTTCCACTTTTTGGAGCAGCTGGAGGCGGGGCCGTTGGCTTGAACGGTACTTTGGCGCCTGCATCGGCAGAACCATTCAGATCTCCGGAAGCTGCCGATTTTGTATCAAAATCTGCGTCCATTCTGATAATGACAAATAGTTTTGGACCTCGGTTTATAGCGCTCCGTCTCTCAAATAAACTTTTATTAAAAAAGAAATACTAACGGACAATGAACTTTGTTTTTCTTTATTGCACCACTTTTATTATATCACGTATGTGTGATCACTTTTTTGTAACAACCCTTCGCGCGCACACACATGTAAATTCACTCTGAAACACACCCAGCACTGTTTTTAACGCAAAATCGAATGCAACTTGGATGACACCTGTCTTACAACGTACTAAAAAGTCTTCAAAATGCTTCCAAATACTCGTGTTATCTTATAGATAAAATTATTTTTTGAAATTTGATTAGGGCTTTTCCAAACTGACAGCTCTGATATTTTCGAAGGACTTTGAGTCACTACGATACCAATACTACTACGTAACCAGGCAGTGGCTGCAAGAGCGTGACCGATGTACAAACTACCATGAGAATGGAAGACGCGTGCGAAGGTGACAGCGCGATCCGGCAATGGCTGGACAAACGTATTATCGAACGGTGGCGCACTGGCTGATGCGCACCAAGCAGGGCTTGCAAACTGGATAGTACTTGAAATAAACAACGTACGCGCTATTAAGTAACAAAAAAGCTTTTAATAAGTCTAAAAACAAACAGAAACTAGTAGTATGTGGCATCGTGTCTTAAGGCAAATTGCTGGAACTACCCGCACTGTAATTTAAAACTAAAAGCTTTAAAAAACATTTTTGAAAAAAATAGATTCATGAGCATTTTGACATTATTGAAAAACGACTTTAAGCAACATTTATTTTTTCTTATATATTTTAAATATTTTTATATTTTATATATTTTCTCAAAGCAATCGAGCTGCATAATATACACAAAATTGGTACTTATTATTAAAATTATCTGATAATTTGATGCACGTATATGTCTAATGATCGGCTCGCCCGTAGGTAAGCGGTTAAGAGCGACAGGACTTGTTTCAGAGGTCCCGGGTTCGATACCCACTTCGGGCAGCCTGTTGTCAGGTAACATTGACAACAGGCAACAACGATTTTCACTTGGAAATATAGATAGCAATATGTTTCCAAGTGAAAATAGCCCTCACCCGGCATTGTTGCACCATACTTGCCCTATTACAGAGATTGTAATAAAATTTATCATACAGAGATGTGACAACTGTTTGGGTTGCCATCTGTAATAAAACAAACGTAGTTTGTAAGATATTAATCACAACAGCTCATAGAACCCATAAGTTCTGATCGCTGTTCAAATAAAATTATAAAAAAATGTGTAATTATCATTTTGGACCTGTTCTTCATTTCGTCAATACAAATAAAATGTTTTTGAATCAATCAAATCGAACTCTCCGTTATCTAAGAAATTATCATTTTTGGTATTTTTTGGCCCGTTTTTCGAAACAGCTCGATCTGCCTTTGCCAAAAAAACTAATCAGCTCGTTTTGTTATTATTAGGAAGGTTATTAGTAGGAAACGAATGCTTCTTGAATCATTCAAATTGGTTGATACGTGCTGTCGAAATCGTGTAAGAAAATTTGTATCCGAACATACATACAAACATACTACATACATTCATGCACACACACATACACATATAACAACTGTTTCTAAGATATACCAAAATGTTCAGAAATCTTCGAAACGTAAAGATATAAAAATTTTCATTTAATTTTTTGCGATTACTATAACTTATCCTACGGTATGTTAATAAATAATTATCTAATAATTCTATCCAGATGTCATTAGATAGGAAAATGCAAGTCCTATTTAATTCAAATAGATTATATTAAGCATCATTTGCAACATTAACATGTGAATTGATTTATTTTTAAAATTGGAACTTAAAAGAAGAATGAAGAAAAAATGGAATGAAGAAAGAAGTTAAATAGAATTAGAAATTTGATAAGAGCAAGATTTTTAGAAATTAAGAAGAATATAGAATGGGATACATATATAGATTGAAAATGATATAAAAATTAGAATGTAAATAAATAAAAATGTTGTAAGTGGCTAAATGCTCAGAGTAAGCGAGGCCAAATAAAAAAATTGAAAAAAAATATATTACAAAATAATCATTCAGTGTGGAGTACATGCTTTATAAATTTGATTAAATACGGAAATTTAAAATTTACATAGGATTTATCAATGCACTTGAGCGATCCATAAAAATGAATAACATTTTGCTAAAAATAATTTTGAACCACAAATGAAATTTAATTAAAGACGGCTAGTATGATATAACCCGCCTAGTTCACTGCTCTTAGCTAATTACAACATGCAAATAAAAAATGCTATATGATATTGTCACGCAACTAAGGATTGATACAATATTTCGCGCCTTCTTCATATAACGATGAATGTTCCGTGACCTGCCGCAATACCGTTCTACGACGAATTTCTGAACCCTATATTGTGCGATCGAATAATCAGTAATTACCTGTAAAAACAACACATGCGCAATTTCTGGTTTGCACTGATAATGATATAGGTGAGGACGCATGCGCGTATAAATGCGAATACGAGGAAGTTGGTAACCCAAACAGGTCACTTGACAGTTCCAATTCGTTTCGCGATTTGCTAGAAACGACGTACTATATTACAACTATATTTTTTATATAATTATATTAGCATTAATTGTTAGAACAACATTATTTAATGAATCCGAATTTTACGATATGATTTTATCATGAATAATTTTTACAAGTAAATTTTTGACTCCATACTATTTGAGGATTATTGAAGTTCATGTTGTACTTTGATCTTAAGATAAATACATATATGTATCAGAAAACAACTATCTTTATTAATATGGGTTTGATAGCATGTCAGTGCTATCAAACTATTATTTAAAGACAACGTAATAAATACTATCCGTATAAAACCTATAATTATAAAAGCTATAAGAGTAATTTCGCATGATAAACATATCTTCGCCATTTCGAAAACCACCACTTAAAACACGAAATGGTGTAATAAATACTTCTCCATAAAATTTATGAGATAAGATATATTTCGGCTAATTACGATATAATATCGCTAATAATCCAAGGAATAATCTTGGATGATCAGAAAATAAATTAATATTTAGATGGCACGCAAAAAAGTTATGCATCGTATTGAAACCTACAAAATATATACTATTACATGTATTTATTAACTTCCCGTAGGGTAGTTATAGCAATGGGCCGAAAATCGAAAATGAAAATTTTTACATATGTTCACGTTTTGAAGGTTTCTGAACATTTTGGCTTACCTAAGAAAAATGGTTGTGTGTGTCCAAAAACCATTTTTAATTCTGACTAAAGTTCTAATATACTTTAAACAAATAATTTCAACTTTGCAATTCAGTTTAAATAATTCTTATAAATATTAGACAATGTTGCAATATTTATAATAATCTATTTGAAAACATTCAGTATTCCTCGAACATTTCGTTACGGTGCGGGAAGTTCCAGCAATTTGACTTAAGACACAATGCCATACACCCCACTGGTTTATTTAATAATTCATAATCGAGCTGTAATTAAAAATAATAAATATTATTTCAGGATCCTGTTTAATACTTGTCATTGCGAGCGAAAGTCATCTTTTAGGAAAATTAGTCACTCTAAACGCGAGAGCGGATGATTCAATGTGAATGAACATTGATTATAATAAGCATATATTGCCTAATGTAGTGTTTAGAAAAGAATCTTTATTAACTTCCCGAAAGAGAAGTTTATGTTTTCATAAAAAAAAATCCGATTTGCTAATTTCATGTTTTCTGGAAGTTTCGAGCCATTCTGAATCGAATGAGACCAAATTTGGAAAAAGTATGTGTGTGTGTGTGAACAGATTTTTTGCCGTAAATCGACGTTTTCTCAAAAACGGCTGGACCAATTTCAAAAATTTCAAAACCATTCGATGGATCTCGATGAGGACTAGCGTTTATAAATGCGCGACGATCAACCTAGGCGTTTCTATGTAAATCGCAGAAAAGTGAAAAAATATTCGTCCACGTTTTAGCACGCAAAAAAATTGAAGCCGATTTTGATGGAACTTTTTTTTAGGCGATATATAACATAGTCTTATAGAACTTATAATAATATAGGTCTTATTTAACTTTAATTTAATTTAATTTTAAAAATTATCAAAGTTTGAAAAAAAAGTATTTTTTTACGCTTGTTAAAATTAAAATTAGACGATTTACTAAAACTAAACCATTAAAGTCCTACGGAAACTGGTTCAATTATAAAAATTTTTGATTTGTAAAAATTTGCGTTTAGAAAATACTCTGTTAACGTGTTCGTTTGTTTTCAATTATGTGCAATAAACCCACTCGGAATACTTTTAATCACTCATAAATTAATTTATTTTTTATTGATCTCAACTTGCCTCAAGGCAAAATAACAATACCAACTAGTTTTTTGAAGCAATATATGTTATTGATTGTTTACTTTACACTATTACTACTTGCCACCATTATTAAACATTTGTCTATAGATTAATTTAAATTTCTCTACATATTCTGAAAATTTGGTACAAAAAATTATATTCAGCAAGCATCTCCACAAGTCATTTTTTTTTACAGCAATCAGAATTTAAAAAGTCCTAATAGCTGTTGTAAACATTTTTTTAACAACCTTACTCTTTAGAAGGAAACGCGGTGGTTCACATATTTAATATAAATATCGGTAGAACTTCTGATAATTTGTAATTTAATGCAACAATTCCGGGAATGGGCTATTTCCGCTTAGAAACATATGGACTTATCTATATTTTCAAGCAAAAACCGATGTCACCACTGCTTGACATCGGCTTGTCCGAAGTGGGTATCGAACCTTCAGGTTTGACAAACCTGCATCTTTCTGGTTAGAAAACCAAAGTTCTAACCAAAAGGTTTCTAGTAAAATCCTATTTAATTGATAAATAATAAAGACCCGATGTAATTGATAAATAATTATTTATAGTTAATGACCAAACTGTTTATATATCTTTTGTTTAATTTTTTTCATTGCTCTCACATGGTTCTCACTTTCCTAATTAACTTCCCTTAGGGTAAGTTATAGTAATGGGCCGAAAATCGAAAATGAAAATTTTTATATATCCACGTGTCAGAGGTTACTGAACATTTTGGCATACTTCAGAAAAAATGGATGTGTGTATGGATGAATCGATTTGAAAAATTTAAAAAGCAATCGATTCCTATTGATAGGGAGATGTGCTGATTAGTTTTTGGTAAAGTCAGGACCAGTTTGTCAAAAATGGCAGTTTTTGAGAGAACTAAGCATCCGACTTGAATGAAATATTTAATTATACTTTAAATATTATTCCTCGAATATTCCATTACGGTACGAGAAGTTCCAGCAATTTGCCTTAAGGCACGATGCCCTACACTACTAGTTACATTATATATTAACCATAGGCCATATTAAATATTAACATGGCCGGTACAAAGCTCAATTAATGAATTGTACTCTTCAATTCAAATATTAAATTATAATAACTCTTATAATATAGTATAATCATAATCATTTCAATATGCAATTGTACTCTTGCAAGATATTTTAATTACGTAATTCAAAAACATGTGAAAACACTTACAATTAGTATTTCAAACGTAATTGTTTCTTATGGCAAATAATATATCAAATTGAAGCAGCCTATTCAGTTTTATAGCTATTTCACTACGTCTATTAAAAAGATTATGATCCATCATTATCTGTACAAGTTCATATAAAACTCTCAACCTGTTCTATATAATTAAATTATGATAAATATGATGTAAAGTTCTTAACGTTCAGGAATTTAAGTAATAAATTTGTGTATTTAAGATGAAATAATAAATTATTCTTATATTAATGACATTAGAACACAAATTTAGATAACATATAACGTTTAAACGCCTAAATTATCTAGTTTGTATTGGTATTTTGCCTTGAGGCAAGTTACATGAACTTCCCGATATGTGTAAATAATCGACTTAATCAATAAAAAAATTAATTTATGAGTCATTAAAAGTAGTCCGAGTGGATTTATTACAAATAATTGAAAACAAACTAACACGTTAGCTCGGAGTATTTTCTAAAAGCAAATTTTCAAAAACCAATAATTTTTATAATTGAACCAGTTTCCGTAGAACTTTAATAGTTTAGTATGTTCATTAAGGGGGCGTCTATTATTCACGTGAGGTTTTTAGGTGGAGGGGGAGTTTGACAAAAAATCACGAAATATCACGAGGGATTTAGTAGTTAAAAAAATCAAACATTTTCAAAAAAAAATTACTTTATTCAAAAATTTTACAGTTTTTCCACATAACTAAAAATACACGTGATGTTTGGTGAGGGCGGGGGTACTTTTCAATATCACCACCTATCACCAAGGGGGAGGGGGGGTCCAAAAATCCTTAAATACTCGCGCACGTGATTAATGGACGCCCTCTAAGACCATTTACTCTATCGTTATACCAAGTAAATAGTCTAATTTTAATTTTAACAAACGTCAAAAGACACTACTTATTTTCTCAAACTTCGATGAATTTTTAAAATTAAACTACTTGTCGTAAGGCCGTAATATTTCAGTAAGTTATAGAAGACCATGATATATATCGCCAAAAAAAGTTTCATAAAAAACGGCTTAAATTTTCTTATCAACAGTTAATTATAAGAAAACAGCTCGGTAGATTTTCACCTAAAACTAATCATTATCATTCCCAACTAATATCTTTCGAACAGTTTTTGATTTTTTTAAAATCGATTCGATAGTATGAACTTGAATGTGAAAGAAAAGTTTAACACTATTTTCCTAATTACAAAGAAACGGCTCGGCAGATAACCCTCATCAAGATACATCAAATGGCTTTTAAATTTTTGAAACCGGTCAGGCATTTTTGAGCAAACGTCGATGAAAGGTCTAATTTTGGCAAACGCCAAAAACACGATACTAATTTTTGCAAACTTTGACAAATCTTTTAAAATTAAATAAATAACTTGTCGTAGGGCCGTAATATTTTAGTATGATCTAAAAGACTATGGTATCTACCGTCAAAAAAAAATCATAAAAATCGTCGAAAATTTTTTTTTAACACTTTATTACAAGAAAACGGCCCGGCCGAACTTCACCAAAAACTAATCAGCACGATTCCCAACCAATATCTTTCAAACGGTTTTTGAATTTTCAAAATCGATTCAGAATTGCGTGCTAAAACGTGGACGAAAAATTTTTTTAATTTTCTGCGATTTATTGGCTGACCGTCAATATAGCAGGACGTAATTTTGGATAATTAAAAATAGAAATATAGTTTTGTTATTTATATTTCCTTTGAGTTGACAAACAAGTTCGATTATTCTTGGAACGACTACATAAATCGCTTTTGCAGTTTCAAACAATGTTCGCAATTATACTTAATAGTTGTATATAGTTTCTCTTTTATCCTTATAACTATATTCATTGATCATGAATTCATGATAACTCTTTTACGAAGAACGTCATTCAAAAATTAACTACCAATTAATTAGCTCAAAGAATTTTTATGATCTGTTATATGGCGCACAGATGTACATTGAATAGAAATCTAAAAGAAGCCATCAATTTCAGCATTATTATATGCGGTATTAATATTTGGAATTATAATATGTAATTGAATTATTTTATGCTTGCTATTAAATATTTTAATGAAAAGCAAAACCGAAAATAGAATACGATAAAAGCACATCCTGTAATTAATTAATAATTATCTGTTAAAGTGCAAAAGCCAGTCATAATTTAATATGAAATACTGGAAGTGCAATCTATACTCATAGTAAAGTCAAAGTTATTCCAAGAAATTCATAGATTTTTTTTTGTCAATCAAAACTTTATTCAAGATTCATAGAAATAAAATTGTTTTCCATTAACACAACAATAGCGATTTCTACGAATAATGCGAAAAATTAATATTAGAAAATTATGTACATGAATGTAATGTTAAAATTTAGTTTAGATTTTTAGACCATGTTGGCTATTAATTAGAAACTATGAATTTATGCTAATAGTTAATGCAATTTTAATTGTGAAATATAGGACTAAGCGACCATTCTCTTAAGAGTCTTAAATATAAATGAAAACCTGCAATTCAATACTAATTGTAAGAATATATCAATCACACAATTTAGAATAATTCATGAAGTCATTTTTGTAACGGCATGATGTAATTACATACATAATGCTTTGCAAATTTAGCTTCATCAAAACTATCATCAAAATTTACAAATTATCCATCAAAGTGTTCAGAAATATAACGAATCGCTATTTTTAAACAAAAACCATACACATATTTTAATTATGGCCAATTAACTTGATCCATTAAAAATACCCATTGAGGTTACTACTATCTATAATTATATTTCATTAATGTCAGTTAAAATAAACTAATGTTCTGATTGCTATTGAGAAAAAAATTATTGTGCCATGCAAAAATGTATTAATCATAATTTGTGATGCAATTCATTAATTCACTTTGGTAACATGAGTACAGTGAATTGTGATGCATCGGCAGTCGTCTCAAATGCAGAATGCATGGAGGTGCAATTACAGTCAGAGGTAATATTTATAAATTTCAATTAAGACGACCAAATTTTTTTTCAACAACTTTCTTATTATTATTTGAAATGCATTCTTATAATATAAATATAGAACATAATGCTTCTTATTAGCTTACAAGTCAATACAAACCCATTTAGTGAAGATATGCACCCCATTATAATTTAGTTAAACTTACATCAAAAATATTTTAACTTAAAATAACTTACAAATGAGATTGTCATTTCATATAATAGACTAGGCTCTATAGAGCATGGAGTATGCATAATATGAGCACCGCCAACTTTCTTCTTTCTTCAATTCAGGATTTTACTGTACCTGCCTCTTTCCTTTGCCCTTGTATCTAAATTAGTCATTTCAAAACTGATACAATTGTAGAAAAATATTTAAAAAGCTGCATATAAAAGAAAAGATTAAATATGCCAAACCTCATTAGCAGTTGTTTTTCGAGAAACTATTAGCCTCTGAAAATAGCTTTATACTGGCTACGAGGAGCGCTACGACGCATGGAGGGTAAAGGAAAGAGGCAGGTACAGAATAACGCGTCTAACATAGAAGATGGCAGCATGGTTTTTTTCTTTATTTGGCATCTCAGGTTAAAGAATTTTAAGAGTTGGCGGTCCTCATATAATGTATTCTCGATGCCCTATGACGTCTCACCTATAACACTCTAATTAAAGTATTTGCATTTTTTGGGTATGAATAGTATAATAATCTGCCATCTCTAATTTTTCATAACATAAATATATATTTGTATATAATTTTTAAATATACATGAACATAAACATCAAACAATTCAAATATATTCTTTTCAATATTATGAAATGAGGAAATACCAAATCATTTTGTTCTTTTTGATGAAGACAACTAATAAATGTCCCATTGTATGTTATATATATATAGATATAGATATATATATATATATATATATATATATATATATATATATATACATGAGGCAATAACATTGTTGTGAATAAGATTTCAAGATATATAAAAATTAACCTTCCAATTCAAAAAGGTCACAAATCATATTCAATTGCCCACATTATAAAGCATATGATTAAACTGAAATAAAGTTGATTGATAGAATTTGATCCAGAAAAGTATTTCATGTGGCAAGTACGACTTCAATATGTAATCTTATTTATTAATAGAATTTTAAATTATATTACATACTATGTATGATTAGATATGAACATACTTGAGATAATTAGATTTTTGAAAATCCACCACAACACTAGAATTGATTCTGTAATTCAGTTAAGCCAAAAGGTAATGCCACATTGTGGTAAATATATTTACTGTAGTACTGAAACTTCTCCTTACTTCTTATTTTTAGATGTTGACCCAATGGTTAAACTATCCATATGTGATGATTTTATAAATTAGAATTTATCTAATAGGGAGAATATTTTTATTGGTGCAGCAATGCCGTATTAAGAGCTATTTTCACTTGTAAACATATTGCTAATTATATTTCCATGAGAAAATCGTTATCACTGCTGCCTGACAACAGGCTGCTCGAAGTGGGTATCGAACCCGGGACCTCTGAATCAAGTTCCGTCGCTCTTAACAAGCAGGCCTTGGTAAATATGCGACAAACTTTACTATTCAGCAAATCTCGTGATATAATTAACTACACTCTGTGATTTCATTAATCAAACTGATAATATATTCATATTACAGCAATTATACAATATAATTGGCATTCATAATACGGGAAAAATATTTTGATGTTAGTTATGGTATAATAATAATGATTGTTTTGCCCGAATTCCGATCCGTAAGCTGAATTAAACTTCAACTCAAGCCGCTATTTTCAAGTGGAAAGCCGAATGGTCTATTTTAAACTAAAATATAATTTATTTATATCTCCAAATGAGAATGAATATCACTAATGTTTTATATCATATTTTGGTAAATGGCATTAATCTTATTATGTATGTTGTATTGCACAAAGTAGTGAATACTAGAAAGCCCGGCTTTATTACTTATTAGGGATATTTTTTAAGATTTGAACGAGTGCAATAGCTTGTTGGATGAACAAATCAAATATACTTTTATAAAATTTACATTTAGATCATTTCATACATACATATAAAGTATCGTGTGTAACGATTATTTAGATATTTCGAAAAATTTATCTAAAGAAGACCTCGCTGGGTAATATGTCTAATAAAATTAATTGCATGTAGAAGACAAGGTCAGAATGTAATCACGCACAAACATTATAATTAATTTTACAAACGATGGTCTATTTAAATAAAATCTAAAATCTTATTATTAGAATATAGACAATAAATACGACTTCAATTATAAATTTCAAATTACTGTGCACAAGTTGTTAAATAACATTGTTTTAGATATTTCTTCAAGTTGACCCAAGTTGACCATTTCAAATTTCCTTCTAACTAAAGTAATCATTCTTCCAATATCCTAAATAAATGTTTCTTTTTTAATTTAGTATGTTTAAATATTATAAAATATCGATTCCGCGCTATCGCATATGTGCAAGTTCATGCTCATTTCCTATAAAATCTCAATCCTCTGTTAAAATATATCAGATTTACGCTTGGAATATTTTATTTTATTATGTTTGTTTTAATGATCCAATTAAAATTGCTTTATAACCAGTTTTTTTTCATAAATTTATCATTGGACCAAGAAATGGAATGATTTTATATTCTGCTGAGAAGAATTGAGTCAGTGAACGAAATTATTCCGTTCTCATTTTTTTTGCCAAAACGACATTTGTAAATTGCAATACATTCTTATTAAATTACATACATAACAAAAAGGATAACCTCATTTTTTAAACCATAATAAATATTAATTTATTTATTACGTTGAACAAATGTTGACAAAATATAAGTCAATTTGATAAAAACCGTATTTATTCTTAATTTTTTTTATATCATATTTTGTTCTATTTGTCTATCCGATTTATATTGTTCTATTTCCCGGTTTATATTAGGACAATTTTTACTTTAAAGAATATAGAAAGCTAATTTTTGCAAATACAAATTTGATTAAAATTATTTTGTCAAAGTTCAATGGTCGTAATTTTCTGTTGCAATATCACGAATCACCAGACATTTTCTAATCATTTAATGGCTCTGAATAGATAAAACATATTTATTTAATTTTATAAATATAATGTGTGCCACAAACGTTCGTAAAATCAGTTCTCATTAATCTAAAACAGTCTCGCAGCCCAACTGCTTTGAAAAAAAAAATCAAAATTTTAAACAAATTTCAAAATATAAAATAATCAAATTTTAAATCTTTCAAAATTTTCCAATTACGTTAAAGGAATTTCCAGCAATTTGCCTTTAAGTTTGATACCATGCACTACTAGTTAAATTTATGGTCATTACACTTTATATTTAGTCATTTGCAGTTGCCGAATGATCTTTGAAAAGTCGTGTGAAATATGAATTGTTCGATAAATGTCCCATAAGACAATTCTTTACAAAATAGTAATATAGCATCTCATTTTTATCAAATATCCTACATCCCAACAATGATATTATTTATATAATTACAAAGATAGATTAGGTTCAGATCATTCGACAACTGAGCAAAAGTGTTTTACTTACTATTATAAGTTATATTTTTTTTATATTGTATGGATAATGACCTTAAATAACTGTAAATAAAAAGTGTAATGACCATAAATTTAACTAGTAGTGCATGGCATCCAAACCTAAAGGCAAATTGCTGGAAATTTCCTTAACGTTATTTAAAAATTTTGAAAGATTTGTTTTTTTTTTCATATTTTGAAATTTGTTTAAAATTTTGAATTTTTTTCAAAGCAATTGGGCTGCGAGACTGTTTTAGAGATGAAATACCGAAGCGCGCAAGCGCCTCGTCTCGGTCTAAGCGGTTAAACATTATTAGAAATGTGAACAAAATTTGTACATATTTTTAGAATCTCTATAAAATATCCGATCATTTGATAAGCATGTGAATGATCATTAGATTTTGTCTAATGATCATTTTTGACCGCCAAATGGCATTTCCAAACTTTTTTTTTCATATCTCCTTCCCAAAAATTTAATAAATTCTTCATTGCGTCAATACAAGTGAAAGTTTTTGAATCACTTGAATAGGACGCTCGGTTCTCCCAAAAACTAATCAAGGAGACTAGAAACTAGGAAAGGATTCGCTTTCTCAAAACGTAATCAGCACGTGTCCCAATCAATAGAGATCGAATGTTTTTTGAATCATTCAAATCGGTTGATCTGTGCTCTCAAATCGAAACGAAAAATTGTATCGAAACATACATACATACATACTACACACCCACACTAGGGTGGCCCTTAATATGGTCATTTTCGAATTTCCTTGCTCCCAAGGGCTCAAATGGTTCCAAAATGATAAAAAACAATTATCTGAAAGTTTTAGCTCTTAATATTAAAGTTTAGACAGAGCGCAATTCAATCAAACTTTGAATGGAAATAGCATAAGAAAAATTTTGAAAATTAAAAAAAAATGTTTTACGTATAACTTAGCGACAAATGAATGAGTTTTATTCATTCATTTGTTTGCTAAATTACATCTAAGAAACATTATTAAAATTTTTGAAAAATTTTCCATGCTATTTCCATACAAAACTTAGATTGAATTGCGCTCTATCTAAACTTTAATATTAAAAGCTAAAACTTTCAGAATTGTTTTTTATTAATTTGGAACCATTTGAGCCCTTGGGAGCAAGGAAATTCGAAAATGACCATATTAAGGACCACCCTAACCCACACACACATACACTCATACATCCAATTTTTTTAAAGTATGCCAAAATATTCAGAAAACTTTGAAACGTAAAGGTTTATAAAAAATTTCAATTGCGATTTTTGCGATTACCATAACTTATCCTACGGGAAATTAAATATCAAGTTTGCCTTATTTCCAGCGAAATGTCAGGATGTATATATTAAAACTGTTGTATGTATCAGTTTGTGAATTTCATGTTCGTAATACACATAATATAAATGATTAAGATAGCGTTCCACATAGAAAAAGCGTAGATGTAAATGAGTATTACTTAATTCTCGCAATCAACACTGCTTAGCCCCACATTTATGGTCTTAGCATATCAGAACAGCACGGCGCCTCCAATCCTAAGCACCTGGTCAAATTATCAAAGTGCGCGGTGTCATCGCGTGAGCGCAATCAACTATAGTGCCTTCGCCGCAAATCACCTAATTCGGAGTAAATGCGCCGAAGCTGACCGAGGGGGCCTACCGAATATCATACATAATACACAAAATACATTATCACAACACGATACTCATACCCCTTTATTAATCAGTAGTCAATAAATACGATACTCCTGAGTACGTCCACACTACAAACACACTCTCGCACACCATGAGCAATTCGTGTCTGGTGATATTACAACAGTCCTATCACGACACGTACATGATGGAAACCAGTCGACGTAGTGATCCGTAACGGTTAACACGCGTTGCGGTAGAAAATCCGAAATTTTCAATTTTCAAAATAACCGCCACCGGACGCACACAGTTATACATCGACAATACGACTTTGGCGAATATTCTATTCGCGTGTGGTAGTGCGACTGTGGATTTGAGTGCTACAGTGTTTGCAGTGCTAATTTTAATTTTTATAACGTTCTTTGGATACGGAGTAATGATCGTACATCAACCTAGAAACAGCTTAGGTAATAAAAAAAAAAGTTATTTTAATTTAAGCTTCGATTTTATTTGGCCTCGAATAAGTTCTCGTGTTCAAATAAAATTTACATAATTTATTAGTAAAAAAAACACGAACACTTTAACTAATAATTCAGCTATTGTTTGCAACTGGAAGAGTAAACCTCGATTTATTCATTAATTTGAATTAGATATATGTATAAAAAAAGATCATTTAGTTATAGTTAAAAGAATAGTTTCGCATTAGGTTTTTGTGATGGAGAAAATCAATGATGAACACAAATAAGTATGAGCATAGAACACAGTTTTCAAACCACAAAATAACTATACATGGAGCTTTGAAGCTTTAAATATATTACAATTAAGTTACTCTACCTAGTGGTGCATAGCATCGTACCTTAAGACAAATAGTTGGAACTTCACGTACCGAAAATTAACATTTTTTTAAAAAACCTCTTTTATTAAAAAGCTTTGAAAAAAGATAGATTTTTAAGAATTTTAAAACTATTTTGGTTTTTTATATTTTGAAATTTTTGAACTTTTTTTCGAAGCAATCGCGCTACGCCGCAATCTAACGGATAAACATTGGTACGGAACTATTAAAAATATAAACAAAATTTGTACTTAAAATCTCTATAAAATATCTAATAGTTTGATATGCATATGTCTATTGATCATTTTGTTGACCGACCGTTTTTTTTATTGGATCTCCGAATTCGTTGGACCTGTCTTCCCAAAAATTTAATCAGTTCTATTTTTCATTACAAATAAAATGTTTTTTTTAACATTCAAATCCGATGCTCCGTTCTCTCAAAAGCTAAATTTCTATTATTGGCAGTTTTTGCCTCAAATCTTCGAAACGTCTGGACCTGCCTTTACTAAAAACTAATCAGCACGTCTCCTCATTAATACGAATCGAATGTTTTTTTTTAAATCGGTTGATCCGTGTTCTCGAAATCGCCGACGAAATTTTGTATCCGCACGCGCACGTACATCCATTTTTTTTCTAAATGTTCAGAAACCTTTGAAACGTAAAGATAATTAAAAATGTAATATTCGATCTTTTGAGATTTCGGAATGTTAAAAACATCAGTAAGACGTTGCAACCTTTCTCAAATTAGTTTTATTGCAATGCTTATCAGCTTATCTATGGTATTATCTGTACAATTAAAAAAAGGATTTTGCCGTTTTACGCAAGACATGCGTTTTCTGACTAATTATACAAATAAACTGATAATCACGTTAACTGATGTAATGTACGTATGTCCTACTTATTAGGAGAACGAAAAAATTGAATTAGTCATATCATTCAAGAATAGGCATATGGAAACGAAATTGATTTACTTCAATGACATACGTTAATCATAAAATATGAGTTATTTACTGAACGACAATTGATTTATTTATTTACAGAAAAACATATGAAAATGACATCACACAGTAATTACGCATGCTGCTGATAACTGAAATAAATGACTCCTTATATATACCATTATTTGCTAAAAACTATATGGAAATGTAAAAACTGTGTTGACAAACAAATGTATAGACTGATTTATGAAAATATGGTATTCAAGTATATGACAAATGCATTAGCATGGCGTGCGCGTTTGTATATGACGATTTAGATGAAATATTGATACCATCTCTTTAGTTGTCGTTGGCAATAAATGGTATTAATTATTCATGTTATCCTATATTATGATGTATATGAAAAGAAGCTTGAACAATTAAAACATAGAGAAGAAAAAATCAATAGAATACAATAGAATAGTAACAGTTCAAACTCCAACTCTTAAATAATTTTGATTCTCTCATTATAAAGTTAGATCAATTCCGTATGAAAAATAAAGCTAAAAAAAAAGATAACAAGATTTATTTGTTGAGCAATAGAAAACTAACTTCACTCGTCAAAAATTATCTCTCTATTAATTTTTTTATATATTATTAGAGATCCAATATGCTGTTGTGATTTATCTTAACCCATGGCAACCCAAACAGTTATCCTATCAAAATGCGACGAACTTTTTTATTAAAATTTCTGTAAGAGTGATGATTTTTTTTATTGATGCACCAATGCTTAAAGTTTTAAAGCTTTATGCGTTAAAGGAAAATTTCACGCAAAATCCGTTATCCATAGTGCTTGACATCAGGCTTCCCGAGGTGGGTATCAAACCTGGGTTCCCTGTTTTAAATGCTCTACCACTAATCCGTGGAGAGGCCTTTCTATTAGAATAAAAGCATATTGGTTTGTGGAACCATATGTTTATCTGTCATGACGCAATTTATAAGAAAAACACCATCATGAGCGTTAAAAGTTAAAACTGATAACACCTAACTCAACATAATATCCATTCAGTTGCACTCCCTAAAACAAGCTCTATGATATTTAAATTAACGAATCCAAACAAATTGAACACAAGTAGAATATATAAAACAAGTAGAATATATAAAAATAAACTAAACTGATATGACGAGCAGATTTTTGTGTAAATTTCATTAAAATTCAGTTGATACGGTTGAAACCAAAAAAATATAATAGAATATTATTGTAACAAGTGTTGTGTTGAAGCATTTGCAATGATTAAATGATAATATTCCACGAACGATATGATATTGATTGGTTACAACAAGCAAGCCTTTGTTTAAACAACAACCGCCTTCAGTGATCCTTATTTATAGAAAATCGTTATATACGTACATAATACAAATATGTACATCATTTATATATATACTGTTTAACATTTGTCTGATTGACTTTTTTGTATAACTTTTCAGTTTCTTTTAATAACAATAATCAATAAAAATAATTATTGTTTTTATTCGGCGTGTTGGATTTTTAATTATGATCAATGAACATAATTATCCACAAGATATAAATGAATTTTGGTTTTTAATAAATATTTCCATATACAGATTTGTAGAGACGCGCGATAACGAGCCTTATGCTTGCTCGTCGCTCTTGCAAAGCGAACTTATATGGGCGTTCTTGTACTGGCAGCGCGTGTACTAGCTTAAGTTTTTCCAACTTTTGACCACAAAGTTCCACTTAGATTTAAATAAAATTTTGAATATCCGAAAACAAATGAATTCGAATGATGCTAATTTAAAAGTAGTCCAAAGAACCGCACTGATAGGTAATAAAAAATGAAAAATTATTTCTACCCTTTCATGCACTAACAAATAATTTCTTCACATTATTTGTTATAAACAACATAGACAAGATCAATGTGAATAGAATCACGTTAATACTTTTTTGATATCTTTGATATTTCCGACAAAATTGAGTTTGAAAAAAGGGGACACTTTCACATGTTTTCACTGATATCTCGGCCAAAATATTTTAAGTATTTATTTTTATTAGTATTTTTTCGAAAATACCTATAAAATGGCTTCAGAATTATTTAAATACCAGGATGGAGCCGATTCTGTATGGAAACATCCCCATACCCTTTGAAGACTATTTAACTACCATTCCACTCTGCCTAATGCCTAATGTCCACGGACACCATTCTGAAATGATGCCATTTGGATCAACGATTGATTTGGATTTCGAATATGGATATTTTTAAATTAAAAATATTAAAAAAAATAATATTCAATCTGCGCTATTGGCTTAAAATATGCAATTCTATACTTAATGAGTTCCAAAATTAAGGAATTGATCAACAGAACTAAAGAACTAAAGAACAACAAGAAAGTAAGTTCAGTGCTTCAACACAAAGTATAACATTTGATGTATTAATAATTTTTATTAAAACTTTATGAATCAATACAATTGATAACATATATATATACATATATATACATATATATATATATATATATATATATATATAGTATACATTATCAAGAATACACCGATCACCATATTGGTAATATGAGTGAGGAATGCGATTAAACAAACTGTATATTTACGATATATCCGAGCCACTGAACGTGTAATTCGCGTCGTGAGTAATTAAAATTTTGAATTATTAAATTTTTATATCATCTGGAATAATGAATAAACATAACTGTATATGAGGCATCCGGTTATTCAAACAAGAAATTCACGTCAAATATTTCACATAATTTGGTAAATTATTTTTTTGGTAAATTATTTAGTCAGGAAAATCAAATAGAAAAATCAATAGTAATTAAGAATAATTTAACGTGTACATTAAAACAAAACTCAGAAGGCAAATTTGGACAATATCAGCATTATATTAGAGATAAAATCTCATGACAAATTAGTCTTTTATACATTCTGTTTAATTGAATTCTGAGGTACTAAACATGAGGTCTAACGATGATGAAGTTTAATGCACCAATTTTTTTGATAAGGATAAATATAGGAGTTACAAATTGAGAACAAGAAATTTTATGCCAAAAATTACTTTGAGGTAACGCAATTACTGTTCTTTCAAAAACATTATGATATGGTAAAACTGAGTATCTTTTTCGATATAGAATGTCAAATTAAATGCATATTAAAAAAATTCGACTTTCCCGTAGATTAGTGCTTCGAGCATAAGCATTCAATTAAGGTGACCGTACGTCCGGATTTGGCCGGGACAGTCCCGAATTTCCACTTGTGTCCCGAGTTTTTCCAAAAATCTAAAAGTAATATTTTTTCGAGATTTAGATCCTTTGCCTCGGTTTTTCAAAAATGAATAGATAACTTTTAAAAAAAATATGAAAAAAAACGAACAAGTCCTAATTTTTTCAAATTAACTAATAAGAAAATGGAATAGTATTTTAAACAAGGCTCAAAAGCGAAAAAACAAATAGATCGAAAAATATAGGATATATATAATAGATAAAAAAGTATTACATATAATCAAATAATAAAGTTCTTACTAAAAGCAATACTGATTGGAAAACATTGATCCATATAAAAAACTGTTTTTTATTGTATACTTAAATAGCAAACACCTCACCCCCCTATCTCGGATTAGCATAACAAAATATAGCCGTCCCGTTTTTGACTAAAAAAAATTTAGTTTCCTTACTTTAATCAAAAGTCAACCGCCTTAGGCAGTATGATGTCAAGCAGGAATGACATCGGTTTTGATTTGAAATATGGATAGGGGGTCCATTAATCACGTGAGCGAGTTTTTAAGTATTTTTGGACCCCCCATCCCCCTTGGTGATCCATGGTGATATTCAAAATTACCCCCCCCCCCACCAAACATCACGTGTATTTTCAGTTACGTGATAAAACTGTAAATTTTCTAATTTTTTTTTGAAAATGTTTGATATTTTTTAAAAAGTCAGTTAAAAAATAAATACACGTCATATCTTACTATACCCCTCCCTTCCCCACGTGATATTTCGTGATTTTTTGTCAGACCCCCCCTCTCTCTAAAAACTTCACGTGATTAATGGACGCCCCCATAGCTATAAATTTAGGGTAATAGGTGAAAATAGCCCTTGCAGGCATTGATATATTCTATGTAAAGTGAAGTATTAGAGTTGTGAAGATCAGCAATAACTTTGCAAATTTACCAGTTAGCTGGAAGAAAATTAAATTAAATGAAAATTTAACATTTGTCTGAATGGAAATACTGAAATATTGGCCTATACAACTATTGACTTCGAATACAATAGATTCAAGAGTCATAAAATGAAATCATGCAAAAAAAGAGCGTCCACACCCCCAGGACGGTTGTGACAGGCATAAGCATTAGCTAAAAGCAATAGATATAAACTTCAAAATTGTTTATAACGACTTCTAGTGCCAGAATATTATAAGAATAAATTCATCAGAAAAGTGAGGCCAGCCGTTGGTTTGTCATATATAAAGACACTTGATTAAGAAGTCATTACAATAAGCTTATAGAGCTATTAGGTTATGATTGCCGGTAATAATTATATATATATATATATATATATGAAATATTTAAGAAAAAATCTAAGTTTCTTTCTCTTTATTTCGAACCCAGATTGCTTGAACAAAATATATTTCTATCTACTCTCGGCAGTTTTATAAAACTGCATAGAATGCAGAAAAAGTTATTAGAATATCCACAATCTTAATATTGTAACTTGTTCGAAACGAATTATTTTTAATTGAATTTTAAACACGGTTTGTGGTCTAGCACAATTTTATGCTACACCTATCTTTCATCCGACAGTATTTAAAACAAATTAACTTGAGAAATTTATGAAAGTAGACATATTTAAAATGAGTGTCGAATATTCCTTTGCCTTACCACGATTGAAGAACTCCTGTATAGAATTTGTAATAACACAAATACAATAGCATAATTAAAAAAGAATTACTTTTCAAAGTGCATAGCGTGTCAATTAGTCAGCGTGCGTGATGCTATTGATGCGTGTCGAACAGATCCAGGTTATGCAAATGTGTAAATTACTTTGTATTAGCGGACCTTTGCTAATTAATTCGGAGTCCGAGAAACAACTCAACTATTCCATGCTCAATAATCGAAGCAGAAATCATTCCTTGGTTTCATACCACTTGAGTTCAATTACTTAGGAAGTTAGAAAATACAGTTTACTGACGTGTCCTAATTGTAAGTCATGGTCTTACATTTTAGAAATAACGTTCCTGTAAATTTATGAATTCTTATCTTTTATTATTGGGCCAGCAGCAACTAGTCCCGGGTTCGCTGGTTCGATTCCCGCTACCGCCGTAGCCCGACATCAGGCAGCTTTGATGTCAAATTTTCACTTGGGGTTATAGATCACAATATAATTCCAAGTGGAAATCGTCCTTCGTCGACATAGCTGCTACATCCAATCATATGTTAACTATTAGACGTAAGAGCTAATATGAAAAATACCCCACACATAAGAAAATGGTTAATCGATGGATTGCCTCTCATGAAATACGTAAGTAGTCATACGTCCTTAACAAACAAACAGATTATAGAACAGAGTTCTGATTGCTGTTCTAAGAAAAAAAAAATCTATTATTATTGTACATTCAGAACAAAATTGCAGTAATATGTTGCCGCAAGTTTTCCTTCATGTGTTCCACCTTGGTGGCTTGGTTGTTAGGACTATGGACTTCGAATCAGATGTTCCAGGTTATACACCCGCATCGCATAGCCTGATGTCAAGCATATGTTTTTAAATGAAATTAACCCCAAACCAGAGTTGCTGCATCAATAAACAATTCATTGGTATTACATTAGATCTAATAATAAATTCATCACATAAGAATAGGGCAATCGGTTAGGTTGTCATCTATAAAGGGCCATGTCGTTCAAGAGTACCAAAGGACTCGTTAAGTTCTGATTTCTGCTAAATACATAATCATATGATCATATGATTCATTTAACTGCATGTCTACTTTTATATCTCTCCACCTGTCTACCTATCTACCTCTACACCTGTATTCCTGTCTACTTTCCTGCCTGCCAACTTTTCTACTTTGCTACCCTGTTTACCTGTCGTTCTGTCTACCTGTTTACCTGTCTGCTATTTTCCAATAACTCTATTCGTATAGGAATCAATAACAATAATTTTTAAAGGTTAAATTCGACCATTATGAACTTCCACCAACAACATTTTTTTTTTATATATTTTATTTTTGTATGACATTAATTGCAAAATGTTTACGTAAGCATGGGGGGAGGGGGTAAGAGCTTTGCTTACTTTTGATGACAAGGGGGTGGGGGGGGTAAATAATTGTAAAAATCTGCTTACGTAATACTTGAACGGCCCCTGTCCAAAGCCGCTAGACCACCCTTTGCAAGAATGTAATTCTTAATTCCATCAACTTAAGAAAAAAAATTTTGAATCATTCAAATGAGATGCTCCGTTTTCTGAAAACTGTCTTTTTTGCATTGTTTACTCATTATCCCCAAAATTTTAAGATCTGTCTTAGTCAAAATATATATAAAATAATATAATCACATACATAATCAGTGCATATCGCCACCAATACGGATCGAATGTGTTTTGAATTAATCTAATCGGATGCTCGGTTCTCTCACAAACTGAATAGCTATATTTCGCTTTTTTTGCTCTATGTCTCATAAACGGCTTGACCTTCCTTTCCCAAAAGTTAATCAGCACATCTCCCCATGAATAGATATCGAATGCTTTTTGAATAATTCAAATCAGATGATCGTGCTACCGAAAACGTCGATAAAAATATGTATCCATACATACAAACACTCATATACATATTTTTTTCCTTTCTTAGCAATTACTGTATGTAGCTTACCGAAGGGGCAAATTGAAAAAGTAATTTAGTATTTAGAATTTAGCGAATAATCTTTACTAAAAAGTAAACAAAGTGTTTTTTGTTTTAATATTCTGGACATCTCCAATTTGAATATTGTCTGCATATTGAAAGCGTTATACAGAATTTTCTAAGCGTTGAGATTCATAGCCACTTTTTTGTGAAGAGTTGTAAATCTAATACTTTTTAACAAAAGGCAGATAGTTTGTTAAGACACTTTCTTATAGAATTATTCATAAGTAGTCATAAGTCCTTAATAAACAAACAGATTATAAAACATATAAGAGTTCTGATTGCTGTTCTAACAAAAAAAGAAAAAAAATCTATTATTATTGTACATTCAGAACAAAATTGCAGTAATATGTTGCCACAAGTTTCCCTTATGTGTTCCGCCGTGGTGGCTTATAGGGCTATGGACTTCGAATCAGAAGTTCCAGGTTCTACATCCGCCTCCGACAGCGGATTTTTTAAAAAAAAAAAATTAAATACAATTCACTACGTGTAGATAGTTTGTTCAAGTTTTTATATGATACTACTGGTACTACTGTTATTAGAAGATGTATCCATGACCGCATATTAAATCATTTTTCAATATATTATATTGTCTGTTTTATCTTATTGCGCATCTGTTTCAGTATTTTTCTAATAATAAAAAATATAAATAATTACACTGCTACAGACTCCACACTTATACATTCGTAAGTGCTTCTGGGAGTTATCAGTTTTGTTCTTCTTTGGGATTATTGTAGAGTATCATTAATTACGCTATTAACGTAATTAATTAAATAGCTATCGTAGCAAACTCAGTACAAGCCCACTTATTTCAGTCTTTGTATAATAATGATAACAGTTACCCATGTGGTAAAAAGTAAGTTATCATGATGGAATTTGGAATAACATTTGAGTAATGTACAGGGTGTCCCACAACTCAACGTCAAACCAAAACGGCTACAGCATTGGCTATAACTATCATGAAAAAATAGAAGAAAATTTTGTCTCGCCTAGGTGGCGTCCATTAATCACGTTAGGTTTTTAGGGGAAGCAGGGGTTTGACAAAAAATCACAAAATATCACATGGGGGAAGGAGGGGTATATTAAGATATCATGTGGGGGAGGGAGGGGTATATTATATTAAGATATCACGTGTATTTATTTTTTACCTGATTTTTTTTAAAAAAAAAATCCAAACATTTAAAAAAAATTAAAAAATTTACAATTTTGTTTCGTAACTAAAAATACACGTGATGTTTGGTGGGAAAGGGGGGGTAATTTTGAATATCACCCCGTATCACCAAGGGGGAGAGAGGGTCCAAAAATCCTTAAAAACTAGCTCACGTGATTAATCGACGCCCCCCTAGTTTGAAAATTGTGAGCTTTCAAGCAACCTACGCTTTTATGAAATGGTGACCATTTTTCAGTTATTGTGGCTGATTTTTATCATTTTCGTTCATTTAATCTTTTGATCTGTAATCGGTATTTTCAGGTTTTTATTTTTTATGAAACTATCAAATTAATGAAACTATCTTACTATTGTATAATACTGATTAAATGCGTCATTTTTTATGAAAATTGGCGACACACTTTGGTTCATTTTCTTTAAACAAAAGCCTCTCCTCAATTTTTTAAATTAGTTTTAATTTTTAAAAACTTGAACCAATTATTTTTGATCGAGGTACACAAAATTTTATTTACATATATCGATTCAAAGATTAAATAAACAAAATCAATAAAAATTAACCACAATACCCGATTAATGGTCACATTTTTATCAAAGCCCTAGGTTGCACTTAAAAGCTCACAATTTTCAAAATACTTGAGAATTGTTTTCATGATAGTTATTATCAATACTATCACCCTGTTTCGACTTGACGTTAAGTTCTGGAACACCCTGTATCTCCTGTGAAAATAGAACATCAAGATGCTAATATTATAATAAATTACTGAATAAGATACGATAAAATTGTGATCAGTTAGACATTCCTTGAGACGCTGCATTTGATTTAATAAACAATTTCTTATCATATTTAACAATAGTTATCATAGTTTAACATTACTATAAATGCAGCAAAATAATGTTATCGCGGAATTTTGGAATCTATAGATCCATTTAGTACTAATTACTGACTATATATAGTTTGCTATATAAATCACAAATATTCAATATTTTTTAGAAATAAAAATCATGCCAATAATAAGTTTGTGTAAATGTGAAATTCACATAACTATGTTAATTATATGCCTCGCTTATTCATGCGAATATGACACATAGTTAAATTTAATTATAGATTTCTCAAAAACAACGATGTCCACTTGAAAATGTTACACTAAAATTTTAGAAGTATTCTCGTAGATTTGAAAAAGTAATGTATGCATATATTTGAATATTCTATGAAAAGAATAATATTTCTAATGTACAAAAAGGGATTCTTGTTAGAAAAATTTCTTCATATAAGAAATTTGTATAAGAATATACTATTCGAAATGCCAAACCAATCAGATAATATTTTGCATTCAAGCACACTGCCGAATATTATTCTGGTGGTTAAACCAGATGTTACTTTACAAATAAATGTAACTTTTTTCTGGATTAGATGAATTTTACTTTATTGCTATAATAAGACTTTTAAAGTAAAACTAAAATGCATGCAAACGCAATTGCGTGAAATATCCTCGAAAAATCTGTGAAACAACTGATATAATAATATAATGAGATAAAAGATATAATTAAATATGACTCACCGAGTCCCATCTGACAGAACATTGCCTCGGCGGCGATGACTTCACGTTCTTCTTTCTTTGGAATTGGTTTAGTTAAAACTTTATCGTTCGTTACCGGCAATTCAGGTTCAGTTTTCGGTTTTGTAGAAACTTCTTGCTTTTTGAACACCTGTGGTTCAGGTGTAGGTTTAGGCAAAGGTTCCGGTGTAGGCTCGCGCGGAGGCTCTGGTGTGGGTTCGCGAATTGGTTCCGGCGAAGGCTTGCGAACGGGCTCAGGGGAAGGCTCGCGGATAGGTTCTGGCGAAGGCTCACGCAATGGATTCAATTTAATTTCAGGTTCTAATATAGCAGGCGCAGGTTCTACAGGTTTCTCAACGGGTTTAGGTTCCAGAATTTGTGTTTTAGATTCTTCAAAAACTGGTTTAGGCTGCTTTGGTTCTGCGATTGCATCGCTAAACGTAGATTGAGCGAAGGACATATCGGTGCCCGAAAAATCCTTGAATTCATCTAGCACAGGTTTGCTTTCTCCGAAATCATCCTTTTTCTTCGAGAAGTCTTTAAACTGAAATTCATCATCGTCGTCGTCATCGTCATCGTCGAATTTTGTAGCTGGGGGAGGTTCGTCGAAGCCATAATCGGGTGATTTTGTATCTTTGAAATCTGATTCTTTCGACGTTGGTGCTAATGGTTGCCTTTCAAAATCCATGAAAGATTTAGTAGAATCTATGACATTTGACACATGACCACCATTACCGCCCCCAGTGAACGCATCCAGGCCAGAGAAAAAGGGATCTTTCTGTGCACTAGAAGTAAACTTATCATGAGTATCACCTTGAAATGAATGTAAATCGTCCATTAGCCCGAAATTTTGTGTTTTTGGTGGTTGTTGTGGTATGTCAGATTTAAGAAAATCTAATAATTGGCCTTCGTTGTCACCTGCTTGGTTTTGAATTGAAATAGCTTCGTGATCGAGATGTTCAAAATCATCCACTGAATCTAATTCGCGACGAATCGGGGAGTGGCTTTCGACGGGGTTAGAAATGACATTTGCATTTTCTCCCTTCGGTACGCCTGACGGAGGTAAGTCGTAATTTTCCATATTGCACAAGAATTGTTTTTGTAGATTTTACACTATAAATTTTTACAATTTTATATTTTATTAACACTTATAATTTGTCACATAAAGACATAAAACACAACGAAACAAAAGAGCACCACCGAGCTACCGTTAATCCCTTGTATGACGTTCCGTGCGGCAAAAGGTTTGGCGTTTCAATGTTGGAGGAATTGTATGTCAGACTCACTTTATGAATTAACAGTCTTGACTATGTACGATGTTATGGATTCACAATACTTCTTTAATTACAATATGTTTTTAACCACAATCTTGGACGAAGTCACAATAGTTTATATATGGTAATAAATCATTTTAGATGATAATGATATGTTTTCAAAAAAAAATAATGAAAATTCAATAATTCAGTTAAAACCTACTGCACTTATACAATCTTTATTTGCAAATTGGGAACTATAAACAAGAAACTTTTAAAATAATAATAATGATAAGATACTAATCATCATTATTCAATATCGCAAGCAAACTCTTATCTATGATCGCAAGTTATAAACCAATATTTTATATTGGTCAAAATTGAAAGCTGAAATATGGAGTTATTTCAGAATATATGTTATTACACATTGTATATTAAATATTCTAATAAGCTTCAAAACTTTTTTAGTATTTTAAAAATCGTGGATTCAATTTTGCGAATGAATTATATCCACAATATTTACATAGTCAATTTTATATGCGCAAACCATGACTCACCTCCTGTTCTCTTCCGTCTGCGATCGCAGAAAGAGATGAGTAAGAGGGAATAAGAGGAATAATCATAATTTCATACACAAACTCTTACATGTATAATATATTAAATACATATTATAAAACATAATTGAATATGTTAGCTTTTATATTTTACACGCCATTATATCTGTACTTTGCATAATATTTGATTTTAATTTTAAATTGAATGTTTTAAATAGCGAATATAAATTCATTTTATGTATATCTCTTTACATTTTAAATAAAACTTCAAACGATATAGAAATGCAGAAAACAAAGCAATAACTTTATTTCGGTAGCATGTAGGAATGCGAGTGCCTGATAGTATTGCCAAAAATAAGCCTGCGTTAACAGATTTCATAACCTTGAATTCAATACTGTAATGCGGCTACTCCTTGAGAAAGCGATTAACCTCAAAGCTACTGACGTTTTGTAATTATTCCAAAATTTTCTAATATAATGTGTGCAATGAATAATATTAATTCAACATATATGTGAAAAATGATTCTTTTTTGTGTTTTAACTACTATGGTGGAATTTATAGATTACCGATAAAAGTCAAGATTCCAGAAAATCCTTGCAAAATCACCTACTGATTTAAAATTATAATTTGAACTCAAAACTGGCAAGATTTTTTAAAGAATTGTGAAGATGGCAGATCGTGAGCGTCTAAATGGTGGAATAAATATAAAAAGCCATGCAATAAATGATATAAAAAGTTTTATTAGTAAAACCAGTTTTAAGAGCCACCGAGCAAATGGATTTTCAAATGAGGATGTTAAACGCATATCCAATGGCCATATTAAGGTAATACTATTTTATTTCAGATATATTTTAATTCATTATAATTATTGTAATTGTAACAATTTTTCTCTTTAGCATACAGCACAGCATAAAAAATTTGATTACAATGATCCTCATCGACTTAAAGAATCATTTGAACACGTCCCCTTGCATACAGCATGTCTCACTTATCTAGGATTCTATTTATTGATGATATTAGGATTTTTAAATCAATTATTTTTTACTCCCAAAGTAGCCACTGAAAAAAATCGAAAGGTAACCACGACTACACAGTAGTCAATATGTTAATTTAGAAATAATAAGTATAAGTAATATTTTTTTAATTATTTATTCTATACTTAATTAAACTTAACTGTCAAAATCTTAAAATATTTTATACGAGCAAATAATATCTTTATGCTATAATATGTTTGTTATGTTTATTATTTTTAAATCGAATACTACAAATTTAAGTTTAATTATATTATTTTAATAAAATATAAATAATATAAAGAAAAAGCTAAATTATCATCTTAATGTTGCTGTTTTTTATATATATCTAAATAAAAAATATATTCATTTTGTATATTACTTTAATTACAATTTACTTAATTTCAGGGCTATGCACCTTTATATGACAGTTTTGACAAATTTTATTTGAGATATGTATATCGTAGAATTCGAGATTGTTGGAATCGACCTATATGCAGTGTCCCTGGAGCAGAAGTAACTCTTAAAGATAGAATAACTAAGGATTATGGTTGGAGCTTTGAGTAAGGGAAAATTTTAAATTTAAAATAAGATTCTGAAATACTTCAAAACCATCATTTCACCACATTTTTAAATATACAGTTATTACCTTTTCATGAAATTAAAACTTAGCATGATTATATTTATTATAAATATGTAGCATTTTCATTATAAATAAGTTTTTATTAATCCTTCAATAATTCAATTATTATTTTTTATATTCAAAAAACAATATTTTATTAATATCATAATATATTTAATAAAGTTTACAATTACTTAATATTTTTTAATTATTCAGATTTACAGGCACGGAAACTAAATGCCTAAATTTGGGTTCATATAATTACTTAGGCTTTGCAGAAAATAAAGGCAAATGTGCTGATGCAGTTGAAAAATCCATCCGTGATTATGGGCTTTCATTATGCAGTACGCGACATGAACTTGGTAATTTGCATTTTGAAAGAATTTGAAATGATTGTGTTTTTAATGTTTAACATCATAGAAAACCTTAATTATATTTTTAGGAACAAATCCACTTCACATTCGTTTAGAAAAGTTAACTGCAGAGTTTCTGGGTGTTGAAGATGCTATTGTTTTTGGAATGGGTTTTGCAACAAATTCTCTAAATTTACCGTCTCTTTTAAGTCCCGGGTGCCTGGTTATTAGTGATGAAAAGAATCATGCCAGTATTATATTAGGTTTAAGATTGTCAGGTGCCACTACAAAAGTTTTTCGGCATAATAGTTAGTATATTATTGAATTTTTTTAAGTTTTTGAGTTTCCATTTCAATTTTTAAATTTGATTATTGTTATTCAGATATGAAACATTTGGAAAAAGTACTAGAAACTGCCATTGTAAAAGGACAGCCAAGACTGGAAAGCCATGGAAGAAAATTATGATTGTGGTTGAAGGAATATTTAGCATGGAAGGCTCAATAGTTAAATTGCCAGAGCTAATTGCATTAAAGAAGCGTTTTAAAGCATATTTATATTTGGATGAAGCACATAGCATAGGTGATAATTTATCAAAATATACATTATCTTTAGATTTTTTATTCAATATTAAAACGTATTCTTAAAATGTTATTCTCAAAAGTTAAAACAGAAGGTTATGTAGTCTCACTGCATGATAGCAACTTATATATGTTGTTATCATGTAGCGTTATATACGTATATACATATATAAGTTATCATGTAGGGAGACTACATAATTCTCTGTTTAATTTTATAATTTTTTTTACTTTATTCATGTTATGTTTTGTATTTTGAAATTAATGTTAGTTTAATTTTTCATGAGCGTTTTTCCTGGTTTGATATTGTGTATTATGAAAAAAAATTTTGTTCAATGATAACATACATACTGTGTCGAAACATACAAAATGCATAAAGATAAAGTAAATTTATGAATAAATGGATAAGATAAAAATAAAGTAACATTATTTATTGTACATTTACTTTGATGATTTGCTGCAAATTAACATTTCAAGAATATGTATCAACGTTGAACAAAAACATCTAAATCATATATATATATATACACTAAATATGTGTCAACTGTTGAAATGTACATACAAATAGAAAAGAATCTTAATTAATGAAGACATACAATAATCAGTAAAAGTTGAAAGTTAAAAATAGAATAGTCTTATTTTTACCAAATACTTTATCGGTCACAACATATTTGACACTTTTATTGAAAAGTGTTGTAACATATCACACATGCTGTAGATATGAAATGTTGATTTATGGATCAGAATATTGTGAAATTTGTATAAATATTGCTACTTCAAAGTTTATTCAGATGTAAGCAGCTAAAATATTATATTTTTTATACAATTTAGGCGCAATGGGATCTCATGGTCGTGGTGTTGTTGATTATTATGGGGTTGATCCAAATGATGTTGATATACTGATGGGTACATTTACCAAAAGTTTTGGAAGTGCTGGTGGATACATAGCAGGCTCTAAAGTAGGATTTACTGCAATAATAATAATTTAAATACATTCTTTCTAAATCTATTAAATATTCAATCATTTTTAGAAGCTAATAAATTATCTGAGAGTTCATAGTCATGCACAGTGCTATGCTGCTACAATGTCACCTCCTGTTGCACAACAAATAATAAGTGTAATGGAAATAATAATGGGTTTAGATGGAACCGACGAAGGTCAAAGACGAATCAACCAGTTAGCAAGAAATACTAGGTATACTATTATAAATATATATATTAGATAAATAATTCGAATTTCCTGTTTATTTTCTTCTTTATTAAAGGTACTTTCGAAGGAGATTAGCTCAAATTGGTGTTATTACTTACGGACATGAAGACTCACCAGTCATACCAATTTTGGTTTACTTATTCTCTAAAATTGGGTAAGTTGTGTGCAAAACTATTTAAATATAAATTGATCGGCATATAAATAGGCAATGTGTAATGAGATTTCTAATTTGTTTTAATGAAATTTCTTTATTATTTTTAGTGCAACTGTCTGTTTCATATTTATGTAGTTATTAGAATGGCGCCTGCAATGTCTATATTAGTATAATAATGATTTAAATTAGAAATTCCAAATTCAATTTCAAACCAGTTTCTATATTTACTTGTAATAAGAACAAGCCGTATCGTATCAATCAAAAATATATTATTTGAGTAGCATTCCTGACATTCTGGTGCAGGTTTTTTTTTTAAGAGAGCAACTAATAGTATTGATTCCAATTTGTATTGAATCATTTCTTTTAATTTGGTATAAGATGAAATGTTCAGAAAGATCATGAAAATAATAAATTAATGAAACTGATTAATGAAAATTAGGAGGCCAAAATGTTTTCTGGAAATTCCTCTTATCTGTAATTTAAATATACCATTCCTATATATGCATACTATAATAATAGTGAAAATGCAATTTAATAATAATAGAAATGATTAGTAAATTACTGTGCATAACTGCACAAGAAAAATATCTAACAATCTACTTTTATAATAATAATATTATAGAAGAGGAATTGATAATATTGATATTTATCATACTGAACAATTCTAAATGAAATATATGCTTTACTTAAAAATGGAAAGGTTTAAATACTGGACCGCATATTGATGAACATTAATTTGAAAAACACCACTTTATTTGTCTCAATAGTTGATGAGTATATTGTAACTAGTATTAATAATTTACATGCATATTTTTATTCAGAGCGGTGGTGAGGACGCTTAAAGAACGAAACATAGCTGTAGTGGGTGTTGGTTTTCCAGCTACGCCATTGATGGAAGGTCGAATACGAATATGTCTTTCTGCTGCTCATACCAAAGAGCAACTAGACTATGCACTACAAGTAATTGATGAGATAGCTGATGAACTTGGTCTCAAGTATTCAAGAAAACCACGAGACCCTAATCCAATTGAGTATTAAACAATTATACAATTACCATAAAATATTAATATGGGCACAAGATGAAAGCCAATTAATGATAATTTTAAACACAATTATATTGAATTAAACATGTGATCTTGTTACTTTCTATTGTATTTCACATTTTTTGATTGAAGATCATTGAACAAATCATTTATACCTAATTATTTTATTTATTTATTTAAATTTAAGATGTTAGTCATTTTTTTATAAGTTTTCAAATCATAGATATCATAGCTATCCAAATATGTTAATAAACAGTTCCAATTAATATAAAAAATTGCATGTGCGAATAGTGTTTGTGTAATTCAAGAAACGAAATAATACCAATTTTTGTTATTTTGTACTATACTAGAAGGGTGATATAAAAATGTCAGTATGCCTTATATGTTTTATATGAATAATTTTTAGCGAGTAGTTACTTCAATAAATATTTTATCTGATAGGCATATATTTATTTAAAAAAGTGCCACAATGAACTTGTAACTGAACAAACTAAAGTAAATAATTTGAAGGTATTATTATTGAAATTGTATGCATATCATTTATGCATTGTGATAAATACTACATACTAATTAAAATAAGTTTATTTTCATTATTTTTATCAAAATGATCTGTTTACTACAATTTGTTTCTTTTATATATCATGTCAATAAGGGAAACAAGTTGTAATTTAATTATTGTAGTTATTCTCATAAGTAATAGACCGAAAGTGTGTTCAATAAAAATGACTGAACCAGTAATTCCAAAAAAGCATTTCAACAAAACATTGTTATTTTCACATATCATAAGCATAAAATTAGTTTTATGTTATTATAATACATCATTATCATGAGATACTTGAGACATTTGTCATAACACAATAGTTTTAATATTTTGGTCAAAAAAGAATTCAGCAACATTTTACACTTAGGCCGATTTTGAAATGTGAATCAAAAATGCTTAAATTGATTGTAGCGAATGAAAAATATTAATATAGAAATCTTAGTCAGTTATAGTCTTTATATTTAAGGTAATTGCAAAAAAGTTATCTAGTTAAAGTATACTTGTATATTTTGCAATGTAGGATAAAATTGTCTCAATCATGAAAATGTTGTTATAAAATGCATTTAAATAAATGCAGCCATGTTAAAAATAAGACATAGTTTGCGCCTTCTTGAAATTATAAGCTCTTAAAGAAAGAAGCACTTATATATTTTATAGACTTATTGTTGAATTGATTAGCTAGGCTTTTAGAGCTCAGTACAAATTATATACTACGCTAGTGTCTACTAAAATGGGCTAAATTTTGCCAATTGGATAGTCATATTTTATTTTTCATTATAAAATAATTTTTTTCATAGATATTTACTTAGTCATTCATACTTGATTATTTTATATATTGTGATTATATTGTGCAATAAGGAATTAGCAAAACAAGAATAATCATAAATATTTAATAAATGACTTTAAAATTGTTTAATTATTTTTGATCTAGTTTATGATCAATTTGGGAAATTATTAGTAACATTATAAGTTCTTTAAAACACATAGATAGTGCTTCCAAATGTATTTTAAAACTGAAATGAATAGATAATACCATATAAATATAAATTGAATCACATTTATTAAACTTAAGCACGTACTTATGCATTATATTGCAATTATGAATAATAATAAAATAGTGTTCAGAATTAAAATATCTAAAAGAAATCTATATTGAATGTTTAATTATTTAAAGAAGAGAAATATAATGCTTACAATTTATGTGTAGATAAATATTTTATTATGCCTAAGCTTGAGGTGTTTTCAGGGATACCTTTAAAATATTTTAAATTGATTATTAAATATTTTGAATTGATATTTTAATTTGATATGTTTTGTTATGAAATCAATATTTCAATATAAAATATTTAAAATTTAATTAAACCAATTCATAGCTAAAAATAAATTATTGCCCGTTCCATGGATGTCCAATCAGTATACTCGTCAAAACATAGCTTTCGACCAACAAAGGTTGGTTATAGAGATGAGAAAGGCAGGTTCAGCCGTTACGGAGATACGGAGCAAAGAGTGCAGAAAATAGAAACCGAGTTTTTGAGATTGAATTTTGTTGTTTCAAACTTTTTGTATATCGAAAATAAGTTAGATTTTACTTTTAATTCTAACTAAAGTTCTAAAACTCATATACAAAATAAAAAAAATGAGTTGATCTCAAGCTAGAATGATAAAGTTTAGTTGAAATAGCATAGTATACGAATCTAATTTACTTATTTGACTGATTTGTGCATTTTGCAGAAGACTGCAATTTTATATCGAAATTTTAGCAAAAAATTCTGAATTGATTTTGAAAACTCACAAACCGTTGGAAAGACGTTGCTGGGACCGTCTGTTTTTGGAAAGACCGGGTCTTTTCATTTTTTTAATTTATGATAGAGTTCACTGTCTAAGCGAATATTTAAAATAATATGGACCTGCAAAAGTTTTCATAACTTTAATTTGTATTTTTTCATTCTTTGGAAACACTTTCCGTATTTTCTGTAATATTTTAATCAAAATTCTTTAATGTGACTAGATTACAGTTGTAACAAAAATTCAAATTGAAATAAACTTCTATAATATCAAACTTTCATCTTAAAATCAGGAATAAATTATGAAAGTAAAATTTCTTCTGTCTGACACAAGTGCTTTAGACAAATGAAAAGTTTCGACTTGAAATAGACATACTATAAGCGATATTTTAACTAGAGTTAATGATGAAAAATTGCACAAAATTTTATAGACTTCAAAATCTGTCCACAAATCAGAAAATATAAAAAGTTTTGTATTCATTGCCAAATTATTTTTTTATTAAATCATTTATTAAAACTAGTTTTTATTATATCAAATACGCATGTATAATTTTTGTTAAAAATACAATTAATAAAATTCATCATATTGAAATATAGTCTAATATTTAAGTTTGTTTTGTAAGTAGGGTACTACTGCTGATCTATATTGACATTGAGATAGGGTCCAAAAGGAGAAAGATGAAGTTCGATTTGTTCGAACAAGTTTCTAATATTGTTTTTAGTCAGTGCCTTATATTCACATGATCTGTAGACCGCATTGCTTCTAAAAAATCAAAAGCAAGTTTTCATCTTCGAATTCCTTCAAATAACTGTTACTTACTTGCATTCAGATAGATCACTTATTTGTTTGTTATTTTGCTGTAAGTTGATAATTAGTCTTTATTTACCATCAATTAGTTTTTGCTTAGTTAGATAATTTAGCTGTGATAATAATGATGATTTTTTTTTAAACTGTTCGTTGGAACAAATTTTGTTGGTACGGTTGTGACATGTCTTTTTTGTCCTTTTCCGGTGAAGACGGATAACAAAAATAACTTAACTAAACTAGTAATAACTTAACGAGTTTTTGCTTAGTTAGATAATTTAGCTGAGATAATAATGATGATTTACTTTTAAACGTGTGCGTTATGACAAATTTTGTTGGTACGGTTGTGACAGGCCTTTTTTGTCCTTTTCCGGCGAAGACGGATAACAAAAATAACTTAACTAAGACAAAGTACGAAAGAGAAAGGAAAATTCAATTCAAGAAAAAAAGTTTTTGCAAAGAATTACATATTCCCCCGGGTATGAATGGTTGTGACACTCGCTCTTTTCTTGTGTGATTTGATTTTATGACAACAGTATTTTCACGTAGATAATGTTTAAATTGCCATTCAATTTACTTTTCTCCCAGCTGACTGAAAAATTGATTAAATTATTACTGATAAAAAAGTGCCACAACAGTACTCAGTCTCCTTTATCAACCACCTCCCTGTCCTGGATTAGCAAAACTTCAAGTTACCGTCGCGGATTTGAATAAACTGTGTAAGTGGAATTCTTAATGCAATTAAGGCATCGTGCCTTAAGGCAAATTGCTGGAACTTCCCATACCAAAAATTATTATTTTTTAAAAACGATTAACATTTTTGAAAAAAATTTACTTCGACAAAATAAGATTTTTGACAAACAATTATACAAAAAATTACTTTTTTTTAAAAAAAAAAAAATGTTTTCTTTATTTTGAAATATTTTGAAAGATTTAAACTTTGTTTCAAAGCAATCGTACTGCTTTAACTGCATAAAGACGAAATATCAAACCGCGTAAGCGCCGCGTCGACGTCTAATGCGTAAACATTGGTACGGAACCCATAGGAATGTAAACCAAAATTATACTTATTGTTAAAATCTCTATAAAATATCTGATAATTTGATGTGCATATGTCTAATGATCATTTTTGACCGCCAAATGGCATTTTTTTTTACTTTTTTCATTAGATCTCCGAAACCGCTAGACCTGCCTTTATGAAAATTTGATCGGTTCTTCACCTTGTCAATACAAGTAAAATGTTTTTTGAATTATTAAAATCGGACGCTCCGTTCTCTTAAAAAACTGAGTTACCGTTTCGGCACTTTTTGCCCCGTATCTACGGAGCGGCTAGACCTGACTTCGCCAAAAACTAATCAGCACGTCTCCTTATCAACACGAATGGAATGTTTTTTGAATTATTCAAATCGGTTGATCGGTGTTCCCGAAATCGTCGACGAAAATTTGTATCCGCACATACATACACACACGCCCCACACACACACACACACACATACATCCATTTTTTCTAAGGTATGCCAAAATATTCAGAAACCTTTGAAACGTCGAGAAATGCAAAAATTTCATTTTCTATTTTTTTGCGATTACTATAACTTGCCCTACGGGAAGTTAAAAAAATGCAATCTCAATCATATCAATACAGTTTCACGATTTTGTGTTTTGATTGACAAAAATAATTTTTTGCAATAATTATTTTTCAAAAATTGAAGATATTAGAAGATATTAGGAGAATGCACACTGTGTTCAATTACATAAGTTTAAACAAATAGCGTTTCTGGACAACATCTTCTATGTTGTTTATTTTTGTTAAGGATTGTTTATTATATTTTGCATACGAGACTTTTTAAAATGGATTGTACATGAATGCGCAACGATATTCTTGCTCATACACTATAGTTCAGCCTTGCGGTCCGCAAACTACTAGTGACACTAATTTTGATTTTGGGGTATATCTATATGTAGCGCCCACGTGCTGTAATTGTAGTCCATTTGAACGAGGGGCCGAGGGTGTCGTATAAGTAATACTGATTTGATTTGTGACACTCTGCTTTTTGCGTTTCAGTGTATTCGTTCCGCGCGAGGGGAGCGTCGGTTTTCACGCCACGATTTAGTTTTAATAAGATTCGAATTAGAGCGAATCAGTCAAAACCGTTTCGAACGGTGAAAGCCCTCCCCCGTTATGACGAGACCAATTAACCGTGTCCATATTTTGTATTTAATAAAAGCGACTTT
>NW_020537324.1:34390608-34406548 GCF_003426905.1 Ctenocephalides felis | reverse complement strand
ATAATGAATTAAAATATATCTGAAATAAAATAGTATTACCTTAATATGGCCATTGGTATGCGTTTAAACATCCTCATTTGAAAATCCATTTGCTCGGTGGCCTCTTAAAACTGGTTTTGTACTAATAAAACTTTTTTATATCATTTATTGCATGGCTTTTTATATTTATTCCACCATTTAGACGCTCACGATCTGCCATCTTCACAATCTTTAAAAAATCTTGCCAGTTTTGAGTTCAAATTATAATTTTAAATCAGTAGGTGATTTTGCAAGGATTTTCTGGAATCTTGACTTTTATCGGTAATCTATAATTCCATTCCACCATAGTAGTTAAAACACAAAAAGAATCATTTTTCACATATATGTTGAATTAATATTATTCATTGCACACATTATATTAAAAATTTTGGAATAATTACAAAACGTCAGTAGCTTTGAGGTTAATCGCTTTCTCAAGGAGTAGCCGCATTACAGTATTGAATTCAAGGTTATGAAATCTGTTAACGCAGGCTTATTTTTGGCATACTATCAGGCACTCGCATTCCTACATGCTACCGAAATAAGTTATTGCTTTGTTTTTCTGCATTTCTATATCGTTTGAAGTTTTATTTAAAATGTAAAGAGATATACATAAAATGAATTTATTTCGCTATTTAAAACATTCAACTTAAAATTAAAATCAAATATTATGCAAAGTACAGATATAATGGCGTGTAAAATGTAACATATTCAATTATGTTTTATAATATGTATTTAATATATTATACATGTATGAGTTTGTGTATGAAATTATGATTATTCCTCTTATTCCCTCTTACTCATCTCTTTCTGTGATCGCAGACGGAAGAGAACAGGAGGTGAGTCATGGTTTGCGCATACAAAATTGACTATATAAATATTGTGGATATTATTCATTCGCGAATGGAATCAGCAATTTATAAAATACTGAAAAAGTTTCGAAGCTTATTAGAATATTTAATATACAATGTGTAATAACATATATTCTGAAATAACTCCATATTTCAGCTTTCAATTTTGACCAATGTAAAATATTGGTTTATAAATTGCGATCATAGATAAAAGAATTTGCTTGCGATATTGAATAATGATGATTAGTATATTATCATTATTATTATTTTAAAAGTTTCTTGTTTATAGCTCCCAATTTGCAAATAAAGATTGTATAAGTGCAGTAGGTTTCAACTGCATTATTGAATTTTTAGAAAATAATAACATTCATTAGAAAACATATCATTATCATCTAAAATGGTTTATTACCATATATAAACTATTGTGACTTCGTCCAAGATTGTGGTTAAAAACATATTGTAATTAAAGAAGTATTGTGAATCCATAACATCGTACATAGTCAAGACTGTTAATTCATAAAGTGAGTCTGACATACAATTCCTCCAACATTGAAACGCCAAACCTTTTGCCGCACGGAACGTCATACAAGGGATTAACGGTAGCTCGGTGGTGCTCTTTTGTTTCGTTGTGTTTTATGTCTTTATGTGACAAATTATAAGTGTTAATAAAATATAAAATTGTAAAATTTATAGTGTAAAATCTACAAAAACAATTCTTGTGCAATATGGAAAATTACGACTTACCTCCGTCAGGCGTACCGAAGGGAGAAAATGCAAATGTCATTTCTAACCCCGTCGAAAGCCACTCCCCGATTCGTCGCGAATTAGATTCAGTGGATGATTTTGAACATCTCGATCACGAAGCTGTTTCAATTCAAAACCAAGCAGGTGACAACGAAGGCCAATTATTAGATTTTCTTAAATCTGACATACCACAACAACCACCAAAAACACAAAATTTCGGGCTAATGGACGATTTACATTCATTTCAAGGTGATACTCATGATAAGTTTACTTCTAGTGCACAGAAAGATCCCTTTTTTTCTGGGCTAGATGCATTCACTGGGGGCGGTAATGGTGGTCATGTGTCAAATGTCATAGATTCTACTAAATCTTTCATGGATTTTGAAAGGCAACCATTAGCACCAACGTCGAAAGAATCAGATTTCAAAGATACAAAATCACCCGATTATGGCTTCGACGAACCTCCCCCAGCTACAAAATTCGACGATGACGATGACGACGACGATGATGAATTTCAGTTTAAAGACTTCTCGAAGAAAAAGGATGATTTCGGAGAAAGCAAACCTGTGCTAGATGAATTCAAGGATTTTTCGGGCACCGATATGTCTTTCGCTCAATCTACGTTTAGCGATGCAATTGCAGAACCAAAGCAGCCTAAACCAGTTTTTGAAGAATCTAAGACACAAATTCTGGAACCTAAACCCGTTGAGAAACCTGTAGAACCTGCGCCTGCTATATTAGAACCTGAAATTAAATTGAATCCATTGCGTGAGCCTTCGCCAGAACCTATCCGCGAGCCTTCCCCTGAGCCCATTCGCGAGCCTTCGCCGGAACCAATTCGCGAACCCGCACCAGAGCCTCCGCGCGAGCCTACACCGGAACCTTTGCCTAAACCTACACCTGAACCACAGGTGTTCAAAAAGCAAGAAGCTTCTGCTAAACCGAAAACTGAACCTGAATTGCCGGTAACGAACGATAAAGTTTTAACTAAACCAATTCCAAAGAAAGAAGAACGTGAAGTCATCGCCGCTGAGGCAATGTTCTGTCAGATGGGACTCGGTGAGTCATATTTAATTATATCTTTTATCTCATTATATTATTATATCAGTTGTTTCACAGATTTTGCGAGGATGTTCCACGCAATTGCGTGTGCATGCATTTTTACTTTTACTTTATAAGTCTATTTATTGCTAGTAAAATTAATCTGATCCAGAAAAAAGTTACATTTATTTGTAAAGTAACATCTGGTTTAACCAGAATAACATTCGGCAGTGTGCTTGAATGCAAAATATTATCTGATTGGTTTGGCATTACGGGTAGTATATTCTTATACAAATTTCTTATATGAAAAATTTTTCGAATAAGAATCTCTTTTTTGTACATTAGAAATATTATTCTTTACATAGAATGATTAAATATATGAATACATACATTATTTTTTAAAATCTACGAGAATACTTCTAAAGTTTTAGTGTAACATTTTCAAGTGAACATCGTTGTTTTTGAGAAATCTATAATTAAATTTAACTATGTGTCATATTTGCATGAATAAGCGAGGTATATAATTAACATAGTTATGTGAATTTCACATTTACACAAACTTATTATTGGCATGATTTTTATTTCTAAAAAATATTAAATATTGTAGTCAGTAATTAGTACTAAATGGATCTATAGATTTCAAATTCTGCGATAACATTATCTTGAGGCATTCATAGTATAGATAACATTGTTAAATACCATAAGAATTTTTTTTATTAAATCGAATGTGTTAACAAAGTCTAGTAATCGGGCATAACATCAATAAAAAACATGAATTTCTTTCAAAAATTTATTTTACATCCGTAAGTTTCGGCTATAATCCTAGCGTTCATTTAGTGGAAACTGAAAATAAAATTAAAATCTAAAACAATTGAATTGGAGTGAAAAGAAAAAAAAAATAAAATCTTTTATTATTATTAAAATCTTCTAATTTAACACTAACTAATTGTAATTACTATTTACTCCTTTTATTATTTTTTTTCTTTTCACTCCAATTCGATTGTTTTAGATTTTAATTTTATTTTTAGTATCTTAGTATTCAATTTTTATAGGGGATACAGGGTGTTCCAAAACTCAACGTCAAGCCAAAACGGGATGATAATATCGAAAATAACTATCATGAAAAATATTCTCATGTAGTTTTAAAATTATGAGCTTTTAAGTGCAACCTAGGGCTTTGATAAAAATGTGACCATTAATCGGGTGTTGTAGTTAATTTTTATTGATTTTGTTTATTTAAGCTTTGAATCGATAATTACAATAACATTTTGAGAATCTTTTGCAAAAATAATGACACAATTGGTTTAAGTGTTTAAGAATTAAAACTAATTTAAAAACATTGATGAGAGGCTTTTCTTGAAAGAAAAAAAAAAACCAAAGTGTGTCGTCAAGTTTCATAAAAAATGGCGCATTTAATCTGTATTATACAATTGTAAAATATTTTTTAGTTTCACAATAAAACAATTTTAGTAAAATAAATAAAATCCTGAAAATAACGTTTACTCATCTAAAGATTAAATGAACAAAAGTAATAAAATTCTACCACATTAACTGAAAAATAATCACCATTTCATAAAAGCGTAGGTTGCTTGAAAGCTTATAATTTTCAAACTATGCGAGATAAATTTTTCTGGCGTTGAGTTGTGGGACACCCTGTATTACTCAAATGTTATTCCAAATTCCATCATGATAACTTACTTTTTACCACATGGCTAACTGCTATTATTATACAAAGACTGAAATAAGTGGACTGATACTAAGTTTGGTACGATAGCTATTTAATTAATTACGTTAATAGCGTAATTAATGATACTCTACAATAATCCCAGAGGAGAACAAAACTGATAACTTCCAGAAGCACTTACGAAAGTATAAGTGTGGAGTCTGTAGCAGTGTAATTATTTATATTTTTGATTAATAGAAAAATACTGAAACACATGCGCAATAAGATAAAATAGATAATATAATATATTGAAAAATTATTTAATTTGCGGTCATGGATACATCTTCTAATTACAGTCGTACAAGCAATATCATATAAAAACTCGAACAAACTATCTACACGTAGTGAAACGTATTTAATTTAAAAAAAAACAGTGGCGATGAATAATCCTATAAGAAAGTGTTTTAACAAACTATCTGCCTTTTGTTAAAAAGTATTAGATTTACAACTCTTTTACAAAAAAGTGGCTATGAATCTCAACGCTTAGAAAATTCTGTATAACGCTTTCAATATGCAGACAATATTCGAATTGGAGATGTCCAGAATATTAAAACAAAAAACACTTTGTTTACTTTCAAGTAAAGATTATTCGCTAAATTCTATTTACTAAATTACTTTTTTAATTTGCCCCTGGGTAAGTTATAATAATTGCAAAAAAAGGAAAAAAATTATGTATGTGCTTGTGTGTGTTTGTATGTATATTGTATAATACCATTTTTCTCCGACGTTTTCGGTAGTATCGATCAACCGGTTTGAATTATTCAAAAAGCATTCGATATCTATTGATGGCGAGATGTGCTGATTAACTTTTGGGAATATTTGGTCCAGGCGTTTAGGAGACGTAGAGCAAAAAGTGCCAAATATAGCAATTCAGTTTGTGAGAGTACCGAGCATCCGATTAGATTAATTCAAAACACGTTCGATTCGTATTGGTGGCGAGATGCGCTGATTATCTATGTTATTATATTATTTTATATCCGCGTGGTTGGTTCAAGTTAAAGTAGATTTAAGGTATTAGGTAGGTGACTTAAATTATTGTTGTATTTCTAGGCCGTTAGGCTGAAATAAATAAATAAATAAAATAAAATATTATTTTATATCTTCTGGCAAATCCAGGTCTATCCGTTTCGGAGATAATGTGCAAAAAATGCAAAACAGACAGTTTATCAAAAAACAGTACAGTTTTCCCATTTGAATCATTCAATAAATATTTTACTTATGTTGATGGAATGAAGAATTACTTTCTTGCGAAGGGAGGTCCAGGTTTTGGACACACAAAAATAAAAAAAATAGAATTATTGTTGGTAGATGTTCATGTTGGTCAAATATAATCTTTAAAAATTATTATTTTTGATTCCTATACAAATAGAATTATTGGAAAATAGCAGACAGGTAAACAGGTAGCAAAGTAGAAAAGTAGGCAGAAATACAGGTGTAGAGGTAGCTAGGTAGACAGGTGGACAGATATAAAAGTAGACATGCAGATAAATAGATCATATGATCATATGATTATGTATTTAGCAGAAATCAAAACTTAATGAGTCATTTGGTACTCTTAAGGGGGTTGTTCTTTTTTTATTTTTCTTTGTTTCGGTTTTGAGATTTTTTGATATTATGAAAGCTAAAAACCTTAGAATTATTAAAAAAAAAATCATCTCAATATCTATTTTTTTGACGAAGTTATAGATCTCTATACGTATTATCCTCTGAAAGCGTTTTTTTATCGTTCCGCGAGCTATTGTATGCCAGCTGCCTCTTTTTCATTATAATACCTCATACACATGACCTTTTTAATGAGTCAGCATCTTTGAACACCATGGTGTATTTCGTACATTAAATTAAATGGTGTATTAAGTACATTATATTAAAAACTTTAAATACGTTTTTCTCAAACTGACTTTTTTCAATGCAGTGCTACAAATAAAAAAAACTACAAGTCGGATCGACTTGCTTTTTTTTTAATTTGTTCACTACTGCAATACCTAGTCCCCCTACCTCAAACAACTTGATAACATTACGCAAAAAAATTTTGCAAACCTTCTCGTTCCAAAAAAAGGCCTTTTTTGACACTTTTTTTTTTGTAAATAGCTGCCTTTTTTTCCTTCTTGCTTTTTTTCTTTCATTTGGGTAGGGGGACTGGATTCAAACTTCTTCTTCAACGTAGTTTCGTTTTTTTTGTTTCAGGCGATGCGCAACGGATTTATCTGTGGCACCGCAAACGAGATCGATTTTGCAATGCCCACTTTGGCGCCCCCTGGTTAAAAAATGACGGCGAAAAAAAAAATAAAAATTTTTTTAATATTCTATGATTTTGTAATTTTTGTTTAAAAAAAAAACGCATGTCTTTATGATAAATACATTTCGAGAAAAACAAAAACAAATACCTTGCATGTTTTGTATCAAAAAAAAGAACGACATGGCTTTTTATAGATGACAACCTAAGCGATTGCTCTATCATTATGTGATGAATTTACTATTAGATCTTATGTAATACCAATGAATTGTTTATTAATGCAGCAACTTTGGGTTGGGGTTAATTTCATTTGAAAACAAATGCTTAACATCAGGCTGTCCGAGGCGGATGTAGAACCTGGAGCATCTGATTCGAAGCCCATAGCCCTAACAACTAAGTGAACTAAGCCACCACGGCGGAACACATAAAGGAAAATTTGTGGCAACATATTACTGCAATTTTGTTCTGAATGTACAATAATAATAGATTTTTTTTTTGTTAGAACAGCTATCAGCTATCAGCTATCATCAACTCTTATACGTTCTATAATCTGTTTGTTTGTTAAGGACTTATGACTACTTATGTATTTCATGAGAGGCAATCCATCGATTAACCATTCTCTTATGTGTGGGATATTTTTGATATTAGCTCTTACGTCTAACAGTTAACATACGATTGGATGTAGCAGCTATGTCCACGAAGGACGATTTCCACTTCGAATTATATTGTGATCTATAACCCCAAGTGGAAATTTGACATCAAAGCTGCCTGATGTCGGGCTACGGCGGTATCGGAAATCGAACCAGCGAACCCGGGACTAGTTGCTGCTAGCCCACGCTCTAACTGATATCGCCACCGCTGGCCCAATAATAAAAGATAAGAATTCATAAATTTACAGGAACGTTATTTCTAAAATGTAAGACCATGACTTACAATTAGGACACGTCAGTAAACTGTATTTTCTAACTAACTTCCTAAGTGATTGAGCTCAGGTGGTATGAAACCAAGGAATGATTTCTGCTTTGATTATTGAGCATGGAATAGTTGAGTTGTTTCTCGGACTCCGAATTAATTAGCAAAGGTCCGCTAATACAAAGTAATTTACACATTTGCATAACCTGGATCTGTTCGACACGCATCAATAGCATCACGCACACTGACTAATTGACACGCTATGCACTTTGAAAAGTATTTTTTTTTTAATTATGCTATTGTATTTGTGTTATTACAAATTCTATACAGGAGTTTTTCAATCTCGGTAAGGCAAAGGAATATTCGACACTCATTTTAAATATGTCTACTTTCATAAATTTCTCAAGTTAATTTGTTTTAAATACTGTAGTACTCTTGGATGAAAGATAGGTGTAGCATAAAATTGTGCTAGACCACAATCCGTGTTTAAAATTCAATTAAAAATAATTTGTTTCGAACAAGTTACAATATTGAGATTGTGGATATTCTAATAACTTTTTCTGTATTCTATAATAGAATAAATAGAAATACGTTTTGTTTCAGCAATTTGAATTCAAAATATTACCAGCTACCATAACTTAATAGCTTTATAAGCTTATTGTTAATGCAATGATTTTTTAAATAAAGATAAATATAGGACCTACAAATTGCGAACAACAAATTTTATGCCAAAAATTACTTTGAGGTAATGTAATTACTATTCTTTTAAAAACATTGTGATATGATATGGTAAAACTGAGTATCTTTTTCGATATAGAGTGTCAAATCAAATGCATAAAAGATTTCGATTTCCCCGATGCATATTCCTAATGACGTGTTTTTTTACATGGCAAACCAACGGCTGGCCTCACTATTTTGATAAATTTATTATTAGAATAAATTCAATACTTCACTTTTTATAGAATATATCAATGCCTGCAAGGGCTATTTTCACTTATTATCCTAAATTTATTGCTATACATATTTCAAATCAAAACCGATGTCATTCCTGCTTGACATCATACTGCCTAAGGCGGCTGATGAACCTAGAACATCTGATTAAATTTAGGAGACTATATATTTTTTTAAGTCAAAACGATTTTTAGCTATGCTAATCCGAGATAGGGGAGGGTGGTTTGCTATTTAAGGATACAGTAAAAACAGTTTTATTTTTACAGTTTAGGATACAGTAAAAACTAGTTTTTTATCTATGATATATATCTTATATTTTTCGATACATATGTTTTTTTCGCTTTTGGGCCTTGTATAAAATTCTATTTCATTTTCTTCTTAGTTAATTTGGAAAAAATAGGACTTGCTTGTTTTTTTTCATATTTTTTTAAAATTATCTATTCATTTTTGAAAAACCGGGACAAAAGATCTAAATCTTGGAAAAATATTACTTTTGCATTTTTGGAAAAACTCGGGACACAAGGTGGAAATCCGGAACTGTTCCGGCCAATTTAAATCGTATGGTCACCTTAATTAAATGCCTATGCTCGTAGCACTAATTCACGGAAAAATCTATTTTTTTTAATATGCATGCATTAAATGCATTTAATTTGACACTCTATATATACCATATCATATTGTTTTTGAAAGAACAGCAATTGTATTATTACCTCAAAGTAAATTTCGGCGAAAAATTTTTTGTTCGCAATTTGTAGGTCCTATGTTATTCTTTGTTGAAAAAAATTAGTGCAATAAACTTCATCATCGTTGGACTTTATAATTAGTAACTCAGAATTCAATTAAACAGAATGTATAAAAGACTAATTTATCGTAAAATTTTATCTTACCAATATTATAATTCTCACATTGTTAAAATTGGAATACATTCTTTTATTGTAAACATTAAATATTTATTATTAATTACTATCGATTATTATTTTTATCTTGAGCGCTCTATTAGATTTTCCTGACAAAAAAATAATTTACCACGAAACGAGTGAAATATTTGACGTGAATTTCTTGTCTCTGTTTGAATAACCGGATGTCTCATATACAGTTATGTTTATTCATTATTCCAGATGATATAAAAATTTAATAATTCAAAATTTTTAATTACTCACGACGCGAATTACACGTTCAGTGGCTCGGATATATCGTAAATATACAGTTTGTTTAATCGCATTCCTCACTCATATTACCAATAGTGTGACCGGTGTATTCTTGATAACGTATACTATATATATATATATATATATATATATATATATATATATATATATATTATCAATTGTAATGATGCATAAAGTTTTAATAATAAATTATTAATACATCAAATGTTATACTTTATGTTGAAGGACTGAACTTCCTTTCTTGTTGTTCTTTAGTTCTTTAGTTCTGTTGATCAATTTCTTAATTTCGGAACTCATTAAGTATAAAATTCCATACTTAAAGCCAAAAGCGCAGATTGAATATTTTTTTTTTTAATATTTTCAATTTAAAAATATCCTTATTCGAAATCCAAATCAATCGTTGATCCAAATGGCATCATTTCAGAATGGTATCCGTGGGCATTAGGCATTAGGCAGAGTGGAATGGCAGTTATAATAGTGTTCAAAGGGTATGGGCGTGTTTCCATACAGAATCCCATCCTGTTATTTAAATAATTTTGATGCCATTTTATAGGTATTTTCGAAAAAATACTAATAAAAATAAATACTAAAAATATTTTGGCCGAGATGTCAGTGAAAACATGTGAAAGTGTCCCCTTTTTTCAAACTCACTTTTGGTCGGAAATATAAAAGATATCAAAAAAGTATTAACGTGACGCACCCATCAGTGCTGCTCTTTGGACTACTTTTAAATTAGCATCATTCGAAAGCCTGTACATTTGTTTTCGGATATTCAAAATTTTATTTAAATCTAAGTGGAACTTTGTGGTCAAAAGTTGGAAAAACTTAAGCTAGTACACGCGCTGCCAGTACAAGAACGCCCATATAAGTTCGCTTTGCAAGAGCGACGAGCAAGCATAAGGCTCGTTATCGCGCGTCTCTACAAATCTGTATATGGAAATATTTATTAAAAACCAAAATTCATTTATATCTTGTGGATAATTATGTTCATTGATCATAATTAAAAATCCAACAAGCCGAATAAAAACAATAATTATTTTTATTGATTATTGTTATTAAAAGAAACTGAAAAGTTATACAAAAAAGTCAATCAGACAAATGTTAAACAGTATATATATAAATGATGTACATATTTGTATTATGTACGTATATAACGATTTTCTATAAATAAGGATCACTGAAGGCGGTTGTTGTTTAAACAAAGGCTTGCTTGTTGTAACCAATCAATATCATATCGTTCGTGGAATATTATCATTTAATCATTGCAAATGCTTCAACACAACACTTGTTACAATAATATTCTATTATATTTTTTTGCCGGCGGTGGCGATATCGGTTAGAGCGTGGACTAGCAGCCACTAGTTCCAGGTTCGCTGGATCGATTCCCGCTACCGCCGTAGCCCGACATCAGGCAGCTTTGATGTCAAATTTCCACTTGGGATTATAGATCACAATATAATTCCAAGTGGAAATCGTCCTTCGTGGACATAGCTGCAACATTCAATCATATGCAACTATTAGACGTAAGAGCTAATATCAAAAATATCCCACACATAAGAGAATGGTTAATCGATGGATTGCCTCTCAAGAAATAAAGTAGTATTAAGTCGTTAACCAACAGCTTATAGAACATATAGGAGTTCTGATTGCTGTTCAAACAATAAATAAAAAAAAAAAAAAAAAAAAAAATAAAAAAAAAAAAAATATTTTTTTGGTTTCAACCGTATCAACTGAATTTTAATGAAATTTACACAAAAATCTGCTCGTCATATCAGTTTAGTTTATTTTTATATATTCTACTTGTTTTATATATTCTACTTGTGTTCAATTTGTTTGGATTCGTTAATTTAAATATCATAGAGCTTGTTTTAGGGAGTGCAACTGAATGGATATTATGTTGAGTTAGGTGTTATCAGTTTTAACTTTTAACGCTCATGATGGTGTTTTTCTTATAAATTGCGTCATGACAGATAAACATATGGTTCCACAAACCAATATGCTTTTATTCTAATAGAAAGGCCTCTCCACGGATTAGTGGTAGAGCATTTAAAACAGGAACCCAGGTTTGATACCCACCTCGGGAAGCCTGATGTCAAGCACTATGGATAACGGATTTTGCGTGAAATTTTCCTTTAACGCATAAAGCTTTAAAACTTTAAGCATTGGTGCATCAATAAAAAAAATCATCACTCTTACAGAAATTTTAATAAAAAAGTTCGTCGCATTTTGATAGGATAACTGTTTGGGTGCCATGGGTTAAGATAAATCACAACAGCATATTGGATCTCTAATAAATATATCAAAAAATTAATAGAGAGATAATTTTTGACGAGTGAAGTTAGTTTTCTATTGCTCAACAAATAAATCTTGTTATCTTTTTTTTTAGCATTATTTTTCATACGGAATTGATCTAACTTTATAATGAGAGAATCAAAATTATTTAAGAGTTGGAGTTTGAACTGTTTCTATTCTATTGTATTCTATTGATTTTTTCTTCTCTATGTTTTAATTGTTCAAGCTTCTTTTCATATACATCATAATATAGGATAACATGAATAATTAATACCATTTATTGCCAACGACAACTAAAGAGATGGTATCAATATTTCATCTAAATCGTCATATACAAACGCGCACGCCATGCTAATGCATTTGTCATATACTTGAATACCATATTTTCATAAATCAGTCTATACATTTGTTTGTCAACACAGTTTTTACATTTCCATATAGTTTTTAGCAAATAATGGTATATATAAGGAGTCATTTATTTCAGTTATCAGCAGCATGCGTAATTACTGTGTGATGTCATTTTCATATGTTTTTCTGTAAATAAATAAATCAATTGTCGTTCAGTAAATAACTCATATTTTATGATTAACGTATGTCATTGAAGTAAATCAATTTCGTTTCCATATGCCTATTCTTGAATGATATGACTAATTCAATTTTTTCGTTCTCCTAATAAGTAGGACATACGTACATTACATCAGTTAACGTGATTATCAGTTTATTTGTATAATTAGTCTGATAATAAGCTGATAAGCATTGCAATAAAACTAATTTGAGAAAGGTTGCAACGTCTTACTGATGTTTTTAACATTCCGAAATCTCAAAAGATCGAATATTACATTTTTAATTATCTTTACGTTTCAAAGGTTTCTGAACATTTAGAAAAAAAATGGATGTACGTGCGCGTGCGGATACAAAATTTCGTCGGCGATTTCGAGAACACGGATCAACCGATTTAAAAAAAAACATTCGATTCGTATTAATGAGGAGACGTGCTGATTAGTTTTTAGTAAAGGCAGGTCCAGACGTTTCGAAGATTTGAGGCAAAAACTGCCAATAATAGAAATTTAGCTTTTGAGAGAACGGAGCATCGATTTGAATGTTAAAAAAAACCATTTTATTTGTAATGAAAAATAGAACTGATTAAATTTTTGGGAAGACAGGTCCAACGAATTCGGAGATCCAATAAAAAAACGGTCGGTCAACAAAATGATCAATAGACATATGCATATCAAACTATTAGATTTTTATAGAGATTTTAAGTACAAATTTTGTTTATATTTTTAATAGTTCCGTACCAATGTTTATCCGTTAGATTGCGGCGTAGCACGATTGCTTCGAAAAAAGTTCAAAAATTTCAAATATAAAAAACCAAATAGTTTTAAAATTCTTAAAATCTATCTTTTTTCAAGCTTTTAAAAGAGGTTTTTTAAAAAAATGTTAATTTTCGGTACGTGAAGTTCCAACTATTTGTCTTAAGGTACGATGTCATGCACCACTAGGTAGAGAAACTTTATTGAAATATATTTAAAGCTTCAAAGTTTCATGTATAGTTATTTTGTGGTTTGAAAACTATGTTTCATGCTCATACTTATTTGTGTTCATCATTGATTTTCTCCATCACAAAAACCTAATGCGAAACTATTCTTTTAACTATAACTAAATGATCTTTTTTTATACATATATCTAATTCAAATTATGAATAAATCGAGGTTTACTCTTCCAGTTGCAAACAATAGCGAATTATTAGTTAAAGTGTTCGTGTTTTTTTACTAATAAATTATGTAAATTTTATTTGAACACGAGAACTTATTCGAGGCCAAATAAAATCGAAGCTTAAAATTAAAATAACTTTTTTTTTTATTACCTAAGCTGTTTCTAGGTTGATGTACGATCATTACTCCTATCCAAAGAACTTATAAAAATAAAATTAGCACTGCAAACACTGTAGCACTCAAATCCACAGTCGCACTACCACACGCGAATAGAATATTCGCCAAAGTCGTATTGTCGATGTATAACTGTGTGCGTCCGGTGGCGGTTATTTTGAAAATTGAAAATTTCGGATTTTCTACCGCAACGCGTGTTAACCGTTACGGATCACTACGTCGACTGGTTTCCATCATGTACGTGTCGTGATAGGACTGTTGTAATATCACCAGACACGAATTGCTCATGGTGTGCGAGATTGTGTTTGTAGTGTGGACGTACTCAGGAGTATCGTATTTATTGACTACGATTAATAAAGGGGTATGAGTATCGTGTTGTGATAATGTATTTTGTGTATTATGTATGATATTCGGTAGGCCCCCTCGGTCAGCTTCGGCGCATTTACTCCGAATTAGGTGATTTGCGGCGAAGGCACTATAGTTTGATTGCGCTCACGCGATGACACCGCGCACTTTGATAATTTGACCAGGTGCTTAGGATTGGAGGCGCCGTGCTGTTCTGATATGCTAAGACCATAAATGTGGGGCTAAGCAGTGTTGATTGCGAGAATTAAGTAATACTCATTTACATCTACGCTTTTTCTATGTGGAACGCTATCTTAATCATTTATATTATGTGTATTACGAACATGAAATTCAAAAACTGATACATACAACAGTTTTAATATATACATCCTGACATTTCGCTGGAAATAAGGCAAACTTGATATTTAATTTCCCGTAGGATAAGTTATGGTAATCGCAAAAATCGCAATTGAAATTTTTTATAAACCTTTACGTTTCAAAGTTTTCTGAATATTTTGGCATACTTTAAAAAAATTGGATGTATGAGTGTATGTGTGTGTGGGTTAGGGTGGTCCTTAATATGGTCATTTTCGAATTTCCTTGCTCCCAAGGGCTCAAATGGTTTCCAAATTAATAAAAAACAATTCTGAAAGTTTTAGCTTTTAATATTAAAGTTTAGATAGAGCGCAATTCAATCTAAGTTTTGTATGGAAATAGCATGGAAAATTTTTCAAAAATTTTTAATAATGTTTCTTAGATGTAATTTAGCAAACAAATGAATGAATAAAACTCATTCATTTGTCGCTAAGTTATACGTAAAACATTTTTTTTAATTTTCAAAATTTTTCTTATGCTATTTCCATTCAAAGTTTGATTGAATTGCGCTCTGTCTAAACTTTAATATTAAGAGCTAAAACTTTCAGATAATTGTTTTTTATCATTTTGGAACCATTTGAGCCCTTGGGAGCAAGGAAATTCGAAAATGACCATATTAAGGGCCACCCTAGTGTGGGGTGTAGTATTAGTATGTATTTTTTCGATACAATTTTTCGTTTCGATTAAGAGCACAGATCAACCGATTTGAATGATTCAAAAAACATTCGATCTCTATTTGATTGGGACACGTGCTGATTACGTTTTGAGAAAGCGAATCCTTTCTTAGTTTCTAGTCTCCTTGATTAGTTTTTTGGGAGAAACCGAGCGTCCTATTCAAGTGATTCAAAAACTTTCACTTGTATTGACGCAATGAAGAATTTATTAAATTTTTGGGAGAGAGATATGAAAAAAAAAGTTTGGAAATGCATTTGGCGGTCAAAAATGATCATTAGACAAAATCTAATGATCATTCACATGCTTATCAAATGATCGATATTTTATAGAGATTCTAAAAATATGTACAAATTTTGTTCACATTTCTAATAATGTTTAACCGCTTAGACCGAGACGAGGCGCTTGCGCGCTTCGGTATTTCATCTCTAAAACAGTCTCGCAGCCCAATTGCTTTGAAAAAAATTCAAAATTTTAACAAATTTCAAATATGAAAAAAAAACAAATCTTTCAAAATTTTTTAAATAACGTTAAGGAAATTTCCAGCACAATTGCCTTTAGGTTTTGGATGCCATGCACTACTAGTTAAATTTATGGTCATTACACTTTTTATTTACAGTTATTTAAGTCATTATCCATACAATATAAAAAAAATATAACTTATAATAGTAAGTAAAACACTTTTGCTCAGTTGTCGAATGATCTGAACCTAATCTATCTTTGTA
>NW_020537324.1:34364721-34389608 GCF_003426905.1 Ctenocephalides felis | reverse complement strand
AAATTGCGGAACTAAGACCCTTCAAAATAAAAAAGTAAACTCTAAGAAAAAATGACAAGATAAAGCAATCAAGATACGATGATATGACAATAGTTACTGTATTGCAGGTTGCATAACAGTGGAAATTTCAAAGTACACTTGTTTACAACAACATTTTTGTCCAACAATGACTAATAACATATATCAAGGACGATGAGATGTTAGTTGAACAATGACATAATGAAAGAACAATGAAATATTCTACGATATTTGAATTAATTGTTGAATATGATTTATTGCATATGCTGTCGTTAAAAGGAAAATTTTTGCTTAAAACCATAGAAGATTTTAGAAAGGGATCCATATCATTACAATATTCAATAGCCAGAGATGATGACAAAGATAGATGTTGTCACATTATAACTTATAGATCATGACACTGCAGAAATGATGATTAGTCATAACATTGAGAAACATTTAGCTAAATTCATTAGTATAATACGTATTTAGATTTAGATAAAGGGAAATAAGTATAAATTAATTAATAACGATTACTATTAGATTTAACCAAAGTGAAAATTATACTTTGTATATAAAATTGACCTACAAGGATTCATCAACACATCATATAACAGCTGGTTTTCACTTTTTGGAGCAGCTGGAGGCGGGGCCGTTGGCTTGAACGGTACTTTGGCGCCTTCCAGCGGCAGAACCATTCAGATCTCCGGAAGCTGCCGATTTTGTATCAAAAATCTGCGTCCATTCTGATAATGACAAATAGTTTTGGACCTCGGTTTATAGCGCTCCGTCTCTCAAATAAACTTTTATTAAAAAAAGAAATAGTAACGGACAATGAACTTTGTTTTTTTATTGCACCACTTTTTATTATATATATATGTGTGATCACTTTTTCGTAACAACCCTTCGCGCGCACACACATGTAAATTCACTCTGAAACACACCCAGCAATTTGCACTGTTTTTAACGCAAAATCGAATGCAACTTGGATGACACCTGACTTACAACGTACTAAAATGTCTTCAAAATGCTTCCAAGTACTCGCGTTATCTTATAGATAAAATTATTTTTTGAAATTTGATTAGGGCTTTTCCAAACTGACAGCTCTGATATTTTCGAAGGACTTTGAGTCACTACGATACCAATACTACTACGTAACCAGGCAGTGGCTGCAAGAGCGTGACCGATGTACAAACTACCATGAGAATGGAAGACGCGTGCGAAGGTGACAGCGCGATCCGGCAATGGCTGGACAAACGTATTATCGAACGGTGGCGCACTGGCTGATGCGCACCAAGCAGGGCTTGCAAACTGGATAGTACTTGAAATAAACAACGTACACGCTATTAAGTAACAAAAATTTATTTGATACTTCGAAAAACGAACAAAAAACTAGTAGTATATGAATTCGTGCTTTAAGGCAAATTGCAGGAACTACCCGTACTGTAACTTAGAACTTAGCTTTAAAAAGCATTTTTGGAAACTAAAAAAAATAGATTCATGAGCATTTTGACATTATTGAAAAACGACTTTAAGCAACATTTATTTTTTCTTATATATTTTAAATATTTTTATATTTTATATATTTTCTCAAAGCAATCGAGCTGCATAATATACACAAAATTGGTACTTATTATTAAAATTATCTGATAATTTGATGCACGTATATGTCTAATGATCGGCTCGCCCGTAGGTAAGCGGTTAAGAGCGACAGGACTTGTTTCAGAGGTCCCGGGTTCGATACCCACTTCGGGCAGCCTGTTGTCAGGTAACATTGACAACAGGCAACAACGATTTTCACTTGGAAATATAGATAGCAATATGTTTCCAAGTGAAAATAGCCCTCACCCGGCATTGTTGCACCATACTTGCCCTATTACAGAGATTGTAATAAAAATTTATCATACAGAGATGTGACAACTGTTTGGGTTGCCATCTGTAATAAAACAAACGTAGTTTGTAAGATATTAATCACAACAGCTCATAGAACCCATAAGTTCTGATCGCTGTTCAAATAAAATTATAAAAAAAATGTGTAATTATCATTTTGGACCTGTTCTTCATTTCGTCAATACAAATAAAATGTTTTTTGAATCAATCAAATCGAACTCTCCGTTATCTAAGAAATTATCATTTTTGGTATTTTTTGGCCCGTTTTTTCGAAACAGCTCGATCTGCCTTTGCCAAAAAAACTAATCAGCTCGTTTTGTTATTATTAGGAAGGTTATTAGTAGGAAACGAATGCTTCTTGAATCATTCAAATTGGTTGATACGTGCTGTCGAAATCGTGTAAGAAAATTTGTATCCGAACATACATACAAACATACTACATACATTCATGCACACACACATACACATATAACAACTGTTTCTAAGGTATACCAAAATGTTCAGAAATCTTCGAAACGTAAAGATATAAAAATTTTCATTTAATTTTTTGCGATTACTATAACTTATCCTACGGTATGTTAATAAATAATTATCTAATAATTCTATCCAGATGTCATTAGCTAGGAAAATGCAAGTCCTATTTAATTCAAATAGATTATATTAAGCATCATTTGCAACATTAACATGTGAATTGATTTATTTTTAAAATTGGAACTTAAAAGAAGAATGAAGAAAAAATGGAATGAAGAAAGAAGTTAAATAGAATTAGAAATTTGATAAGAGCAAGATTTTTAGAAATTAAGAAGAATATAGAATAGGATACATATATAGATTGAAAATGATATAAAAATTAGAATGTAAATAAATAAAAATGTTGTAAGTGGCTAAATGCTCAGAGTAAGCGAGGCCAAATAAAAAAATTGAAAAAAAATATATTACAAAATAATCATTCAGTGTGGAGTACATGCTTTATAAATTTGATTAAATACGGAAATTTAAAATTTACATAGGATTTATCAATGCACTTGAGCGATCCATAAAAATGAATAACATTTTGCTAAAAATAATTTTGAACCACAAATGAAATTTAATTAAAGACGGCTAGTATGATATAACCCGCCTAGTTCACTGCTCTTAGCTAATTACAACATGCAAATAAAATATGCTATATGATATTGTCACGCAACTAAGGATTGATACAATATTTCGCGCCTTCTTCATATAACGATGAATGTTCCGTGACCTGCCGCAATACCGTTCTACGACGAATTTCTGAACCCTATATTGTGCGATCGAATAATCAGTAATTACCTGTAAAAACAACACATGCGCAATTTCTGGTTTGCACTGATAATGATATAGGTGAGGACGCATGCGCGTACAAATGCGAATACGAGGAAGTTGGTAACCCAAACAGGTCACTTGACAGTTCGAATTCGTTTCGCGATTTGCTAGAAACGACGTACTATATTATAACTATATTTTTTATGTAATTATATTAGCATTAATTGTTAAAACAACTATAATTAATGAATCCGAATTTTACGATATGATTTTATCATGAATAATTTTTACAAGTAAATTTTTGACTCCATACTATTTGAGGATTATTGAAGTTCATGTTGTACTTTGATTTTAAGATAAATGCATATATGTATCAGAAAACAACTATAATATCTTGAATAATGTGGATGCAACATGAGTTTGATAGCATGTTAGTGCTATCTGTATGTCAGATTATTATTTAAAGACAATGTAATAAATACTATCCGTATAAAACCTAATAATTATAAAAGCCATAAGAGTAATTTCGCATGATAAGCATATCTTCACCATTTGGAAAACCACCACTTAAAACTCGAAATGGTGTAACAAATATATAAGATAAGATATATTTCGGCTAATTACGATATAATATCGCTAATAATCCATGGAATAATCTTGGAAGATCAAAAAATAAATTCATATTTAGATAGCACGCGAAAAAGTTATGTATCGTATTGAAACCTACAAAATATATACTATTACATGTATTTATTTATTTAATAATTCATAATCGAACTGTAATTAAAAATAATAAATATTATTTCAGGCTCCTGTTTAATACTTGTCATTGCTAGCGAAAAAGTCATCTTTTAGGAAGATTAGTCACTCTAAACGCGAGAGCAGATGATTCAATGTGAGTGAACATTGATTATAATAAGCATATATTGCTTAATGTAAACATTTTCTTCATAGATTGAGCTAAATTTCTCTACATATTCTGAAAATTTGGTAAAAAATAACTCAGAATTCACAACGTAGGTGAGTGGTTAGAACGACTGGACCTGGATCAGGGGTTCCGGGTTCAAAAACCACTTCGAGCAGCCTGTTGTCAGGCAGCAGTGACAACGATTTTCACTTGGAAATATAGATAGCAATATGTTTCCAAGTGAAAACAGCCCTAATACGCCATTGCTGCACCAATTAAATGCATCACTATTACATTAATTGTAATAATAAAAATTCATAGAGAAGAGACAACTGTTTGGGTTGTCATCTATAATAAAAACAAACGTAGTTTGTAAGATACTAATCACAACAGCTCATAGAACCCATAAGTTCTGATCGCTGTTCAAATAAAAAAATAATAAAAAAAAATAATAAAAAAATCGATGTCACTACTGCTTGACATCGGCTTGTCCAAAGTGCGTATCAAACCTTCAGGTTTGACAAACCTGCATCTTTCTGGATAGAAAATCAAAATTTTTACCAAAAGTATTTGGTAGAATCCTATTTCATTGAAAAATAATAAATATCCGACTTAATTGATAAATAATTATTTATAGTTAATGACCAAACTGTTTACATAGCTTTTGTTCAATTTTTTTCATAGTTCTCACATGGGTCTCACTTTCCTAATTAACTTCCCTTAAGGTAAGTTATAGTAAATGAAAATTTTTGCATAGCTTCACGTTTCAGAGGTTTCTGAACATTTTGGCATACCTCAGAAAAAATGGACGTATGTGTGTGTATGTATGGAGACAATTTTTCGTCAACGATTTCGGGTGTTGGATGAATCGATTTGCAAATTAGTTTTTGGTAAAGTCAGGTCCAGTCGTTTCAAAGGTACGCGGCAAAAAGTGTCAAAAATGACAGTTTTTGAGAGAACTAAGAACTTTGCTTTTAAGGAAAGAATTTTATTTTAAAATTTCAACAAAAAAAAAATTTAAATATCGAAAATGATTCGGATTTAAATTTGAATTCGGGCTAAAGTTTTGAAACTCACTTATATACTTGAAATAAATAATTTTATCTTTGTAATTCAGTTTACATAATTCTTATAAATATTAGACAACGTCTTTCATATTAAATTTGATTGATTGAGTTTTGTTTATTTACTTTTTTGTAAACTATATAAGTTAATTTTCCTCGAATATTCTATTACGGTACGGTAAGTTCCAGCAATTTTCCTTAAGGCACAATGCCCTACAACACAAGTTACATTATATATAATATTAACCATAGGATAGGCCATATTAAATATTAACATGGCCGGTACAAAGCTCAATTAATGAATTGTACTCTTCAATTCAAATATTAAATTATAATATCTCTTATAATATAGTATAATCATTTCAATATGTAATCGTACTCTTGAAAGATATTTTAATTATGTAATTCAAAAGCATGTGAAAAATTGGTATTTCATACGTAATTGTTTCTTATGGCTAACAATATACCAAAATGAAGCAGCCTATTCAGTTTTATCTCTATTTCGCTACGTTTATTAAAAAGATTATTATTCATCATGATCAGTACAAATTCATATAAAACTTTCAACATGTTCTACATAATTAAAGTATGGGATTTAAGTAATAAATTTGTGTATTTTTTAAGATGAAATAATAAATTATTCTCATATTAATGACATTAGAACTCAAATTTAGATAACATATAACGTTTAAACGCCTAAATTAACTAGTTGGTATTGGTATTTTGCATTGAGGCAAGTTACATGAACTTCCCGATATGTGTAAATAATTGACTTAATCAATGAAAAATAAATTAATTTATGAGTGTTTAAAAATAGTCCGAGTGGATTTATTACACATAATTGAAAACAAACGAACACGTTAGCTCTGAGTATTTTCGAAGAGCAAATTTTCAAAAACTAATAATTTTTATAATTGAACCAGTTTCCGTAAAACTTTAATGGTTTAGTATGTTCATTAAGCCCAAGTACTCTATCGTTATACCAAGTCTAATTTTAATTTTAACAAACGTCGAAAAAAAACTACTCATTTTCTCAATCTTTGATGAATTTTTAAAATTAAACTACTTGTCGTAAGCCCGTAATATTTCAGTAAGTTCTATAAGACCGTGATATATATGGCCAAAAAATTATAAAGATTATAAGGAACGGCTCCGTAGATTTTCACCTAAAACTAATCAATATCATTTCCAACTAATATCTTTCGAATAGTTTTTGATTGTTTTTAAATCGATTCGATAGTATGAACTTAAATGTGTAAGAAAAGTTTAACACATTTTTCCTAATTACAAGAAACGGCTCGGCAGATCGTCGCACAAAACTGACAAACGATAACCCTCATCAAGATACATCAAATGGCTTCAGGCATTTTTGAGCAAACGTCGATTAAAGGTCTAATTTTGACAAACGCCAAAAACACGAAACTAACTTCTGCAATCTTTGACGAATTTTTAAAATTAAACGACTTGTCGTAGGGCCGTAATATTTTAGTATGATCTAAAAGACTATAGTATCTACCGTCAAAAAAAATCATAAAAATCGTCGAAAAAATTTTTTAACACTTTTAGTCCAGTCATTTGGTCGTTTTGGCCGGTACAGTACTCCGGGAATTCTGAAAATTGGTAATCTCATAGATTCCGAGGTGCTCTTTACGAAAATCAACTTTGCCACCTTAAATTTGAACGGCAAGTTGCCGCCATATTGGAAAAATGTCGTCAAACAACAGCTTTTTTTAAATATCTCCTTTCTGGCTCATTCTACGATAAAAGTATCTATGTACGAATTAAACTAGAGAAAATTTCCTACAATTCTTTATAAAACCGTTTTTTTGTAAAATTGATAGTTTGAGAGTACGGTCGCCTTAAAGTCTTTGCTGCTCTCGCCGTAGTATCAAATCTCTTCATATATGACAGCACTTCGAACTTGACGGAGTACTGTACCGGCAACAGCTTTTTTTTGCACCAAATGACTGGACTATTTATTACAAAAGAACGACCCGGCCGATCTCAACCAAAAACTAATCAGCACGATTCCCAACTAATATCTTTCAAACGGTTTTTGAATTTTCAAAATCGATTCAGAATTGCGTGCTAAACGTGGACGATTTTTTTTTTACTTTTCTTCTATTCTGCTCCTGCTATTCTGCTGCTAGGACGTAATTTTGGACAAATAAAAATAGTAATATAGTATTGTTATTTATATTCCATTTGAGTTGACAAACAAGTTCGATTATTCTTGGAACGACTACATAAATCGCTTTTGCAGTTTCAAACAATGTTCGCAATTATACTTAATAGTTGTATATAGTTTATCTTTTATCCTTATAACTATATTCATTGATCATGAATTCATGATAACTCATTTACGATGAACGTCATTCGAAAACTAACTATCAATTAATTAGCTCAAAGAATTTTTATGATCTGTTATATGGCGCACAGATGTACATTGAATAGAAATCTAAAAGAAGCCATCAATTTCAGCATTATTATATGCGGTATTAATATTTGGAATTATAATATGTAATTGAATTATTTTATGCTTGCTATAAAATATTTTAATGGAAAGCAAAACCAAAAATAGAATACGATAAAAGCACATCCTGTAATTAATTAATAATTATCTGTTAAAGTGTTTTTCAATTATAATGGTTGAAAAAGTAACGAACGTTATTTCTAAACAAAAGCCAGTCATAATTTAATATGAAATACTGGAAGTGCAATCTATACTCAAAGTAAAGTCAAAGTTATTCCAAGAAATTCATAGATTTTTTTTGTCAATCAAAACTTTATTCAAAATTCATAGAAATAAAATTGTTTTCCATTAACACAACAATAGCGATTTCTACGAATAATGCGAAAATTAATATTAGAAAATTATGTACATGAATGTAATGTTAAATTTAGTTTAGATTTTAGACCATGTTGGCTATTAATTAGAAACTATGAATTTATGCTAATAGTTAATGCAATTTTAATTGTGAAATATAGGACTAAGCGACCATTCTCTTAAGAGTCTTAAATATAAATGAAAACCTGCAATTCAATACTAATTGTAGGAATATATCAATCACACAATTTAGAATAATTCATGAAGTCATTTTTGTAACGGCATGATGTAATTACATACATAATGCTTTACAAATTTAGCTTCATCAAAACTATCATCAAAATTTACAAATTATCCATCAAAGTGTTCAGAAATATAACGAATCGCTATTTTTAAACAAAACCATACACATATTTTAATTATGGCCAATTAACTTGATCCATTAAAAATACCCATTGAGGTTACTACTATCTATAATTATATTTCATTAATGTCAGTTAAAATAACTAATGTTCTGATTGCTATTGAGAAAAAAATTATTGTGCCTTGCAAAAATGTATTAATCATAATTTGTGATGCAATTCATTATTTCACTTTGGTAACATGAGTACAGTGTATTGTGATGCATCGGCAGTCGTCTCAAATGCAGAATGCACGATATAAAATTACAGTCAGAGGTAATATTTATAAATTTCAATTAAGACGATCAAATTTATATCTTTTTCCAACTGATTCAGAAATATCTTTCTTATTAATAGAATAATACATACACTTGAAGTGTTTTGTTATAATTTAAATATAAAACATAATGTTTCTTATTAGCTTACAAGTCAATTCAAACCCATTTAGTGAAAATATATACCCCATTATAATATAGTTAAACTTACCTCAAAAATATTTTAACTAAAAATAACCCACAAGTAAGATGGTCATTTCATATAATAGTTCAGGTATGCGGCATCGAGTATGCATAATATGAGCACCGCCAACTATCTTCAAATTATTTTACCCTATGATGCAAAATAAAGAGAAAACACACGTTGCCACATTCTAAGTTGATAAGATTCCTTTTTCCTTTGCCCATGCGTCTAAGCGCTTTTCGTATTATTAACTTCCCGTAGGGCAAGTTATAGTAATCGCAAAAAAAATCGAAAATAAAAATTTTTATATATCTTTACGTTTCAAAGGTTTCTGAACATTTTGGCATACCTTAGAAAAAATGGATGTGTGTGTGTGTGTGTGTGAGTGTGTGTGTGTGTATGTATGTATGTATGTATGTATGTATGTTCGTGTGTGTATGTATGTGCGAATACAAATTTTCGTCGACGATTTCGGAAACACGGATCAACCGATTTGAATAATTCAAAAAACATTCGATTCGTATTGATAAGGAGACGTGCTGATTAGTTTTTGGCAAAGGCAGGTCTAGCCGTTCCGAAGATACAGGGCAAAAAGTGCCGAAAACGGTAACTCAGTTTTTAAGAGAACGGAGCGTCCGATTTGAATAATTCAAAAAACATTTCACTTATATTGACAAGATGAAGAATCGATAAAATTTTCATAAAGGTAGGTCTAGCAGTTCCGAAAATATGGAGGAAAAAGTAAAAAAATGAGCCATTTGGCGGTCAAAAATGATCATTGGACATATGCACATGAAATTATCAGATATTTTATAGAGATTTTAACAATAAGTATACATTTTGTAAACATTCCTATGGGTTCCGTACCAATGCTTATACGTTAGACAGCGACGCGGCGCTTACGCGCTTTATATTTTGTCCCTATGCAGATAAAGCAGTACGATTGTTTGAAAAAAAGTTCAGATCTTCCACATATGTCAAAATAATTTTTTTTTTTTTTTTTTTTTTTTAATTTTTTTTTTATTAAAAAGTTATTTTTTGTCCAATTTATAGTTTCTCAAAAATCTTATTTTTTCAAAGTAAATTTGTTTCAAACATGTTAATCGTTTTAACCACTAGAAAGACGGACGCAGTCATTTTGACTGTTCTCCATTTTTCCAAAAATAATAATTTTTGGTACGGGAAGTTCCAGCAATTTGCCTTAAGGCACGATGCCTTAATTGCCTTAAGACAGAATTCCACTTACAGCTAGTCTTGTATCTAAATTTGTCATTTCAAAACTGATACTACAATTGTAGGAAAATATTTAAAAAGCAGCATATAAAAGATAAGATAAAATATGCCAAAGCTCATAAGCAGTTATTTTTTTCGAGAAACTATTAGCCTCTGAAATAGCTTCATACTGGCTACGTCGAGCGCATGGAAAGCATGGGTAAAGGAAAGAGGCAGGTACAGGATAACCCGTCCAACATAGAAGATGGCAGCACGTTTTTTTCTTTATTTGACATCTCAGGTAAACGAATTTGAAGAGTTGGCGGTCCTCATATAATGCATTCTCGATGCCCTATGACGTCTCACATATAAGTTATAGTGGGACGTCATGGGGCATGTTCAGGTTCATGGATATTTAAAAATGATGTACAAAATATATTTATGTACATAAATATATATTTGTACATCATTTTAAGTATACATGAAGTTAAACATGAAAAAAATTAAATATATTCTTTTTAATATTATGAAATAAGAAAATACCAAATCATTTTATTCTTTTTGATGAAGACAACTAATAAATGGCCAATACTATATGTTTATATATATATATATATATATATATATATATATGTAGCGGGTTGCCAACACGCATCGCGGCTTGTCAACACGCATCACATGTTACTGACAGATTGGCCCATATATTGACAGCACAGAAAAAAAACAAAATAAATTCAAGTGTCAGATCGTACTTGGTTTTGTTTCTCCCTTGTCGATTTTACTAAAAATGTATCATTCTTGAAACCTTTCTTTTCGATTATAAATAAGAAAATACCAATCACATTTTATAACGATAAATATGACAACACATAGTGTCGTGGATATTAATCATACATAAAATAACCAAATATAAATAATATTTTATGGAATTTATTATTACTACAATTTGCACAATATTGGTATTAATATGGAGGACTACCATATGGAGGTGTAGTAGTCCTCCATATTAATACCAATATTGTGCAAATTGTAGTAATAATAAATTCCATAAAATATTATTTATATTTCGTTTATTTTATATATGATTAATATCCACGACACTATGTGTTGTCATACTGATCATTAATAAAACGTTATTGGTATTTTCTTATTTATAATAGAAAAGAAAGGTTTCAAGAATTATACATTTTAGGCAAATTCGACTAGGGAGAAACAAAAACCAAGTACGATCTGACACTTGAATTTATTTTTGTTTTTTTTCTGTGCTGTCAATATATGGGCCAATCTGTCCAGTAACATGTGATGCGTGTTGACAAGCCGCGATGCGTGTTGGCAACCCGCTACATATATATATATATATATATATATATAACATGAGGCAATAACATTGTTGTGAATAAGATTTCAAGATATATAAAAATTAACCTTCCAATTCAAAAAGGTCACAAATCATATTCAATTGCCCACATTATAAAGCATATGATTAAACTGAAATAAAGTTGATTGATAGAATTTGATCCAGAAAAGTATTTCATGTGGCAAGTACGACTTCAATATATAATCTTATTTATTAATAGAATTTTAAATTATATTACATACTATGTATGATTAGATATGACCATACTTGAGATAATTAGGTTTTTGAAAATCCACCACAACACTAGAATTGATTCTGTAATTCAGTTAAGCCAAAAGATAATGCCACATTGTGGTAAATATATTTACTGTAGTACTGAAACTTTTCCTTACTTTGTATTTTTAGATGTTAACCCAATGGTTAATCCATCCATATTTGATGATTTTATTATTAGAATTTATCTGATAGGACTGACTCTTTATTGGTGCAGCAATGCCGCATTAAGAGCTATTTTTACTTAGAAACATATTGCTATCTATAGTTTCACGTGAAAATCGTTGTCACTGCTGCCTGACAACAGTCTGCTCGAAGTGGGTATCGAACCCGGGACCTCTGAAACAAGTCCCGTCGCTCTTAACAGGCGAGCCTTGGTAAATATGCGACAAACCTTACGATTCAGCAAATCTCGTGATATCATTAACTACACTCTGTGATTTCATTAATCAAAGTGATAATATATTCATATTACAGCACTGTAATTATACATATAATTGGCATTCACAATACGGGAAAAATATTTTGACGTTGGTTATGGTATAATAATAATGATGTTTTGCCAGAATGCCTATCCGTAAGCTGAATTAAACTTCAACTCAAGCCGCTATTTTCAAGTGGAAAACCGAATGGGCTATTTTAAACTAAAATATAATTTATTTATATCTACAAATGAAAATGAATATCATTAATGCTTTATATAAGATTATGGTACATGGCATAAAACTTATTAATAATAAGTACTACATAAGAAATACATAATAAGTTATTATGTATATTACATTGCTCAAAGTAGTGAATACTAGAAAGCCCAGCTTAATTACTTATTAGGGATATTTTTTTAAGATTTTAACGAGTGCGATATCTTGTTGGAATAACAAATAAATTATACTTGTATAAAATTTAGATTTAGATCATACATACATATAAAGTATCGTGTGTAACGATTATTTAGATATTTCGAGAAATTTATCTAAAGAAGACCTCGCTGGGTAATATGTTTAATAAAATCAATTGCATGTAGAAGACAAGGTCAGAATGTAATCAAGCATAAACATTATAATTAATTTCACAAACGATGGTCTATTTAAATAAAAACTAAAATCTTAGAATATAGATAATAAATACGACTTCAATTATAAATTTCAAATTACTGTGCACAAGTTGTTAAATAATATTGTTTTAGATCTTTGTTCAAGTTGACATAAGTTGACCATTTCAAATTTTCTTATTTATCTTACATAAATATTTCTTTTTAAATTTAATATGTTTAAATATTCTCAAATATCGATTCCGCGCTATCGCATATGTGCAAGTTCATGCTCATTTCCTATAAAATCTCAATCCTCTGTTAAAATATATCAGATTTACGCTTGGAATATTTTATTTTATTATGTTTGTTTTAATGATCCAATTAAAATTGCTTTATAACCAGTTCTTTTTCATAAATTTATCATTGGACCAAGAAATGGAATGATTTTATATTCTGCTGAGAAGAATTGAGTCAGTGAACGAAATTATTCAATTCTCATATTTTTTCCAAAAAGACATTTGTAAATTGAAATATATTCTTATTAAATTTCGTACATAACAAAAAGGATAACCTCATTTTTTAAACCATAATAAAAATTAATTTATTTATTACGTTGAACAAATGTTGACAAATACTAAGTCAATTTGATAAAAACCGTATTTATTCTTAATTTTTTTAAAATTATATTTTGTTCTATTTGTCTATCCGTTTTATATTGTTCTATTCCCCGGTTTATATTAGGACAATTTTTACTTTAAAGAATATAGAAAGCAAATTTTTGTAAATACAAATTTGATTAAAATTATTTTGTCAAAGTTCAATGGTCGTAATTTTCTGTTGCAATATCACGAATCACCAGACATTTTCTAATCATTTAATGGCTCTAAATAGATAAAACATATTTATTTAATTTTATAAATATAATGTGTGCTACAAACGTTTATAAAATCATTTCTCATCATATTGAAAAGTCGTGTGAAATGTGAATTGTTCGATAAATGTTCCATAAGACAATTTTTTACAGAATATTATAACATCTTATTTTTATTAAATATCCTACATCCTGTCAATGATATTATTTATATAATTAAAAAGATAGACTAGGTTCAGATCATTTGGCAACTGAGAAGTGTTTTACTTACTATTATAAGTCACAATTTTTTATATTGTACAGCATGATGACTTCAAATGACTGTAAATATAAAGTGTAATGACCATAAATTTAACTAGTAGAGCATGGTATCAAACCTAAAGGGAAATTGCTGAAAATTCCCTTAACGTAATTCAAAAATTTTGACAGATTTAAAATTTGATTTTTTTTATATTTTGAAATTTGTTTAAAATTTTTCATTTTTTTCAAAGCAATTGAGTGGCGAGACTGTTTTAGAGACGAAATACAGAAGCGCGCAAGCGCCTCGTCGCGGTCTAAGCGGTTGAACATTATAAATCTTAGTACGGAACCTATAGAAATGTGAACAAAATTTGTACTTATTATTAGAATCTCTATATATCTATAAAATATGCGATCATTTGATGTGCATACATCCAATGATAATTTTTGACCGCCAAATGGCATTTTTAAAAAAAAAAATCTCCGAAACTGCTGGACCTGCCTTCCTAAAAATTTAATAAAATATTCATTCCGTCAATACAAGTAAAACTTAAATAGGATGCTCGGTTCTCCCAAAAACTAACCAAGAGGACTAGAAACTAAGAAAGGATTCCCTTTCTCTAAAAGTAATCACCACGTGTCCCAATCAATAGAGATCGAATGATTTTGAATCATTCAAATCGGTTGATCCGTGCTCTCAAATCGTGGACGAATTGTATCGAAACATACATACATACATACTGCACACTTACACACACATACACTCATACATCCAATTTTTCTAAAGTATGCCAAAATGGACGAAAAATTGTATCGAAACATACATACATACGTACATACATACTACACACTTACACACACATACACTCATACGTCCAATTTTTCTAAAGTATGCCAAAATGATCAGTTCTGAAATGTAATGATGTACAAAAATTGTCCTTTTCGATTTTTTGCGATTACTATAACTTATCCCACGGGAAATTAAATATCAAGTTTGTCTTATTTCCAGCGAAATGTCAGGATGTATATATTATATTAAAACTGTTATATGTAGCAGTTTGTGAATTTTATGTACGTAATACACATAATATAAATGATTAAGATAGCGTTCCACATAGAAAAGGCGTAGATGTAAATGAGTATTACTTAATTCTCGCAATCAACACTGCTTAGCCATATCAGGACAGCACGGCGCCTCCAATCCTAAGCACCTGGTCAAATTATCAAAGTGCGCGGTGTCATCGCGTGAGCGCAATCAACTATAGTGCCTTCGCCGCAAATCACCTAATTCGGAGTAAATGCGCCGAAGCTGACCGAGGGGGCCTACCGAATATCATACATAATACACAAAATACATTATCACAACACGATACTCATACCCCTTTACTAATCAGTAGTCAATAAATACGATACTCCTGAGTACGTCCACACTACAAATAGTGTTAGAAGTATCGAGGCAAAAGATCGATATTAAGTACTTTAAAAAGTATCTAATCAAAATATCGATGCCAAAAAATATCGTGGCGAAAGTATCGATAGTACTCAATATCGATTTATGAGTACTTTTCATCAAAAACAAACATAAGTGCAAGAAAGATCTAAAACTCATTAAATATCATATCACAATATTAGAATGAATTATATTGCTTGTATCTGATGTGTTAAATCAGAATCATTTTCAATATTGTAAAATGTTAACAGTAATTTTTCAATACTAATTTCAAATTCTATACTTCTTCAAAAAAATACAAGTTATAATAGTTGAGTATTTTTGATTAAAACAATATAATAGTCTGATACTATATTCAAAATGCAATTTTATTCATTTTTAAGTATTTTTAAGTACAATAATATTTTTAATATTTTTAAGTAAAATAATATTTTATAATTGTTGAATATTTTTATATGAATAATTTTAGCGAGCATGCAACTTTAAAAGCCGTTACATGTGTACATAAAAGTGCAATATGAACCTCTTTGAAAAGCAATAAACATTCAGTTTAATGACGGTCAAATTAATATTTCGGCACTTGAAAAACATCCCTTCGGAGCGATGGGATTTAAATTTTAAATGGTTCCGAGAAACTCAAACCCATATGTTTGCATGCTGATATTCAAAAATTTCAATACATAAATATTTTGCGTAAAAAGGATCGAAATATATTATTTCGAATAATAATACTCAACCATTTCAATATATATAAAAAATATATATTTATATTTTAAAAGATAATAAACACAAAATACTAATATGTATATTGAAATTGATGAATATTATTATTTGAAATAATTATATTTCGATTCTTTTTTACGTAAAATACTAATATATTGAAATTAGTAAGTATTATTATTTGAAATAATCATACTTCGATTGTTGAATATGTTTTTATAAAACATTTAAGGTACTTTAAATCATTTTATTTTTTCATTTTACATAAGCGTAATAAATAAACATCTTTAGTTATTAGTGTGGTCATATTCATTTTGGGTTATTGAGCAATAAATTCTGAGACTAATGACCCTTCGGGATCATTTTTTGACACTTCTTTGAACAATTATGACCACCTAGGGAGACTATTGCTTCGCATTTGGCAATGAGTGGGGTTAATAGTTGGTCGATGAGTGGTTTATAGATTACGCTGTCGATTCTTTTTGAGTACTATCGACGAAAAGAATCGATATTGGCAAATAGATCGAGCTAAAAAATCGATAGCAAAAGTACTCACTATCGACCGCAAAGTATCGATATTTACTCAGTACTCGATATTTCGTTCTAACACTAACTACAAACACACTCTCGCACACTATGAGCAATTCGTGTCTGGTGATATTACAACAGTCCTATCACGACACGTACATGGTGGAAACCAGTCGACGTAGTGATCCGTAACGGTTAACACGCGTTGCGGTAGAAAATCCGAAATTTTCAATTTTCAAAATAACCGCCACCGGTCGCACACAGTTATACATCGGCAATACGACTTTGGCGAATATTCTATTCGCGTGTGGTAGTGCGACTGTGGATTTGAGTGCTACAGTGTTTGCAGTGCTAATTTTGATTTTTATAACGCTCTTTGGATACGGAGTAATGATCGTACATCAACCTAGAAACAGCTTAGGTAATAAAAAAAAGTTATTTTAATTTAAGCTTCGATTTTATTTGGCCTCGAATAAGTTCTCGTGTTCAAATAAAATTTACATAATTTATTAGTAAAAAAACACGAACACTTTAACTAATAATTCAGCTATTGTTTGCAACTGGAAGAGTAAACCTCGATTTATTCATTAATTTAAATTAGGTATATTTAAAACAAATATCATTCAAAAGTATAGTTTCGCATTAGGTTTTTGTGATGGAGAAAATCAATGATGAACACAAATAAGTATGAGCATGAAACACAGTTTTCAAACCACAAAATAACTATACATGAAGCTTTGAATTTTTAAATATATTACAATAAAGTTACTCTACCTCGTTGTGCATGGCATCGTACCTTAAGACAAATAGTTGGAACATCACGTACCGAAAATTAACATTTTTTTAAAAAACCTCTTTTAAAAAGCTTTGAAAAAAGATAGATTTTTCAGAATTTTAAAACTATTTTGGTTTTTTAACTTCCTGTAGGGCAAGTTATAGTAATCGCAAAAAAATCGAAAATGAAAATTTTTGCATTTCTCGACGTTTCAAAGGTTTCTGAATATTTTGGCATACCTTAGAAAACATGGATGTATGTGTGTGTGTGTGTGTGTGTGTATGTGTGTATGTATGTGCAGATACAAATTTTCGTCGACGATTTCGGGAACACCGATCAACCGATTTGGATAATTCGAAAAACATTCGATTCGTATTGATAAGGAGACGTGCTGATTAGTTTTTGGCGAAAGCAGGTCTAGCCGTTCCAAAGATACGGGGCAAAAAGTGCCAAAAACAGTAACTCGGTTTTTAAGAGAACGGAGCATCCAATTTTAATATTTCAAAAAACATTTTACTTGTATTGACAAGGTGAAGAACCGATCAAATTTTCATAAAGGCAGGTCTAGCGGTTTCGGAGATCTAATGAAAAAAGTAAAAAAAAATGCCATTTGGTGGTCAAAAATGATGATTAGACATATGCACATCAAATTATCAGATATTTTTTAGAGATTTTAACAATAAATATAAATTTGGTTTACATTCCTATGGGTTCCGTACCAATGTTTACGCGTTAGACGGCGACGCGGCGCTTACGCGCTTTGATAGTTCGTCTTTATGCAGTTAAAGCAGTACGATTGCTTTGAAAAAAAGTTTAGATCTTTCAAAATATGTCAAAATAAAGAATTTTTTTTTTTCAAAAAAAAGTAATTTTTTGTCCAATTTATAGTTTCTCAAAAATCTTATTTTTTCGAAGTAAAATTTTTTCGAAAATGTTAATTGTTTTTGAAAAAATAATAATTTTTGGTACGGGAAGTTCCAGCAATTTGCCTTAAGGCCTTAATTGCCTTAAGACAGAATTCCACTTACAGTTATATTTTGAAATTTTTGAACTTTTTTTTTCGAAGCAATCGCGCTACGCCGCAATCTAACGGAAAAATATAAACAAAATTTGTACTTAAAATCTCTATAAAATATCTGATAGTTTGGTGTGCATATGTCTATTGATCATTTTTTTGACCAAAAAATGGCATTTATTTATTGGATCCGGAAAACCGCTGGACCTGCGTTGCCAAAAATGTAATCAGTTCTTTTTTTTTCTAATACAAATAAAACGTTTTTGAAATCATTCAAATCGAATGCTCCGTTCTCTCCAAAACTAAATTTCTATTTTTGGCACTCTTTGCCTCGTATCTTCGAAACGGCTGGACTTGACTTTGCTAAAAACTAATCAGCATGTCTCCTCATCAATACGAACCAAAATGTTTTTTGAAATCAGTTGATTCGTATTCCCGAAATCGCCGACGAAAATTTGTATCCGCACGCGCACACACATCCATTTTTTTTCTAAGTATTACTTAGTATAAGGTGTGCAAAAATGTTCAAAAATCTTTGAAACGTAAAGATATATAAAAATTTTCAAGACGTTGCAACCTTTCTCAAATTAGTTTTATTGCCACGCTTATCAGCTTATCTATGGTATTATCTGTACAATTAAAAAAAGGATTTTGCCGTTTTACGCGACATGCGTTTTCTGAGTAATTATACAAATAAACTGATAATCACGTTAACTCATGTAATGTACGTATGTCCTACTTATTAGGAGAACAAAAAAATTGAATTAGTCATATCATTCAAGAATAGGCATATGGAAACGAAATTGATTTACTTCAATGACATACGTTAATCATAAAATATGAGTTATTTACTGAACGACAATTGATTTATTCATTTACAGAAAAACATATGAAAATGACATCATACAGTAATTACGCATGCTGCTGATAACTGAAATAAATGACTCCTTATATATACCATTATTTGCTAAAAACTATATGGAAATGTAAAAATTGTATTGACAAATGTATAGACTGATTTATGAAAATATGGCATTCAAATTCAAGTATATGACAAATGCATTAGCATGGCGTGCGCGTTTGTATATGACGATTTAGATGAAATATTGATACGATCTCTTTAGTTGTCGTTGGCAATAAATTGTATTAATTATTCATGTTATCCTATATTATGAAGTATATGAAAAAAAGCTTGAACAATTGAAACACAGAGAAGAAAAAATAAATAGAATAGAAACAGTACAAACTCCAAATTCTTAAATAATTTTGATTCTCCCAATAAAAAGTTAGATCAAATCCGTATGAAAAATGAAGCTAAAAAAGATAACTAGATTTATTTGTTGAGCAATAAAAAACTAACATCACTCGTCAAAAATCATCTCTCTATTAATTTTTTTTATATATTAATAGAACAGAGATCCAATATGCTGTTGTGATAATTTATCTTAACCCATGGCAACCCAAACAGTTATCCTGTCTAAATGCGACGATTTTTTTTTAAAACTTCTGTAGGAGTGATGTTTTTTTTGATGCAGCAATGCTTAAAGTTTTGAAGCTTTATGCGTTAAAGGATAATTTCACGCAAAATCCGATGTTCCTAGTGCTTGACATCAGGCTTTCCAAGACAGGTATCGAACCTGGGTTCCCTGATTGAAATGTCATACCTTGGCCTTTATAGGCCTTTCTATTAGAATAAAAGCATATTGGTTTGTGGAAACGTATTTTTATCTGTCATGACGCAATTTATAAGAAAAACACCATCATGGGCGTTAAAAATTAAAACTGATAACACCTAGCCCCACATAATATCCAATTCAGTTGCACTCTCTAAAACAAGGATGTATAACAAGTGTGCTCTATGATATTTTAGATTAAACCAACGCATCTTAAGAAATTGAAAAAAAATAAGTAGAATATATAAAAATATAAAAATAAACTAAATTGATATGACGTGCAGATTTGTGTGTAAATTTCATTAAAATTCTATTAAAACAAAAGAGATTAAAATAGAATATTATTGTAACAAATGCTGTGTTGAGCCATTTGCAATGATTAAATGATAATATTCTACGAACGATATGATATTTGATTGGTTATAACAAGCAAGTCTTTGTTCAAACAACAACCGCCTTCAGTGTTCCTTGTTTATAGAAAATCGTTATATACGTACATAATACAAATATGTACATCATTTATATATACTGTTTAACATTTGTCTGATTGACTTTTTTGTATAACTTTTCAGTTTCTTTTAATAATAATAATCAATAAAAATAATTATTGTTTTTATTCGGCGTGTTGGATTTTTAATTATGACCGATGAATATACATATGAATATACACAAGATATAAATGAATTTTGGTTTTTAATAAATATTTCCATATACAGTATTTGTAGAGACGCGCGATTACGAGCCTTAATGCTTGCTCGTCGCTCTTGCAAAGCGAACTTATATGTCTATTCTTGCAGCAACGCGTGTACTAGCTTAAGTTTTTCCAACTTTTCACCACGAAGTTCCACTCAGATTTAAATAAAATTTTTAATATCCGAAGACAAATGAATTCGAATGATACTAATTTAAAAGAAGTCCAAAGAACCGCACTGATAGGTAATAAAAAATGAAAAATTATTTTCACCTTTTCATGCACTAACAAATAATTTTTTCACATTATTTGTTATGAACAACATAGACAAGATCAATGTGAATAGAATGACATTAATACTTTTTTGATATCTTTTATATTTCCGACAAAATTGAGTTTGAAAAAAGGGGACACTTTCACATGTTTTCACTGATATCTCGGCCAAAATATTTTAAGTATTTATTTTTATTAGTATTTTTTCGTAAATACCTATAAAATGGCTTCAGAATTATTTAAATACCAGGATGAAGCCGATTTTGTATGGTAACACGCCCATACTTTTTGAAAAATTTTATAACTGTCATTCCACTGTGCCTAATGCCTACGTCCACGGATACCATTCTGAAATGATGCCATTTGGATCAACGATTGATTTGGATTTCGGATATGGATATTTTTAAATTGAAAATATTAAAAAAATAATATTCAATCTTTGCTATTGGCTTAAAATATACAATTCTATACTTAATGAGTTAAGGAATCAGGGCCGTGCCTGACGGGCGTTCATTGCGTGCACCGCACGCAGGCGGCCGAAATTAAGAGGCGGCCAAATCGTTACAAGTTGTTTACTGGGCAAAAATACAATCGGTTTGTTTTCATTAAGATACTAAGTAAAAACAGTTTCTCTAATCTAATCTATCTAAAAAGAGTTTCTCAGAAATAAGAAATGTATAAAAACTGATTAGGTCGTTGTAGTATTTATATACCTAGTCATCAAGGCCGTGCCTGGCCAGCGTGCAGTGCGGGCCGAGAGGCGGCCAAATCAAAAAAAGAACAAATTTAAAAGCGGCCATAACAAAAACCGGTAGAATTAAAAGTCCGATGAATTAAATGGCGGACAAATTGAAAGACTGCTAGATTAAGAGGCGGCCAACTAAAAGTCCGCTGAATTCATTCGCAGCCGTATTGAAAATCCGCTGAGTTAAAAGACCACAGTATACTCTGTGATTAAAAACATGGTTTATATTATAATCAGCCGAAGGCGGCCGTATTGAAACCGAAATCGTATCAAAAGCGGCTTTTTTTTTATCTATCATATAGCCCACAGAGTAGCTCCAGGAGGACTTAAAAATTTTAATATTACATATTATAATAATACAAGTATACTAATATATGATACAACAATACATAACAATATAATTCATAACAATACATAACACAAAATAAAAGAAACTATCAAATACTTAACGGTAAAACTAAATTATATATGATGGAAATAACATATTCGCGACAAAATATCAAGATTAACTTGTACAGATGGCAATTAATTGTTTTGCTGAAGTATTGTGAATATCGATATCTTTATTAAATGAGTTGAAATTAGAGGACATTAGCACTATAGGTGAGTTTAATAGAGCATTAGTCTTAGGAGTAGAATATTTGAAAAACATTTGAGTTCGTGATGAGAGTCTAGGAACGATAAAGGATAGTTGGTCTAGAATTTGAGGACAATCTATGGCATTATTACATAGTTTATGCAGGAACAAAATACTATCAGTGAAACGACGTGTAGCAAGAGATGTTACGCAGAATGCATTAATTAAAATATTGTGGTCGAAACCTCGTTCAGGGTAAATTTTGTGCGTTTTAAAATATAGATATTTTAGAAATTCTCTTTGAACCTTCACTATCGCATCTGAATTATTGCTATGGTTAGGATACCAAATAATCGATCCATACTCCAGCTTTGAACGTACAATTGCACAGTATATGCTAATTAGTGACAAATTAGATTCAAATTGTTTGCAGTTTCTTAATATTATTCCTAATGATTTTTGCGCCTTGTTACATATATTAGATATGTGATCTGTAAAAGTCAAACTAGAATCAAATACAATGCCTAAATCAGATATTTTATCACACCTTTCTATGCAGGTCAGAAATTTTATAATCAAAATGCGTCGGAACGCGCTTGTTTGTAAAGCTAACAATTTTGCATTTAGAAATATTCAGATCCAGTTTATTTTGACAACACCAGGAGTAAAATGAATTTAGTTAAGACTGCAATACTAGGCAGTCATCTATTGAGTTTATTTTAAGATATAACTTGAGATCATCTTCAAACAATAAATGAGGACAATTAATTACTTCCGATATATCGTTAATAAAAATATTAAATAAAAGAGTTAAGAAAAACAAACTGTTTACGATTTTGAAGATAGCTTTTAAAGAAATAAGTAAGTTAAGTATTAAAACCAATTTTAGAAAATTTAGTAAGAAGAATATTATGATCTATTTTATCAAAAGCTCGACCGATCATTGATAAAAACTAATCAGCACTATTCTCAAAGAGTACCTTTGAAATGGTTTTGGAAATTTCAAAATCGATTCACGAATTTAGACTATGGACGAAAAATTTTTACACTTTTGACAACCCTAAAGAAACGGCTCGGTCGATCGTGAAGCAAAAGTAACCAGCACGAGTGCTTATCGAATGTCATCGATTTTTCAAATAGGATTGCGCATTTTTATAAAAAACGTCGACTAAAGATGAAATTTTGCCTCACGTAAAAAAGTGCAGCTCAGTTGTTGAAACTGAGCTAATATTTTAAAAATTAAAACGACTTGTCGTAAGGTGAAAATATTTAGTTATATTTAAGATCATGATCTCTATCGGCAAAAAAGATTTATAAATATCATCGTCAAAATATATTAATATGAATATTTAACAATTAAATAAATAAACGATTCGTCCGATCTCTTAAAACTAATCAGCACGATTCTCAAATGATATCTTTCAAACAGTTTCCGAATGTTTGAAAACGATGCAGGATTTTGGGCTAAAACATGCACAAAAATTTGTAAACTTTCTGTTGATTAGAAACGGCTTGGCCGATTGTTGCACTAAACTGACAGACGGTAGTCGTTATCTAGTTACATCAAATGACTTAAATTTTGAAATCGATTTACCCGGTTTTCAGAGAAAACGTTGACAAAAATTAAAAATTGGCTCGTATACACACTTTTTTTAACTTCCCGTAGGGTAAGTTATTGTAATGGGCCGAAAATCGGAATTGAAAATTTTTACATTTCTCGACGTTTTGAAGGTTTCTGAACATTTTGGCATACTTCAGAAAAAATGGATGTGTGTGTGTGTGTATGTATGTATAGATACAAATTTCCAGTCACGTTTTAGGGCGCACGGATCAACCGATTTGAATGGTTCAAAAAAACATTCGATTCTTATTGATAGGGAAAAGAGCTGATTAGTTTTTGGCAAGGCAGGTTCAGCCGTTTCGGAGATACGGAGCAAAGAGTGCAGAAAATAGAAATCGAATTTTTGAGAGAACAGAGTATCCGATTCGAATGATCTAAAAAACATTCAATTAGTAATGATTGGGAGAAGTGTTTATTAGTTTTGGCAAAGGCAGGCCCAGCCATTTTGAAGATACGGAGCTAAATATGTAAAAAATGATAGTTTTTGAGAGAACTAAGCGTCCGATTTAAATGATTCAAAGACTCTCTGCTTGTCTTCACAAAATAATTGATTTTGGAAAAAATTTTGTTCCATTTTTTTTTTTTTAGTTTTAGTTTTTCTTGTATATCGAAATATTCAGATTTTTATTCTGACTAAAGTTCTAATATAACTTAAACAAATAATTTTAAATTAGCAATTCAGTTTATATACTTCTTATAAATATTAGAATGTTACAATATTTATAATAATCTATTTGAAAACATTCAGTATTCCTCAAACATTTCTTTACGGTACGGGAAGTTCCAGCAATTTGCCTTAGGCACGATGCCATAATTGCCTCAAGACAGATTCCACTTACAGCTAGTTACAATTTGGTCTCGAACGATTCAGATGACTAGGAACATAGAGAAAATATAAAAATTACAAGTCGAGAACATATTTGATATTTTCCTATTATGTTATTTTCAAGGGCGGCCAAAAAATTCTCGCACGCAGGCGGCCACATACCCAGGCACGGCCCTGT
>NW_020537324.1:34333857-34363721 GCF_003426905.1 Ctenocephalides felis | reverse complement strand
ATTATATCTGTACTTTGCATAATATTTGATTTCAATTTGAATTGAATGTTTTAAATAGCGAATATAAATTCATTTTATGTATATCTCTTTACATTTTAAATAAAACTTCAAACGATATAGAAATGCAGAAAACAAAGCAATAACTTTATTTCGGTAGCATGTAGGAATGCGAGTGCCTGATAGTATTGCCAAAAATAAGCCTGCGTTAACAGATTTCATAACCTTGAATTCAATACTGTAATGCGGCTACTCCTTGAGAAAGCGATTAACCTCAAAGCTACTGACGTTTTGTAACTATTCCAAAATTTTCTAATATAATGTGTGCAATGAATAATATTAATTCAACATATATGTGAAAAATGATTCTTTTTGTGTTTTAACTACTATGGTGGAATTTATAGATTACCGATAAAAGTCAAGATTCCAGAAAATCCTTGCAAAATCACCTACTGATTTAAAATTATAATTTGAACTCAAAACTGGCAAGATTTTTTAAAGAATTGTGAAGATGGCAGATCGTGAGCGTCTAAATGGTGGAATAAATATAAAAAGCCATGCAATAAATGATATAAAAAGTTTTATTAGTAAAACCAGTTTTAAGAGCCACCGAGCAAATGGATTTTCAAATGAGGATGTTAAACGCATATCCAATGGCCATATTAAGGTAATACTATTTTATTTCAGATATATTTTAATTCATTATAATTATTGTAATTGTAACAATTTTTCTCTTTAGCATACAGCACAGCATAAAAAATTTGATTACAATGATCCTCATCGACTTAAAGAATCATTTGAACACGTCCCCTTGCATACAGCATGTCTCACTTATCTAGGATTCTATTTATTGATGATATTAGGATTTTTAAATCAATTATTTTTTACTCCCAAAGTAGCCACTGAAAAAAATCGAAAGGTAACCACGACTACACAGTAGTCAATATGTTAATTTAGAAATAATAAGTATAAGTAATATTTTTTTAATTATTTATTCTATACTTAATTAAACTTAACTGTCAAAATCTTAAAATATTTTATACGAGCAAATAATATCTTTATGCTATAATATGTTTGTTATGTTTATTATTTTTAAATCGAATACTACAAATTTAAGTTTAATTATATTATTTAATAAAATATAAATAATATAAAGAAAAAGCTAAATTATCATCTTAATGTTGCTGTTTTTTTATATATATCTAAATAAAAAATATATTCATTTTGTATATTACTTTAATTACAATTTACTTAATTTCAGGGCTATGCACCTTTATATGACAGTTTTGACAAATTTTATTTGAGATATGTATATCGTAGAATTCGAGATTGTTGGAATCGACCTATATGCAGTGTCCCTGGAGCAGAAGTAACTCTTAAAGATAGAATAACTAAGGATTATGGTTGGAGCTTTGAGTAAGGGAAAATTTTAAATTTAAAATAAGATTCTGAAATACTTCAAAACCATCATTTCACCACATTTTTAAATATACAGTTATTACCTTTTCATGAAATTAAAACTTAGCATGATTATATTTATTATAAATATGTAGCATTTTCATTATAAATAAGTTTTTATTAATCCTTCAATAATTCAATTATTATTTTTTATATTCAAAAAACAATATTTTATTAATATCATAATATATTAATAAAGTTTACAATTACTTAATATTTTTAATTATTCAGATTTACAGGCACGGAAACTAAATGCCTAAATTTGGGTTCATATAATTACTTAGGCTTTGCAGAAAATAAAGGCAAATGTGCTGATGCAGTTGAAAAATCCATCCGTGATTATGGGCTTTCATTATGCAGTACGCGACATGAACTTGGTAATTTGCATTTTGAAAGAATTTGAAATGATTGTGTTTTTAATGTTTAACATCATAGAAAACCTTAATTATATTTTAGGAACAAATCCACTTCACATTCGTTTAGAAAAGTTAACTGCAGAGTTTCTGGGTGTTGAAGATGCTATTGTTTTTGGAATGGGTTTTGCAACAAATTCTCTAAATTTACCGTCTCTTTTAAGTCCCGGGTGCCTGGTTATTAGTGATGAAAAGAATCATGCCAGTATTATATTAGGTTTAAGATTGTCAGGTGCCACTACAAAAGTTTTTCGGCATAATAGTTAGTATATTATTGAATTTTTTTAAGTTTTTGAGTTTCCATTTCAATTTTTAAATTTGATTATTGTTATTCAGATATGAAACATTTGGAAAAAGTACTAGAAACTGCCATTGTAAAAGGACAGCCAAAGACTGGAAAGCCATGGAAGAAAATTATGATTGTGGTTGAAGGAATATTTAGTATGGAAGGCTCAATAGTTAAATTGCCAGAGCTAATTGCATTAAAGAAGCGTTTTAAAGCATATTTATATTTGGATGAAGCACATAGCATAGGTGATAATTTATCAAAATATACATTATCTTTAGATTTTTTATTCAATATTAAAACGTATTCTTAAAATGTTATTCTCAAAAGTTAAAACAGAAGGTTATGTAGTCTCACTGCATGATAGCAACTTATATATGTTGTTATCATGTAGCGTTATATACGTATATACATATATAAGTTATCATGTAGGGAGACTACATAATTCTCTGTTTAATTTTATAATTTTTTTTACTTTATTCATGTTATGTTTTGTATTTTGAAATTAATGTTAGTTTAATTTTTCATGAGCGTTTTCCTGGTTTGATATTGTGTATTAATGAAAAAAATTTTGTTCAATGATAACATACATACTGTGTCGAAACATACAAAATGCATAAAGATAAAGTAAATTTATGAATAATGGATAAGATAAAAATAAAAGTAACATTATTTATTGTACATTTACTTTGATGATTTGCTGCAAATTAACATTTCAAGAATATGTATCAACGTTGAACAAAAACATCTAAATCATATATATATATATATATATATATATATATATTTTACACTAAATATGTGTCAACAGTTGAAATGTACATACAAATAGAAAAGAATCTTAATTAATGAAGACATACAATAATCAGTAAAAGTTGAAAGTTAAAAATAGAATAGTCTTATTTTTTCCAAATACTTTATCGGTCACAACATATTTGACACTTTTATTGAAAAGTGTTGTAACATATCACACATGCTGTAGATATGAAATGTTGATTTATGGATCAGAATATTGTGAAATTTGTATAAATATTGCTACTTCAAAGTTTATTCAGATGTAAGCAGCTAAAATATTATATTTTTATACAATTTAGGCGCAATGGGATCTCATGGTCGTGGTGTTGTTGATTATTATGGGGTTGATCCAAATGATGTTGATATACTGATGGGTACATTTACCAAAAGTTTTGGAAGTGCTGGTGGATACATAGCAGGCTCTAAAGTAGGATTTACTGCAATAATAATAATTTAAATACATTCTTTCTAAATCTATTAAATATTCAATCATTTTTAGAAGCTAATAAATTATCTGAGAGTTCATAGTCATGCACAGTGCTATGCTGCTACAATGTCACCTCCTGTTGCACAACAAATAATAAGTGTAATGGAAATAATAATGGGTTTAGATGGAACCGACGAAGGTCAAAGACGAATCAACCAGTTAGCAAGAAATACTAGGTATACTATTATAAAATATATATATTAGATAAATAATTCGAATTTCCTGTTTATTTTCTTCTTTATTAAAGGTACTTTCGAAGGAGATTAGCTCAAATTGGTGTTATTACTTACGGACATGAAGACTCACCAGTCATACCAATTTTGGTTTACTTATTCTCTAAAATTGGGTAAGTTGTGTGCAAAACTATTTAAATATAAATTGATCGGCATATAAATAGGCAATGTGTAATGAGATTTCTAATTTGTTTTAATGAAATTTCTTTATTATTTTTAGTGCAACTGTCTGTTTCATATTTATGTAGTTATTAGAATGGCGCCTGCAATGTCTATATTAGTATAATAATGATTTAAATTAGAAATTCCAAATTCAATTTCAAACCAGTTTCTATATTTACTTGTAATAAGAACAAGCCGTATCGTATCAATCAAAAATATATTATTTGAGTAGCATTCCTGACATTCTGGTGCAGGTTTTTTTTTTAAGAGAGCAACTAATAGTATTGATTCCAATTTGTATTGAATCATTTCTTTTAATTTGGTATAAGATGAAATGTTCAGAAAGATCATGAAAATAATAAATTAATGAAACTGATTAATGAAAATTAGGAGGCAAAATGTTTTCTGGAAATTCCTCTTATCTGTAATTTAAATATACCATTCCTATATATGCATACTATAATAATAGTGAAAATGCAATTTAATAATAATAGAAATGATTAGTAAATTACTGTGCATAACTGCACAAGAAAAATATCTAACAATCTACTTTTATAATAATAATATTATAGAAGAGGAGAATTGATAATATTGATATTTATCATACTGAACAATTCTAAATGAAATATATGCTTTACTTAAAAATGGAAAGGTTTAAATACTGGACCGCATATTGATGAACATTAATTTGAAAAACACCACTTTATTTGTCTCAATATTAGTTGATGAGTATATTGTAACTAGTATTAATAATTTACATGCATATTTTTATTCAGAGCGGTGGTGAGGACGCTTAAAGAACGAAACATAGCTGTAGTGGGTGTTGGTTTTCCAGCTACGCCATTGATGGAAGGTCGAATACGAATATGTCTTTCTGCTGCTCATACCAAAGAGCAACTAGACTATGCACTACAAGTAATTGATGAGATAGCTGATGAACTTGGTCTCAAGTATTCAAGAAAACCACGAGACCCTAATCCAATTGAGTATTAAACAATTATACAATTACCATAAAATATTAATATGGGCACAAGATGAAAGCCAATTAATGATAATTTTAAACACAATTATATTGAATTAAACATGTGATCTTGTTACTTTCTATTGTATTTCACATTTTTTGATTGAAGATCATTGAACAAATCATTTATACCTAATTATTTTATTTTATTTATTTAAATTTAAGATGTTAGTCATTTTTTTATAAGTTTTCAAATCATAGATATCATAGCTATCCAAATATGTTAATAAACAGTTCCAATTAATATAAAAAATTGCATGTGCGAATAGTGTTTGTGTAATTCAAGAAACGAAATAATACCAATTTTTGTTATTTTGTACTATACTAGAAGGGTGATATAAAAATGTCAGTATGCCTTATATGTTTTATATGAATAATTTTTAGCGAGTAGTTACTTCAATAAATATTTTATCTGATAGGCATATATTTATTTAAAAAAGTGCCACAATGAACTTGTAACTGAACAAACTAAAGTAAATAATTTGAAGGTATTATTATTGAAATTGTATGCATATCATTTATGCATTGTGATAAATACTACATACTAATTAAAATAAGTTTATTTTCATTATTTTTATCAAAATGATCTGTTTACTACAATTTGTTTCTTTTATATATCATGTCAATAAGGGAAACAAGTTGTAATTTAATTATTGTAGTTATTCTCATAAGTAATAGACCGAAAGTGTGTTCAATAAAAATGACTGAACCAGTAATTCCAAAAAAGCATTTCAACAAAACATTGTTATTTTCACATATCATAAGCATAAAATTAGTTTTATGTTATTATAATACATCATTATCATGAGATACTTGAGACATTTGTCATAACACAATAGTTTTAATATTTTGGTCAAAAAAGAATTCAGCAACATTTTACACTTAGGCCGATTTTGAAATGTGAATCAAAAATGCTTAAATTGATTGTAGCGAATGAAAAATATTAATATAGAAATCTTAGTCAGTTATAGTCTTATATTTAAGGTAATTGCAAAAAAGTTATCTAGTTAAAGTATACTTGTATATTTTGCAATGTAGGATAAAATTGTCTCAATCATGAAAATGTTGTTATAAAATGCATTTAAATAAATGCAGCCATGTTAAAAATAAGACATAGTTTGCGCCTTCTTGAAATTATAAGCTCTTAAAGAAAGAAGCACTTATATATTTTATAGACTTATTGTTGAATTGATTAGCTAGGCTTTTAGAGCTCAGTACAAATTATATACTACGCTAGTGTCTACTAAAATGGGCTAAATTTTGCCAATTGGATAGTCATATTTTATTTTTTTCATTATAAAATAATTTTTTTCATAGATATTTACTTAGTCATTCATACTTGATTATTTTATATATTGTGATTATATTGTGCTATTGTAGGAATTAGCAAAACAAGAATAATCATAAATATTTAATAAATGACTTTAAAATTGTTTAATTATTTTTGATCTAGTTTATGATCAATTTGGGAAATTATTAGTAACATTATAAGTTCTTTAAAACACATAGATAGTGCTTCCAAATGTATTTTAAAACTGAAATGAATAGATAATACCATATAAATATAAATTGAATCACATTTATTAAACTTAAGCACGTACTTATGCATTATATTGCAATTATGAATAATAATAAAATAGTGTTCAGAATTAAAATATCTAAAAGAAATCTATATTGAATGTTTAATTATTTAAAGAAGAGAAATATAATGCTTACAATTTATGTGTAGATAAATATTTTATTATGCCTAAGCTTGAGGTGTTTTCAGGGATACCTTTAAAATATTTTAAATTGATTATTAAATATTTTGAATTGATATTTTAATTTGATATGTTTTGTTATGAAATCAATATTTCAATATAAAATATTTAAAATTTAATTAAACCAATTCATAGCTAAAAAATAAATTATTGCCCGTTCCATGGATGTCCAATCAGTATACTCGTCAAAACATAGCTTTCGACCAACAAAGGTTGGTTATAAGAGATGAGAAAGGCAGGTTCAGCCGTTACGGAGATACGGAGCAAAGAGTGCAGAAAATAGAAACCGAGTTTTTGAGATTGAATTTTTGTTGTTTCAAACTTTTTGTATATCGAAAATAAGTTAGATTTTACTTTTAATTCTAACTAAAGTTCTAAAACTCATATACAAAATAAAAAAAAGATGAGTTGATCTCAAGCTAGAATGATAAAGTTTAGTTGAAATAGCATAGTATACGAATCTAATTTACTTATTTGACTGATTTGTGCATTTTGCAGAAGACTGCAATTTTATATCGAAATTTTAGCAAAAAATTCTGAATTGATTTTGAAAACTCACAAACCGTTGGAAAGACGTTGCTGGGACCGTCTGTTTTTGGAAAGACCGGGTCTTTTCATTTTTTTAATTTATGATAGAGTTCACTGTCTAAGCGAATATTTTAAAATAATATGGACCTGCAAAAGTTTTCATAACTTTAATTTGTATTTTTTCATTCTTTGGAAACACTTTCCGTATTTTCTGTAATATTTTAATCAAAATTCTTTAATGTGACTAGATTACAGTTGTAACAAAAATTCAAATTGAAATAAACTTCTATAATATCAAACTTTCATCTTAAAATCAGGAATAAATTATGAAAGTAAAATTTCTTCTGTCTGACACAAGTGCTTTAGACAAATGAAAAGTTTCGACTTGAAATAGACATACTATAAGCGATATTTTAACTAGAGTTAATGATGAAGTAAATTGCACAAAATTTTATAGACTTCAAAATCTGTCCACAAATCAGAAAAATATAAAAAGTTTTGTATTCATTGCCAAATTATTTTTTTATTAAATCATTTATTAAAACTAGTTTTTATTATATCAAATACGTAATGTATAATTTTTGTTAAAAATACAATTAATAAAATTCATCATATTGAAATATAGTCTAATATTTAAGTTTGTTTTGTAAGTAGGGTACTACTGCTGATCTATATTGACATTGAGATAGGGTCCAAAAGGAGAAAGATGAAGTTCGATTGTTCGAACAAGTTTCTAATATTGTTTTTAGTCAGTGCCTTATATTCACATGATCTGTAGACCGCATTGCTTCTAAAAAATCAAAAGCAAGTTTTCATCTTCGAATTCCTTCAAATAACTGTTACTTACTTGCATTCAGATAGATCACTTATTTGTTTGTTATTTTGCTGTAAGTTGATAATTAGTCTTTATTTACCATCAATTAGTTTTTGCTTAGTTAGATAATTTAGCTGTGATAATAATGATGATTTTTTTTAAAACTGTTCGTTGGAACAAATTTTGTTGGTACGGTTGTGACATGTCTTTTTTGTCCTTTTCCGGTGAAGACGGATAACAAAAATAACTTAACTAAACTAGTAATAACTTAACGAGTTTTTGCTTAGTTAGATAATTTAGCTGAGATAATAATGATGATTTACTTTTAAACGTGTGCGTTATGACAAATTTTGTTGGTACGGTTGTGACAGGCCTTTTTTGTCCTTTTCCGGCGAAGACGGATAACAAAAATAACTTAACTAAGACAAAGTACGAAAGAGAAAGGAAAATTCAATTCAAGAAAAAAGTTTTTGCAAAGAATTACATATTCCCCCGGGTATGAATGGTTGTGACACTCGCTCTTTTCTTGTGTGATTTGATTTTATGACAACAGTATTTTCACGTAGATAAATGTTTAAATTGCCATTCAATTTACTTTTCTCCCAGCTGACTGAAAAATTGATTAAATTATTACTGATAAAAAAGTGCCACAACAGTACTCAGTCTCCTTTATCACCCACCTCCCTGTCCTGGATTAGCAAAACTTCAAGTTACCGTCGCGGATTTGAATTAAACTAGCTGTAAGTGGAATTCTTAATGCAATTAAGGCATCGTGCCTTAAGGCAAATTGCTGGAACTTCCCATACCAAAAATTATTATTTTTTTAAAAACGATTAACATTTTTGAAAAAAATTTACTTCGACAAAATAAGATTTTTGACAAACAATTATACAAAAAATTACTTTTTTTTGAAAAAAAAAAATTTTAATTTTTTTTTTAATTTTTTTTTTTGAAAAAAAAATGTTTTCTTTATTTTGAAATATTTTGAAAGATTTAAACTTTGTTTCAAAGCAATCGTACTGCTTTAACTGCATAAAGACGAAATATCAAACCGCGTAAGCGCCGCGTCGACGTCTAATGCGTAAACATTGGTACGGAACCCATAGGAATGTAAACCAAAATTATACTTATTGTTAAAATCTCTATAAAATATCTGATAATTTGATGTGCATATGTCTAATGATCATTTTTGACCGCCAAATGGCATTTTTTTTTACTTTTTTCATTAGATCTCCGAAACCGCTAGACCTGCCTTTATGAAAATTTGATCGGTTCTTCACCTTGTCAATACAAGTAAAATGTTTTTTGAATTATTAAAATCGGACGCTCCGTTCTCTTAAAAACTGAGTTACCGTTTTCGGCACTTTTTGCCCCGTATCTTCGGAGCGGCTAGACCTGACTTCGCCAAAAACTAATCAGCACGTCTCCTTATCAACACGAATGGAATGTTTTTTGAATTATTCAAATCGGTTGATCGGTGTTCCCGAAATCGTCGACGAAAATTTGTATCCGCACATACATACACACACGCCCACACACACACACACACACATACATCCATTTTTTCTAAGGTATGCCAAAATATTCAGAAACCTTTGAAACGTCGAGAAATGCAAAAATTTTCATTTTCTATTTTTTTGCGATTACTATAACTTGCCCTACGGGAAGTTAAAAAAATGCAATCTCAATCATATCATAATACAGTTTCACGATTTTGTGTTTTGATTGACAAAAATAATTTTTTGCAATAATTCTTTTTCAAAAATTGAAGATATTAGAAGATATTAGGAGAATGCACACTGTGTTCAATTACATAAGTTTAAACAAATAGCGTTCTGGACAACATCTTCTATGTTGTTTATTTTTGTTAAAGATTGTTTATTATATTTTGCATACGAGACATTTTAAAATGGATTGTACATGAATGCGCAACGATATTCTTGCTGACACACTATAGTTCAGTCTTGTGGTCCGCAAACTACTAGTGACACTAATTTTGATTTTGGGGTATATCTATATGTAGCGCCCACGTGCTGTAATTGTAGTCCATTTGAACGAGGGGCCGAGGGTGTCGTATAATAACTGATTTGATTTGTGACATCTGCTTTTTGCGTTTCAGTGTATTCGTTCCGCGCGAGGGGAGCGTCGGTTTTCACGCCACGATTTAGTTTTAATAAGATTCGAATTAGAGCGAATCAGTCAAAACCGTTTCGAACGGTGAAAGCCCTCCCCCGTTATGACGAGACCAATTAACCGTGTCCATATTTTGTATTTAATAAAAGCGACTTCATGTCGATAGCCAACAATCGGTCTTGAATTGCTTGTAACAAACAAAACTAAAACTAGCTGTAAGTGGAATTCTGTCTTAAGGCAATTAAGGCAAATTCTTGGAACTTTCCGTACCGCAATTCAAAATTCGAGTAATTAAAAATAATCAATAATAATCAATAAAAGTTGATCAATGATATGAAACTTTTAATAGAATTTTGAACCATATTAAATCATTCTATCTTAAATCATTTATTTTGAAATATTTTGGAAATTTTGAACTTTTTTTCAAAGCAATCGTACTGCTTTAGCTGCATAAAGACGAAATATCGAAGCGCATAAGCGCCGCGTCGCCGTCTAATGCGTAAACATTGGTACGGAACCCATAGGAATGTAAACAAAAAATTTATACTTATTGTTAAAATCTCTATAAAATATCTGATAATTTGATGTGCATATGTCTAATGATCATTTTTGACCGTCAAATGGCATTTTTTTTTTACTTTTTTTACTAGATCTCCGAAACCGCTAGACCTGCCTACATGAAAACTTGATCAGTTCTTCATCTTGTTAATACAAGTAAAATGTTTTTTGAATTATTCAAATCGGACGCTCCGTACTCTTAAAAACTGAGTTACCGCTTTTGGCACTTTTTGCCCCATATCTTCGGAACGGCTAGACCTGCCTTCGCCAAAAACTCCTTATCAATACGAATCGAATGTTTTTTGAATTATTCAAATCGGTTGATCCGTGTTCCCGAAATCGTCGACGAAAATTTGTATCCGCACATACATACATACACACACACACACAGACACGCACACGCATACATCCATTTTTTCTAAGGTATGCCAAAATGTTCAGAAGGTTTTGAAACGTAAAGATATATAAAAAATTTCATTTTCGATTTTTTTGCGATTACTATAACTTGCCCTACGGGAAGTTAACTAGTGGTGCATGGCATCGTGCCTTAAGGCAAATTACTAGAAATTTTTGAAATTTTCAAAAACTTTAAAATTTGATGAAAATTGAAAAAATAGGTTTTACAGAATTTAGAAATTAAAAAAAAGACTTTTTAATTTAGTGTTCATACTTTGACATTTTTTTGATAACTTTAATTTTTTTAAAGCAATCGCGCTGCGTTGATGTTTTAGAGACGGAATATCGAAGCGCAGAAGCGCCGCGTCTCAGACTAACGGTTCTAAACATCATAAATCTTGGTACGGAACCCATAAATATGTAAACAATATTTGTACTTATTGTTAAAATCTATATAAAATATCTGATAATTTGATGCGTATATGCCTAATGATCATGATTTTTGTATCATTAAAAATCGGACGCCCCGTTCTCTCAAAAACTGATTTACCAGTTTTGGACTTTTCGCCCTGTATCTTTGAAACGGCTGAGCCTTTGCCAGAAACTAAACAGCATGTCTCCCTATTAATAATTCTCGAATGTTTTTCGAATCATTCATATCGGTTGATCAGTGCTCTCAAAATCGTCGACAAAAATTTGTATCCGCACATCCATTTTTTCTAAGGTATGCCAAAATGTTCATAAACCTTTAAAACGGCTCATAAAAATGAACATTTTTGCTCTTTTGGTGGCAGGTACTTATGCAGGTTGTAAACGTCTGGTAATTTGATTTTTGAATTATTCAATGAATAAATAAAAATCGTATAAAAAATTGAAGCTTACAGGAAAAAGGTTAATTTTCGTTTTTTTACACTTTCAAAGGCCTGGGCGACCATGATGTGCTAAGAAATACCAGTACATTTTTTTTAGCTTCACATCAACACCGTTTTTCAAAAGGTTGGCTAGTACTTGGTCTACTACAAAAGTGGTTTGATTATAAAAACTAAAATTCGGAATATTGGGCCGCGTTGTGGCGGGATTAGCTCACAGAGTAGCGTTCCCGATTCACACGCTGGAAGTTCTGAGTTCGAATCTCCGGCAAGAATTTGAAAAATATTAAGTAGGTAATTTGGAATTATAGTAGAATTATGAATTGTAATAAAAAATATGTATGAAAAAATAATCAGAATGTATAAAAATTAGAGAAATAGAATTAAAATGAATTGAAGTAAGAAGAGAAGAAGTAAAAGAAGTGTTTAGAAGATGAAATGAGATACTAAAAGAAGAAGAAAGATGAATGAAGGTAAGTTAAGAAGTATAAAAAGTAGGATTTGTATGATGTAGATAATATAAAATTGAAGATTGTATAGGATATATGATTGTATAGAATAATGTAGGTGGCTAAATGCTCGAGTAAGCGAGGCCAATAAAAAAAAAATAAGTCAATTATTTACACATATAGGGAACCTCATGCAACTTGCCTTGATGCAAAATGCCACCAAAATGAACACTAAATCAAAAAGTCTTTTTTTCAAAATTTCTAAATTCTGAAAAATCTATTTTTTAATTAAATTTAATTTACAACTACTAGTTTGTAAATTATTCAAGGAAACATAAACGAACATACCGCTTTCATAAACTATTTTACTAACAATAAACTACATTCTATGTTTATTTCAGTTTTGTGTTTTTTATCCTTATTAAAGCTTACAAACTTTTTAAATATTTCATTATGAAAATGCATCTGTCGAATCAAGAAAAATATTTTTGTAGCCCTACATTTATAAAAATCCGAGGCTAAAGTTTACGGGCCATAACATTTTCTGTTTTCCTTTTATATCACTTTACATCAACATGTTAAGGGTTCCGCAAAAGGTTTTTTTCGCAATTATCATTTGTGAATAATAAAGGATACTACTAAACAGTAATCATATCATGAAAGAGATAAAAAATATTATAAAAGTTAAAAAATTGTTTATTGGATTTATTCCATTTTGTCATTTTGTATACGCTTTTTGTGTTAAATATCAAAAACACATTTAAACAAAGAAAAGAAAAACTATGTCATTTCACAATTTTTAAGGGAAAAAAACTGCATTAACTAATGATTCAGCAATGGTTATTAATAGTTTATATCTGTACCTCAATATTTTTAACATATCGGCTTATTCAATTTTTATTAAATAGTAACGCTATCCAGTTAAATTGAATCTTTTTCAGGTCTGTTGCTTTTTATTTCAGAAAATATTTTGTGCTTCACTGATTTATGAATTATAAACGAGTCTGTGCGTCGGCTATGCATGAGACAAGTGTCAGATTAGAATTTCTTCACTTCACCGAATTCAAACCAATAGAGAAATATTAAATAAACTTCACTAATATATAGTCAAAAAATATATATTATCAAACATTTATTACATTGTAGTATTAAAACACTTCATTTTTAACAAGAAAGAAAAAAAATAAAAGCAGGAAATTGCAAGAACTTTTCTAAAATGATGCACGGATCAACCGATTTAAATGGTTCAAACATTCGATTCCTATTGATAGGGAGATGTGTTGATTAGTTTTTGGCAAAGGCAGGTCCAGCCGTTACGGATATAACGGAGCAAAGAGTGCAGAAAATAGAAATCGAGGTTTTGAGAGAACGAAGTATCCGATTTGAATAATCCAAAAAAAACATTCAATTTGCAATGATTGGGAGAAGTCGATTTAAATAAATAATTTTAACTTTGTAATTCAGTTTATATAATTCTTATAAATATTAGACAATGTTATAGTATTTATAATCATGTATTTGAAAACATTTAATATGCCTCGAACATTTCGTTGCGGTACGGGAAGTTCCAGCAATTTGCCTTAAGGCACGATGCCATACACAACTAGTTTTTTTTATTTTGTTGACCCCGATACCAAACTGTGACTGACACATTTTATTTTCAAAATAGAAATTCAATTTTCGCTATGATAAAATTATTACTGCGATTGTGATAGATATTTTATAATATTTGCGTTATTACATGATATAATAATAATAATTATCTCTATTGCAAATGTAGTTATAGATAAAATTTATATCTATAAGTTTGCAATAGAGATGATTTATTACTTTATAACATCGTTTGTAAGTTGTTAGAAATAATTAGTTTAAGTTAATAAATAATAAGTTTATTTATTAACAATATTTAACTTGATCTACTCCGATAATGGATCACTATTTATTACACTGTAAATAAAACAGCAGTGATATCATTTATAAGCTTTAGAATTTATTTGAATTATATTAATCAGCAAGCCACATTTTTCATATAAGAATTATTTAGATAATTGCATGAATGCATCAGCAAAACACGAACTGCGTTGATTAGGCATATTTAATATAATATCTGTCGATGAAGCATAAATCTACTATTAAAATATTTATTATAAATACTGAAAAGATAATTACCTTTGAAAACAAAAATTAATTTCCATCGTGGCACTGAAATTCAATCATACATGATCAAATTCAAAATTTCTATAAATTAAGTAGAAGTAAGATATCAATTGCAAAAAAATCGAAAATGAAAATATTTGCATATCTTTACGTTTCAAACGTTTCTGAACATTTTTGCATATCTTAGAAAAAATGGATGTATATGTGTGTGAGAGTGTGTGTGCTGATTCAAATTTTCGAAGGCGATTTTGGGAATACTGATTTAAATGATTCAAAAAAAACATTCGATTTCTATTAATAAGGGGACGTGCAGATTAGATTTTGGACAAGGCCAGCCGTTTCGAAGATACAGGGGAATCAAAATCAGTTTTTGAGAGAACGGAGCGACTGACTTCAATAGTTTAAAAAACCTTTTACTTGTATTGATAAAATAAAGATATGATGAAATTCTTGGAAAGGCAGGTTCAGCGGTTTCGAAAATCGTGTACAAAAGTGAAAAAAATGCCATTTGAGAGTCTCAAATGGAAATTATATTAGACATATGCACGTCAAATTATCAGATATTTATATAGAGAATTTATTTCTGTACCAATGTTTATTCGTTAAACTGCGACGCGGCGCTTACGCGCTTAGACATTTCTTCTCTAAAACAGTCACGCTGCACGATTGCTTTGAAAAATGTTCAAAATATTAAAAAAATTCAACATCTAAAAAAATCAAATTTTTCAAAAAAGTTATTTCTTTCAAAAATTTTTAAACTTCCAAAGATCTCGTTTTTCACGATGTCATGCACCACTAGTTTTTAATTATATTAAACCAATCGAAAATTGTGCATTAATTATTACCATGAAGAACATAAACATTTATAATGCTTATATAATAATGTTAAGTTACATTACTTAATGTTAAGTAATTTAGCAAACGATTCGGGTCTGGCGGTTCAACAAGAGCAAGCTGTTACCTCCAGATCAATGTCTCTCCCGGATACAGCGTTGTTACCCGGAATATAGTGTAACGTTTCTGCTAGAATCGGAACAAAATAGCACCTAAGGATCAGAGGGATCCATAATTCTAAAATTGCAATTGCATCAAAAATCTGTATGACCAATTATTGCAAAAGCAGATATATAGTACTGTAATAAGATCAATAAAATCTGCTATTTCACTCGATGAAGTATCCTAGACTTTTATAATGATAATGATTAGAGGTAACTGCATTTTATAGTAAGGCTTGAAGTAGGGTAAAATGGACCACCACCAATATCTCAAAAAGATTTTTTCTGGAAATTATTATTATAGCCATATATCAAGCAACGTCGCTATCACTTTGCCGTCAACGGCCATGTTTGAAAATCTATAACAAAAGTATTTTCTTTCGTTGTCAGTTTTTTTGGTCGTGAGCATTTTTGTTCAGTTTTCGAAACCTTAATATAATTTTTAAGTGCTTATACGTTATTTAATTGTTTTTACAGATGTTTTTATATAACCTCATAACCTCCAATATAGCTTACATAGAACAAAGGCGTAAAAATATTGTGAATAAAATAAATTCAGTTAAAAAAGTAGTTTTACAAGGAACTATTGGTGAATGAGCCTTAAGGCAAATTGCTAGAACTTCCCGTACAGTAATGAAATATTCGAGGAATTTATGGACAAAATATAAGACCTTATGAATTGGATGACAACGTTTATATATGTTTACAGAAAAGTAAATAAACAAAACTTGATCAAACGGATTTAAAATAAAGGTCATTGTCTAATATTTATAAGAATTATATAAACTGAATTGCAAAATTAAAATTATTCACTTGAAGTAGGTAAGTGAGCTTTAGAAATTTAGCTAAAATTAAAATAAAACCCGAATTATTTTCGATGTTCAAAAATTTTAAACAAAAAATGAAGAAAAAAAATCTCCCAAAAGCAATAGTTTCATCAACACAAGCGGAAAGTTTTTGAATCATTCAAATCGGTTCTCTCTAAACTGCAATTTTTTGCACATTAAGCTCCGTATCTCCAAAACTACTGGACCTGCCTTTGCCAAAAGCTAATCATCAATTGTCTCCATCAATACAAATTGAATGTTTTTTGGATCAATTAAATCGTTTGCTCAGTTCTCTCAAAAACTCAATTTTCATTTTATGCACTCTTTGCTCCATATCTCCAAAACGGTTGGATCTGCCTTTGCCAAAAACTAATCAGCACATCTCCCTATCAATAGGAATCGAATGCTTATTAAACTATTCAAATCGGTTAATCCGCGCGCCCGAAAACTTGGACAAAAAACTGTATTCATACATACATACGCACATTCATTTTTAAGGCATGCCAAAATGTTCAGAAACCTTCAAAACGTGAAAATATGCAAACATTTTCAATTTCGATTTTTTGAGGATTACAATAACTTACGCTACAGGAAATTAATAAATTGAATAAGTACTTATTCCAACTCTGCTGATGAATATTTCTGACGAAATACGGTTGTCTGTTTGATACTAATTATTTGTTGTGATGTAATTCATTTGGTTCAGACAGTATAATTACTTAAAGTCAAATTGGGCCTTTGTGCCCTTCCCTATCCTTTTTAGTGTACATGTTAAAATAAAGTATTGCCAAACAACAATGATAATTGTAGCTGAACAGTAAGAAAATAAAATTTATACACAAGAATTTAAACAAAGCATTTGTTTAAAAACAAATAATAGCAATTTGTATGTATATTATTCAGAATAAAATTCCAGAATAAAATCATCCATTCCAGACTTTGTTCTTATAATAAATATTTCGAGAATTAAAGTATTAAAATTTCGTTTCAAATCAAGTTCAAATGTCTGTAATCACAGTTAGTACAGATCTCATAAGGTCAATAATGTTCAGCTTTCATATGAAATGTATTTTTAAAATTCAACATTTTCTATCAAATATCCCCGATAAATTTTACTTATTCTATAACATTATAATCCATATATCATGCACACCTACAAAAGAGGAAACTAAATCATAGCGTGAAATTTTGGGGTAGTTTAAGTTAATTCTTGTTGAAACGCTAACACGTGCAAACGAATTATGATTAATTCTATAAGGTCAAAGTTCGCAATAGTCATGATTCCCCCTCAGTTTTCCTTGTTTGTTACAAAAATTGCAGCCGACACATTTCCTGCGCTACAAAGAAGTAATTTTCTACTAAATACGATTTAATATCTAATCCGATATAGAGACTAGGTGCGTATAGGAAGTTGTCATATGTTATTGGATAAAATATCAGCTGATATCAACTATAACTTTAGTCACCGACACCAGGTACATATTTTATTATAGAAAAGTAGAAACTGATAGATTTCTTTTGATTGACCGTCATATATCTACATAAGACATTTAGTTTTACAACATTTTTACTATGAGGCTATTAAGACATTCAGTCAGTGCGTTTAGAAGGAAGCTGATGGTTGCTGGAAAACTATTTTTAAAAATTGCAAATATTTCCATAAAAACAGTCATTTTTGCACATTTAGCTCTGTATTTTGCCAAAATGATACCTGCCTTTTCCAAAAAGTAATCACTACTTCTCCCCATCATTACGAATTGAATATTTTTTGGATCATTCATACCAGATGCTCCGTTCTCTCAAAAACACGATTTCTATTTTCTGCACTCTTTGCTCCGTATCTCCGAAACGGCTGGCTAAACCTGCCTTTGCCAAAAACTAATCAGCACATCTCCCTATCTATAAGAATCGAATATTTTTTAACCATTCAAATCGGTTGATCTGTGCGCACGAAAACGGGGACGGAAAGTTGTATCCACACATGCATACATACACACACACACACACACAAACACATCCATTTTTTCTAAGGTATGCCAAAATGTTCAGAAACCTTCAAAACGTGATATGCAAACATTTTCAATTTCGCCTTTCAATTTTTACTTATACCATTAAAATGCCAAGTTAATTTTCTTTATAATGTATAGAAAAGAATAATGAAATAAAAGCGGAAATTGATAAAACTGAAAATGCACTAATTTGTTACATGATTTTTTTTGCATTAACGCTCATATTGCTTATTTGCTCTGGCAATATTAAAACCTTAGTGCAATGCAAAAATACGTTTTAAAAATATTTTTATACAGAATATTTTCATAGTTTAATTTATAATTAAACCAATAATGCAATAATCAAAAACAATTATTGCAAAGTCAATAAAATCCTAAACTATTAAATCAATTCAGATTTTGAGCAATTTTAATCCTAAACTAAATCAAAGAGTCTATCTAATGATAATATTAATTGGATCGCACTTTTATGAAAAACTTGATAAGAGAAAAAAGAAAGATGAATATTTACTTTATAATCAATTGGTACCCATTAATTATGTATTTTGTTATATACGAGTACATTACTTATGATCAGAATTCTTTTAATAAATGATATATCTATATTGTGATTAGTTAAGGGGTATTTTGAGGCTTTAACATTTGAAACTGTATACGAATCGTATAATATGATGATCATCCCTTCTTTATGCAAATGTTCCGGTACATTTAAATAAAGAGTAACATTTAGTGCAGCTGTATGCACAAGTGTTATGCTAATTCATTCAGTCAAAATATTTAGAGTGATTTAAATGCTTTAATATCACGAAACATTTAAAAAATAATTCAATAAAGATGAAGAAATTATTTTCGGAATAATTGGAATAAAACTGGATTTAACCGCGCGCTTTCCGAATAAATTTATGTGAACATGAATTTCGTTAAGAATTAAGTTAGATATTAATTTTTCTAGATTTGTTGATTTTTAAAACTTATCATACCATAATTATGTTTGTATGAATTGCACAAAATCACAGAAATAAATTTAAAATTAAATTAAAATACAAAATTACTTATTTTTACCTGGATAATTTATGTCTGACTAGAATTTAATGTAATAGGCAGATGTGCTGATTAGTTTTTAGCAAAGACAGGTCGAGCCGTTTCGAAGATACGGAGCAAAAGGCAAAAATAACAGATATTAAGAGAACATATCACCTAATTAAAAAAAAAATTGCTTGTGTTAACAATGCAAATAATTAGATTTTGAAGAAGGCAAAAATTTATTTTACTTCAAAATTTCTAAAAAAAATATAATTTTTAATTTTTTAATATCTAAAATTATTGGGATTTCAATTTCAATTCAGACTGTAAACATTTAAAATTTTTCGAATTTTTGTACATTACAGTACGGCCTCACTAGTTTTTTTAATTTTCATAAAATAAAAGTATTTCATATTTAGGAATAGGAAAGTAATTCATATTTATTCTTCAAATGTTTTGTTCCACCTGTAATCAGATTGGAATTTTAACATTTAACATTTTTTGTCCAGCAAAATTTGTTTGGCTCAGGCAGATTAAGCCGTTCCGAAGATACGGATCAAAAAGAGCAAAAGTCGGTATTCAATTTTTGAGAGAATGGAGTGTCCGATTTGAATGATTCAAATAACATTTTGTTTGTATTGACAAAATGAAGAACTGATAAAAGGCAGGTCTAGCGTTTTCAGAGATTCAATGAAAAAAGTAAAAAAAATGCAATTTGGCGGACAAATATTTAGCCGTTAGACTACTGCGCGTAGTCTCACGCACTTCAATATTTCAAAATTTCAAATTACAAAAAAAAAACAATTTTTGAAAAAGGTCGTTTTAGAAACAAAATTAAAATTTCAAAAAAAGAATCTTTTTTTAAAAATGTATTTTTTGGTACGAGAAGTTCAAGCAACTTGCCTTAAGGCACGATGCCATGCTTCACTAGTTATAACTTATAATAATTGTAGATTAATTGTATATTAATCATTAAAAACGCAAAAATGATTCTCTTTAGCTCTTTCACACAGTATTTGGCATAATTGACAAATGTTTGTTGATAATGTTATAATAATGCAATATAGATATTATTACTATTTATTATATACAAACTCTAAAAATTTGATTGGCAGCTGTTAGGATTAAAACTTGATCATTTTGAATATTAGTTTTATACTCCTTAAAGACGGATATGAGATTATTTTGAAACGGATATTGCATATAAAGGAATAGTACCCTTTGCTAAAGGGCGTTGTGCGAAAAATTCAATATACAGTTTATGAGAAACAGATCTACAAATGATAAAAAGATTATGCCCGTATACAATCTAAATAAATTTCTTTATTAATTTATTGTTCAAGTAAAAAATTTAAATTGAAATATTGAATAGTCTTATTAATTCTCAGTGAAATTGTAAAAGATATATTGGGTTATTCGGAAAGTAACTTCGTTTTTTATAGACATTTTGGCACGTAATTTTCGTACAATAAACAATTACTTTAATAGATTATGTATTGGCAGTTTTGATCGACAATCTTTTGTCATATTTCTGGTATTAGCATAATTACGAAATCATAATTTTTTTTGGTCGTTATTGGCAAAAAACTGATCAAAGTGCTTTTTGACAGGCTGATTTGAGGTAAAGGTTTTACCGCCTAAAAATTTTTTTAGTGGCCGGAACAAATAATGGTCTGATGATGGCAGGTCTGAAATTCCATTCAGCTACAAAAGCTCTGGCGATTGACCAAACTTATGTGATGCATGGCGTCGTCTTGATGCAGGACTATACCTTGCTTGTGCATTAATTTATCCTGGAAAAGCTGAAAAATGAACAACTTCTTTAAAATCTTACCAAACACACTACATCACCTTTTTCTGGCAAATTTCACCTTCTGCACCTGTTTCAAGTAGGTTCTTTTTGTTTCAAGAGCAATTGCGTGTATTGTATTCTTTATATCCCATTTGACATTCCTAGTGACAATTCGCTTCAAAACCTGATAATTTTCAAGACTTTTCAGAGGCGAATTGCGGACGCCAGTGCAACGACACAGGTTTCTTTCTGAAAATCTCAGATAATTTGAGTGGCCATGAACTATTAAATTTGATAAATTTTTATTCAATGGGATCTCATGTATTGTTATTCGTAGGTTTGCATCAACTAATGCCTTTCTCGCGTCTTGATCAGCTTCAACCGTACATCTTGGACTTGGTGCATCTTGGACATCAAAATACCAAAAATGAAATTTAACGAACCAATTTTGGCACTGTCATACTATCAACACGTCATTTCCGTACACATCGGTCAATTTCATTTTGACCTGGATCTTTGAACAGTATTTTACCTTTTCTATAGCAAAAGAGTAAAATGTGTCGAAAATGCTGCTTAATTCTTTCCGTATTCAAAGTGGCACCATCCAAAAATTACTGGATGTAATTGATTACAATTTTTTACACGCAAGCCTTAAAATATAAGTATTCAAATCATATAATAATTATAGGGCTTAAGTGTGATGTTAAGTTCAAAAAAGTATTGCTAAATTCTGGTGTTAAAAAACGAAGTGACTTTCCGAACAACCTTATATATAATTTAAAAAATGCTAAATATATGCAAAGAAGTGCTAATAACAGTATTTTATTATATAACAAGATTTATCAATAAACCGTAATTCGGTAAAGTTATTGAAAAAATTATCACTAAATAAATTATAATTATTTTGCCATGTTTTACAATCGAGAATATTTGTTTCACATATAAATATGATTAAATAATTATGAAACAAATAATATTTTATTTGTAAAATAGTAAATCTTTAGTATTTGAAACATGTACTTTTAACTAATATAAAAAATAACGTATGATAGTGAAATATCTATTTTCAGTTTTATATTTTGTATAATATTATTTTCAACTAGCTGTAAGTGGAATTCTGTCTTAGGGCAATTAAGGCATCGTGCCTTAAGGCAAATTGCTGAAACTTCCCGTACCAAAAATTATTTTTTTTTAAAAACGATTAACATTTTTGAAAAAAATTTACTTCAAAAAAATAAGATTTTTGAGAAACTATAAATTGGACAAAAAATTACTTTTTTTTGAAAAAAAAATTTTTTTTAAAAAAAAAAAATTTAAATTTCTTTTTTTTTTTTGAAAAAAAATGTTTTTTTTATTTTGACATATTTTGGAAGATCTGACCTTTTTTCAAAGCAATCGTACTGCTTTAACTGCATAAAGACGAAATATCAAAGCGCGTAAGCGCCGCGTCGCCGTCTAACGCGTAAACATTGGTACGGAACCCATAGGAATGTAAACAAAATTCATACTTATTGTTAAAATCTCTATAAAATATCTGATAATTTGATGTGCATATGTCTAATGATCATTTTTGACGGCCAAATGGCATTTTTTTTTACTTTTTTCATTAGATCTCCGAAACCGCTAGACCTGCCTTTATGAAAATTTGGTCAATTCTTCATCTTGTCAATACAAGTAAAACGTTTTTTGACTTATTCAAATTGGACACTCCGTTCTCTTAAAAACTGAGTTACCGTTTTCGGCACTTTTTGCCCCGTATCTTTGGAACGGCTAGACCTGTCTTTGCCAAAAACTAATCAGCACGTCTCCTTATCAATACGAATCGAATGTTTTTTGAATTATTCAAATCGGTTGATCCGTGTTCCCGAAATCGTCGACGAAAATTTGTATCCGCACATACATACACACACGCACATACATACATACATACACACACACACACACACACACACACACATACATCCATTTTTTCTAAGGTATGCCAAAATGTTCAGAAACCTCTGAAACGCAAAGATATATAAAAATTTTCATTTTCGATTTTTTTGCGATTACTATAACTATCCCTACGGGAAGTTAATAAATTCCACGCTCATACTTTTATTGCAAAATTAGTTAATAAAGATATCTACTAGGGTGGCATATCAAATTTATTTACACCATGAAATAATATGTAAGCCGTACACTTTTTGAAGCTGTACCACACATTTCTTATATTTTAACAAATATCAGAACTACGTGTTCTATAAGCTGTTTCTGCTGTACATTTTAGTCTAGTATTTCTCGAGAAATTATCAATCGCTTCCTTATCAATAGCAATCGAATGTTTTCTGAATCACTCAAATCGGTTGATCCGTGTTCTCGAAATAGTCGCCAAAAAATTGTAGCCGCAAATACATACACACACATATATCTATTTTTTCTAAGGTGTGCAAAAATGTTCAGAAAACTTTGAAACATAAAAATATATAATTTTTTTCGTTTTTTGCGATTACTATAACTTACTCTACATGAAGTTAATAAAGAGAAAAGAAAAGTTGAAAATTGCATTATTAAAATTTTATAAATTGTTGAATTAAGTTAGTTTTATAGAAATGCCACTTTTTATATTCTATAGTTACACAAAATACATGAATAATGTTAGTACAACAATGGAAATTAATTTTTTAATAAAAAGTAAAACAATCGATAACATTGTAATATATTTCGAGCTATATCCACCCTATATGCCTAGCTTCCAAGCCAACAGCTTGATAGGCAATTGGTGCGGATTCACCCTAAACGCCGCCCATTCGCGGATGTTTTCCGGCCAATCAGAAAAGCGAGGCATGTTTTCCCCGTCGAGGTTTCCATGATCCTGGGGTGTATTCGCAAAATTATATTTAAATCCCAAATACCGAGGGATGAATATGACACAACGTCAAGTGCGCCCGAAGTGCAAGGTGTAACCAAAGCATTTGGAAATAAGTGGCAAATATATTAAATCTTAATAGATCAAAAGAACTTGTTTAAACAAGTTGAATATATTTATGTTATTAATTGTTGTTTATCGAAAAGTGTAAAACAGCTAGTGGGTGTTTTTAAATTTTTGTATATGGCTTACCAAGGCGAGCCTCATGTCTGGGATAATAACAACACGGTAAATGTTTATTAAGTATTATTTATTTATTGGTTATTAAGTATTATTTATTACTTTATTTAATAAATGTAATTATTCATATTAAATTCTATACAGTTTTAAAATTAAGATATATTCAATTCTTCTTTCACCATAAAATAAAATAAATATATCGCATAAAACAATCCTGTTTTCCTTGCACTCGAAAGTTGAATTTATTTTTAAGTCATAATATTATTCCTTAATAAACCTAAATTTTACATTTATGTTCTAGTATAAGGTAGGACAGGGCATAAACATCCAATTTGACTTTGAGCAATTATATTGCGAAAACCAAACAAATTATATCACAACAAATAACTCATATTAACTATCTGACTATGTTCAGTAAAACTGCCAGCTAATCCACTATTGCAGAAATGAGTTTTTTTTGCTGTTTTTCAACCTATTACCCCCACACGCGGGGTAAAATAGGACAACCAAAAGGCAAACAGATCTAATGTCTTATTTTCAATTTTAATGAAATTTTACGAAATAATAAACATTATTCAACATTATTCAACCAATGCAAATTATAAATTGTATGGGTATATTTTGCACAGAGATAATACTGTATATAACCCTGATCTGGTATTTCGTCAGTAATATTCATCAGCCATGATGAAATATTTATTTATTTAATTAAACTTATATTAAATAGCTTTTATGCAACGTAAGTTACTTTTTAGTTGGCCCTTTTTATCCCACCCACATTTAAGCTTTTATAGGGGTTATATGAAAAAACTGTTTAAGCTAAGAAAAATAACAACGCATCTTATAAAATAATTAAATAAAGTATAGTTAAAAATTATCTTAAGGTCTCTCTAAAGTAAACAAAACAAAAGTGCTCAAAACCACAAAAAATAACGAAAAAAGAATTTTTGTTATGAATTTTTAAACATTGCCGTTTATCACCCGATAAGAACGTCGTAAGAATCAAGTGGCAGCTGGTTATACATCATTTTCAATCTACTATAAAATATTGATGTTAAAAAATTCTTAACTTTACTTGCATTTAGGATATAGTTCTAAGAGTTGGCGGGTTTCGAATGAGCCACACTTTACCCTACATATATATTTTGAATTTATTTCCCATCTGTTCTCTGTACCATGTCAGTAAAAATATTCTTATAGAAAAATGAATTAGAAACCAAATATAGGGCAAAAATACCATTTCTCTTGTCCTTTAGTAAACACAAGATCCACAATGAAATTTTATAAAATTAAAACCGCAGCAACCAACATTTTGTTTATATGTACATATGTTAGATTAGATAGTTCTTTTTTGTATTTCATACTTAGAATGAGAATAAACTAGGTGCAAGTGGTATTTTGCCCCAAGGCAAGTTGCATAAATTTTCAGAAATGTGCAATTAATCGACTTAATCAATAAGAATTGAGATTGGGCTATTTAGATTTACAGCTTATTTCGCTTGCGCTAAAAATAAATAAATACAATTTCCAAGTGACACCTTTCAAACTTATGCAGTTTGTATTAATTATATTGCATAGACACGCGCTCGTATATTCTAAAAGCCAGGGTTCCAACTCCAAACTCTAATAAATTTTTATAATTTAACCACTTTTCATATGCCTCTAATATTTTAGGACTCCCGTTTAGATAATTAACTCTATAGAGTTAACGGGAGTCCAATATTAATAAAATAATTAACTCAAAATGAGCGTATATATCATTAACTCAATATGATTAACTCAGACACATGGAGGAATAATTTTGCACGTTTTTGCTAATTATAAAAGAAGCTTGGCCAATCGCACTTATCGAGTAACATCGAATGTTTTTGAAATTTTTTAAATCAGTTTGGCCGTTTTTGAAAAAAACGTCTACAAAATGACTCACATACTTAAAGTTAATGTTTATGAAACAACTTTTTTATTTTGTTCAATTTAAGTTTCTATGGTTCATAATCAGTAGTAAATCACTTTATAAGGACAGTTTTAATAAATGGTCAGGGCACAATTCTCAGATCTAAGCAAATGTATAGAAAACTTTGTCATTTTATCTTTTTTGGCTGTCGCGATTTGGACGTAAAGAGCCAAGCAAAGTAGACTATGGGCCCTGATCAAGGATCACTCGAATTGCCACATAGAAAATAAGTTATATTTTGTCCAGAGCTTATTAAATATGGCTTTGCAAGCTTAATTACTAAAATTTCGTTCAAAAAATTTATGGTCTTCGAATTTCATCCTTGCTCAAGTACGGAAAACCATTTATAAAATATTTGCTTCTATCAGATTCCAGACAAAATTTGATACTAATTTTTCTATGTTATTCGGCATAACAAACATGACTATCAGCACAAGTTTTTACCATATTTTTGAAATCAAGGCAAATTCAGCATTACTTATAATCTTTGATTCCAACAAATTCCTTCTACACATAAATTACAAAATTACCTTTGTGGTTCGGTTTTTCTTGCAAAAACTGTTAAATTGTTCTGTGAAGGGGTCTGCGAGTAATTGGAATGTATGTTAACATGTTAATGTTTAGTTAATTTCATTAACTAAAAACCAATGTATGTTTGTAACAAATAACATTAAAGTTTTGTGTATACTGATGATCAAATTTTAATTGAATCAAATTGGCTCCGGTCCGTAAATGTAGTGTTAAAAACAATTGCTTTACATATAGATGGTGCCCTATGTCGAGAGAAAGTGAAATAGCTTTGAACCAAATTTCGGAAAATTAATTTATCATCGACCGTGCGTTATAACACGACATATCATCCCGTAATAATCCTCTTCAGATTTATTCGTGAAAACAAAAGGGTAAAGAATATGCCTAAAATAATATTTATATTATTATTAGTTACAATAATATTTAAACTAATAAACAGCAAAACATACAAACTGTTTGTAACTAGACGACATAAGTTTCGGTTATTGATAATACCATAAAATTAGTTAATGGATTTATAATAGTATAATAAGTAGCTGGTGAGCTATTAAGCTATTATTTCATTATATACAAATATTACTTCTATTTGATGAAATAAGAATATAGTCATATAAAAATATCATTTGCTCTTTCCCTTTGTACCATAATCAGAATAAAACGATAAGTCTGACAATATCTTAGCAGAAATGTTAATACATTTTGCATATATTCACACAGCATTATATTTGATTCAATAAAAAAATATTTCAGGGTCCAGAAATACCACCCTACACCTCAGATATGCCTTCTTACGGACCTTTATGGCATGGAGAGCCTCCACAAACTCTAATGCCATATCCAGAACTGCTGGCTGGGTTTCCGTGCGCCGATTTAGGTAATTATAGTAAAAATTACAGTTCTGTAAAGACTATACAAAGTGAAAAATTGTATCCATACATATACACACACACATCCATTTTCTTTGAGGTATGCAAAAATGTTCAGAAACCTTCACAACGTAAAGAAATGCAAAAATTTTCAATTTCGATTTTTGGACGATTACAATAACTTACCCTACGGGAAGTTAAAATACCTCCATTGCATACATGTTGTTAGAACTTAATACATTCGAGAGAACTAATAAAAAAAGTGAAAATAAAGTAATAATAAAAATAACAAATATAAAATAAAACAATAAAATCAATAAGGATTGTTGTTTATACGATTATAAATAAGATTAAAAATTTCTGGGGAAAATTGGACGCTTTTCTAAAAAAACTCTTTTCCCCAAGCAAACTGGATGATCACCAGCTATTTTCGCTAGTTTCTGATTTTATTTCATTTCATCGAACTAGATTGCATACACATCGGTGCGTTTAGCGCCTGCCTTAAATTTTTATTTTGCATTTCAATATTTTTTGATAATTTAATGATAAACTCTTCAGATTAATTACTATCCAATCACAAGATATTTTACCTGCCTTTCCAAAAATTTGAACAGTTCTTCGTTAGTCAATACAAATAAGATGTTTTTTGAATTATTCAAATCGGACGCTTCGTTCTCTCAAAAACTGAATTGCAATTATTGGCTCTTTTTGCCCCGTATCTCAAAGCAGCTAGACCTGCCTATACCTAAAAACTAACTAACACGGCTCCTTATCAATACGAATCAATTGTTTTTTAAATTATTCAAATCGGTTATTCCATACTGTCGAAAATGTCGAGTACATTTGTTTGAACCATATACGTGAAGTTTAAAATTGGAAATCTTGGTACGGAACCCAAAAAAATACACAAATTGTTTACACATTATTAAAATATCTGATAATTTGATGTGCATATGCCCAATGAACATTTTTGACCGCCAAATGGCATTTTTTAACTTATTTTTATTGAGACCATAACCGCTGGACCTACCTTCCCAAAAATTTAATCAGTTCTTCATTTTGTTAATAAAAGTAAAATGTTTTTTGAATCATTAAAATCGAACTGAGTTACCGTTTTTGGCACTTTTTGCCCCGTATCTTTCACGTTTCCTTATCAATACGAATCAAATGCTTTTTGAATTATTCAAATCGGTTGATCCGTGTTCCCAAATTGTCGACAAAAAATTGTATCCGCACACACACATTTTTTCTCTAAAGTATTCCAAATGTTCAGAAACCTTTGAAACGATATATAAGAATTTTCATCTACGATCTTTTTGCGATTAGTATAACTTACCCTAGAGGAAGTTAAAAAAAAAAATATTTTTATTTACTTTTCAGTTCTATTTATAAATATTGTATTTTTCGATTTATCGATTTTTTTTCCACTGAAGTTGGGAGTTTATGCGAATCACTTTCAGAAATCACTGTTCCAGATGATATTTATTATTTACAAAACAATACAAAAGGTCTGATATAGAATAATTTCTTCAATTGGAGAGATATTTCTAATAAAAACTATTTGTCAAATCTAGTACAAATTCACAATTTATTATTAGGCAAATTCTGGAACTTGCTATAAGGTTCAGAGATTATAGATGAGATCATTTAATTGTTATGTTACTCAACTCAACAGTTCTTAAGAAATATTAGCTATTTTGAAAATATTGATACTTGATAACAAAACAGTTTATAAGCGCTAAGCTGTTTAAATCAAGATTGATCGCTGGTAAACACTTTTGTAATTGTCTGCTTCTAACTCCCAAAATACGACAATATTCAGAATATCGGATAATGCATGCATAAATTATAAAATATAGTAAACTGTAACAAAATTATGCGAATTATAATAAAATATCTAATAAAATTACCGAAAATAAGTTTAAAAAATCATTTAATGAAACAGTAATTTACTTACTTAATAATTTTTGAATTTCATGCTAACAGGCAGTGTGGCGCGAACAACAATGTGGCGGCATGGTTAGCACAACGTATTGGTAACGTGAGGACAATACCATCCCAAATTGGATCATCATCTTCCGCATCTTCAACGAGTACAAAGAAAACCGCGTTAGAAGGGTCGCATCGGTCGCTCAAAGACGTGCGGCCAATATCCGAGAAAGACGAAGGATGTTCAATTTAAACGAAGCATTTGATAAATTAAGACGCAAGGTGTTTATGGCGCAATAGATAAAATTGACAAATTTTTTTTTTCTACCCAGAA
>NW_020537324.1:34307946-34332857 GCF_003426905.1 Ctenocephalides felis | reverse complement strand
GACCCGCAATTTTGACTTCAGATTGTGTTTAGTGGTAAAAACTAAATTGGAAAAAATATGCCGCACACATAATAAGAACAACTTTTTTTCGTAGACCTGTGTAATTAAAAGCTGTTATATGAATTTGCAATATATACGATATATATATAATATATAAATTTAAAATTCAATATGATATAATATTTCATTATTGAATGCGGGGGTTACATGGGCAACCAAATTGGGTTTTTGCAACTATTATTTATATGTTATAGAAGAAACTTTAAATGCTATCAATAATATTTGTTAATATTTTTTTCTAAGTAACTATAAATCTTATCATTTTTACCTGCTTTTTGTGTTACAATTTTTAACCCGAGAAATAACTAACTTGAAAAATATAATGTTGGTGGATATTAACAATAAATTAAAAATTAACTTTATAGATATTTTTTGAATTATGGTTTGAAAATCAATTATTTTTGACTAGAGTTGCTAATATAAACCAAAAAATACATTTAAAACCATACATTTTTATGATTCTTCATTCTTTCCACACTTGTACTATATACATTTATATGATTATTTTTTTCTTCCCACACTTGTACTGAAAAATCATTAGTTTTAAGGAATATGATTTATTTAAGGAAAGATGTGATAGTAAAAATGGTTTTTCCAAAAATATAACAGTTAAAATTCAGTAGTTCAATTTTAAGTAGTTAGTATTTAGTAAATATTAAGATAACAAATTAAAAATAAAATGTAAAAACGTAATAAAAAGATTTCAGTCAACCTATTTTGGACCGGTGGCAATCGAATGCGCACTCCCGGGCGCGATCCGACTACCGCTCGCAACGGGGGCTTTTGGCTGCTGAGTTTCCTCTCTGGCCCGATTCGCCCCTCCTTAGCCAACCTGCCACCTCAGGCTCCCCCAAGGTGTCCATGTCGATTGCGAGATTAGTGCGGACGCTCAGTCACATGCGCTAAACAACTGCCATTATCCCAATCTCAAGGCTTCCACGAAATCCGACCTCCCAGAAGCTAGGATTACAAGAGACGCCACGCTCTCGGTCAAAATACCAACACTCAGCACTTTTGACAAAAGATGAATGTTAGCACATTACACATAAATGGTATTCTAAAATAAAATGTTAATTGTTATCAAAAGTAGTAGAAGAAGCTTCCAAGTTCACTATTAATAAATGTTAAACGCATTTCTATTATAGCCTATCTATTTTACAAGTTAGATCCTAAATCAATATCACCATATAAAATGTTGTACTTTCGACCGAGAGTGTGGCGCCTCTTGTAATCCTAGCTTCTAGGAGGTCGGATTTCGTGGAAGCCTTGAGATTGGGTTAATGGCAGTTGATTAGCGCATGTTGACTGAGCGTCCGCACTAATCTCGCAATCGACATGGACACCTTGGGGGAGCCTGAGGTGGCCAGGTTGGCTGAGGTGGGGCGAATCGGGCAGAGAGGAAACTCAGCAGCCAAAAGCCCCCGTTGCGAGCGGTAGTGGGATCGCGCCCGGGAGTGCGCTTTCAGCGGCCACCGATCAAGACGTGCTGACCGAAATCTTTTTTTTTTAGGATAAATATACTATTTTATATATTACTTATTTTTAATATATAAGGCAAAGCTTAAGCCTAAGAGTATAAAAAAAAATGCATGCGGGCGCAGTGGACTCCAGGGCCTCATTTATAAAATACAATTTATGAAGACAATGAAGCACATCATATATATAAGCCAAAAAGATGCATGTGTATTTAAACAAATGATATTATTAAATAATTTTTATTATATATTATAATTCCTATTCTATTTACAATTATATTAAATTTTAAAAGTGGCGGAATACAAACATCATGATGTTCTTACATAATATCACGATATTAATTGGTTACGTTCGTTAGTCAGATTACATTGTTGATTTAAATCATATTTGATATGCAATAATAATTTTCGACCTTTGTATTAAATACATTATAAAAACTTTTTAACAGAATTTTAACTGACTTAAAGCCGTTAAAACCTATTATTGATGATTGAAACATATTTCCATTTTATTGAGGCTTATTTTCTGTTGACCATTATATTATCAGGTTCAGTTGCATACCGCTTCTGAAAAGATAAAAGAACATTTTTCAATATAATTGAAAAAAAAAATATATAAATATATATTAGAATATTATTATAATAATATTATTTACATTCGATTACACTTACCTGAAGAAAAAAGTCATTTTTATGAAAGTGTAAATAAATATAAATATCAAACCATATTTTATCAATAAATTTATGTGTAATTATTTAGGCATTAGTGGACATAGACATAGCTCAGTTAGTAGCATGTCCGACTCACACGCCGGAGATCGTTGGTTTGATTCTTGGCATATTCTATAAAAAAAATATGAATTGTAATTGAATACATTCGTATATAGAAGTATGTAAAAATGGAAAAAGTTTGATAGAATCCCAATATCATATAAAAAGTTCGATAGAATTAGAAGAAGACTATTACTGGTATAAGAAAAGAGAATTCGTAAAATTAAGGTAATGTAAAATATTGAATAAAAAAGAATATAAAAAATAAAAAAATATGTAGGTAACTAAATGTTAGTCCAAGTCCAAGAAAAAAATGGCCAATGGTATATTTATATTACATCTCATTAGGTTATATAAATGGCCATAATTTCATTGTTTCCAAATGATTGACACGATATAAGTTATCATTGGAACGATATTTAAAATGTCTAATTAATGGATATGCCTCAAAAGGTTATTATAATATCGATATAAAAAAGTTTTTGAATTATGATATGCAAATGAGGAGCACAAATTGAAAAAAAAAACTTATTTAAATACCAAATTCAGACGATATAAAAAAAAACATGCTTATTGTTAGTACAATACTGCAGAAGCTGCCTTGAAAAGTGTGTCATTTTTATTACCATAATGATGGCCATTAGGAAATGAAAGACGAACCATCGTGATATGGAATTACTTAATAATTAATTAACAGTTTTAAGATAATTGAAAACATAATACCATGGTATTTATATGTTGTAACGCGATTTAGATTAAAATATTAATGATATTACGAAACTAATATGTATAAGTTAAACACATTCTTAATGCTTAATAACCGTAAAATATGCTAAATAACAGTAAAAAAATAGTAATTGCGAAGTCAATGGCATTATAATAAATACAACTACATTATTTTACAACCACCTTATATGCTAATAAGTTGTTGCTAAAATGTTAAATAATCAATAAAATAGTTGTTATTTGTAATGTTGTAATATTGGAAGCGCCAGTTGTAATAAGTGGAATGAACCGAAAAGTTGCATGAAGTTTGCGATATGTGTGAATAATCGGCTGAAGCAGTAAACTGTAATTGACGAATACTAGTCATGGAAGAGTGGCAAAATTTTGTGTACATATTAACGTCTGTATTCGACTTACGTTTAAAAAAGTAACAATTTGCGTTTAAAAATTATTGAATTTGAATTACACTTAAAACTTTTGAAATAACCAAAAAAATTTATTGTTGTCAAGATGTGACATGATGATATAAAATAAGTAGTTGTATGGGGCATTTTGCCTTAAGACAAATTGCAAAGACTTCGCGAAGCGTGGAAAAAATATACTTATTCAGTAAGAATTAAGATTTAGCTATTTAAATAACTTATTTTCATTAAAAACTATTCTTAGTTTCTTACAAATTTAACATTATGACTGCAGGAGACGACAACGTGTCGACATCCTGTACCCCTGTACCTCTCACCTGGTGGGGCTGTCAACGTGTCGCACACTGCCGGATTTCTTTTTAAACTCTGTTTTATTCAGTAATCAGAAATACATAAAGATTCCTAAAATCTAAATTGACAATATTTGAGAGCGATGTCTAAGTCTAAGAAGAACTCCAGTTAGATCTTCTTAGTTTAGCAATTGATATGATAATGTTATATTGAAGCTAATCTAAGACTAAATCTAAAGGCCATTGACGTTTCAATCTTCTTACGCCAAATGGTTGGGTAATGTCGCCTATTGATGGGTTTGAATGTGAACACTGTCGAACGTACCACATTTATTTTAAATCTATTTTCAAATTATCAGCATAGTAAAAACAACTAATTAGTCGAAGAGCTCATAGAACAAAAGACACGCTACCGCCACTGAATTAAGTACTGGTTTGGTGTTTTTTGAACATTTTACTCAAAAGGTAAGTTTGTACATTCGTATTCTTACTTTTATGCATTTTAACGCATATATTTTATGCATATTTGCAATAAGCTTCAAAACTATTTGGTTCTAGTTTGTTTTATTAGTCGCCTAAATGAAATAATAACATCAGTTATAAACCGGTTAGCAGAAAAAACTCAAAAATGATGATGATACAATTGAATTAGGGAAAAATAAAACTATTTTTTAAATAAAACGTTTAGCGTAGTAAAACGGTACTGATCTAAAGTCCTCCGCAGTCAAGATGTTGATTCGTTTTTAGTTTAAAACGTATGTAATATATACGAGTATACTAATGTTAGCAAAGAAGTATAATGTAGTAATAACAATCAATTCAGTTTTGTAAAATAAATCAAAATTTTTCATCAGTTGTCTTAGCTGTACAACTTGACGAATTTTTAGACTAGTTTGACGAATATACTCGTTAGTGGGCATCTATTAATCACGTGATCGATTTTTTAAGGAATTTTTGACCTTCCCTCTCCCTTGGTGATGTGCGGTGATATTCAAAATTGCCTCCCTCCTTCACCAAACATCACGTGTATTTGAGAATAAAATCACGTAGTTACGAGAATAAAATGTAAAATGTTAGATTTTTTTGAAATTTTTGGATTTTTTTTTAAATGCAGGTAAAAAATAATTACACGCATTATCTTACTATACCCCTCCATCCCCAACCATCTAGTAACCAGTTATTAGTTAACTTACCATTATCCTGTATTTTTCTTTGCAAGCATATTCCGTTTCGTCGACGTCCTGGTAGCAGTCTGATCTGTAGCTTTCGGGCAAGGTTTTACCTTCGAACTCACATAGTTTGTGAATAGGCCTTGATCTAAAATATAATAGATAAAGGTTAGCAGAGTAAAATAGTATGATAAACATATTTTTGAAATTATTTAAAATATTCTACGACTTGTATATGATAGTTGTTGCATAAAATATATTTGTTTCCCTTTGCATGCCCGCTGCCCATTACCAACAAGCATTTGAAATTAAGAACCAAATTCTATTAATTAATTAATGAGCGACAATTTCAAACCGCTCTGGCAAAAAACAAAATGCTTGTAAATATCAAATGGAATCTCAAAACCCTCACAGGTAAATGATTAAAATGGGTATTATAAGGTGTTAATTGAAATACGAATTTTTGAGGGTAAAAGAAAAAAGTTTCATGCTGTGTAGAGATAAATATGAAGTTTCAATTCAATAAGCACAATCTTATTAAGTATTTTATTCTATTATTAGCTTCTTCGAAACTAAGCTATTTAGTTATAGTATATAATTTAATTATGATAGTGCCAGATAGTGAGTTTTTCTTTAGTCTTTTTCGGGGTTTGAATTTAAATAAATTACTTTACGAAAAAGGGCAACAAATGCGTCATAAGTGTTATATATGATTTTATAAATATTTATGAATGTATAGGAATTCTCATTTAATATCTAGCAATATCCGATTCGCTAATTTTATGTTTTCACGACGTTTCTAGCCATTCTGAATCGAATGAGACCAAATTTGGAAAAAGTATGTGTGTGTGTGCGTGTATGTGAACAGATTTTTTGCCGTAAATCGACCTTTTCTCAAAAACGGTTGGACCGATTTCAAAAAATTAAAAGCCATTCGATGTATTTCGATAAGGACTAGCGTTTCTGTGTTTTAAGTGACGATCGGTCAAGCCGTTTCTTTGTAAATAGTAGAAAAATGGAAAAAAATCGTCCACGTTTTAGCCCGCAATTCTTAATCGATTTTGAAAATTCAAAAACCGTTTGAAAGATATTGGTTGGGAATCGTGCTGATTAGTTTTTGGTAAAGATCGGCCAGGCCGTTTTCTTGTAATAAAGTTTTTTAAAAAAAAAATCGACGATTTTTATTATTATTTTTTTGACGGTAGATACCAAAGTCTTCTAGATCATACTAAAATATTACAGCCCTACGACAACTCGTTTAGCTTTAAAAATTCATAAAAATTTGCAAAAATTAAGATCGTTTTTTTGGCTTTTATCAAAATTAGACCTTTGATTGACGTTTTCTCAAAAACACCTGAACCGATTTCAGAAATTTAAAAGCCATTTGATGTATCTCAATGAGGACTATCGTTTGTCAGTTATGTAAGACGATTTGCCAAACCGTTTCTTTGTGATTTGAAGAAAAGTGTTGAAACTTTTCATCCACATTTGAGCTCAAACTACCGAATCGATTTCAAAAAATCAAAAACTGTTTGAAAGATATTTGTTGGGAATGATACTGATTAGTTTTAGGTGAAAATCTACCGAGCCGTTTTCTTGTAATTAACTGTTGAAAAAAAAATTGAAGCCGATTTTTATGGAACTTTTTTTGGCGATATATATCACGGTCTTATAGAACTTGCTAAAATATTACTGCCTTACAAAAGGTAGTTTAATTTTAAAAATTCATCAAAGTTTGAGTAAATGAGTAGTTTATTTTGACGTTTGTTAAAATTAAAATTAAATGATTTACTTGGTATAGCAATAGATTGCTTGCTCTTAATGAACATACTAAATCATTAACGTCCTACGAAAACTAGTTCAATTATAAAAATTATTGATTTGTGAAAATTTGCTTTTAGAAAATACTCCGAGTTAACGTGTTCGTTTGTTTTCAATTAAGTGTAATAAATTCACTCGGAATACTTCTAATCACTCATAAATTATTTGTTTATCATTGATTAAGCCGATTATTTACACATATCGGGATGTTCATGTAACTTGCCTCAAGGCTAAATACCAATACCAACTAGTTTTAGATATTATCTTATATTCAAAATAAACACTTTTTTATATATATGATACTTTCACTAAAAATAATAATGTATGATGCTGTAAATTAGAGATGTGTATGGTAGTGTGTATATGCCCTGTGTATATAAAAAACTAAAAAAAATGAAGTAGATACCTAATATCTAGAGTGTTTAGTTTAAAACATTATTAATTTCTAATAATAAGTGATATTATTTTTATATATAATATATTTAGTTTAAAACATTATTAAACTCTAATAATAAGTGAATTTCTTTCAATTTTCAAATAAATTATAGGAAAAATATGGATAAAATGTTACATGGATAAAATGAAACTTCGGCCTTATTTAAAAATTGGCTAGTTTCATTAACGTTTCCAAGACTCTATAACGCCATAATAGTAATCCTGTCAGATGTTGAGCGTCATTGTCACATTGTTGCAGTAATCAGTTCAAACATGTTTTGCCTCTGAATTGCATTTAAGCTTATTTTCCTATTCATTGATATTCGTACCTATTTATTATCATAAGAACCCTAGTCATTGTGTTATTTTGTACCAGTTAAAGTTACTCTACTAAATTGAAAAATGTAGAATGACAGTGATAAATATACATTTATTTATATTATAATTACGATTAAATTTGCTTTAACATTTATGTTCGATAGAATAAATGATTAAATTTATTTTAAATGCTTTTAAACGCAGAGCATCGTAGTTTAAGTAATTAGTTACATGATTAACATAATTAAGACCTATATATTGTTATTATTTCAGCTGTTGCTCACCGTACTATCAGCTTGTCGAAACCAGTTGGTTTGTGGGTGGGACAGTAGAACACATCTGGTGTATTCTTATCAAACACGATTGATTTCCTCATCATATCACCTCCATAAGCAGTTGCTATCATACAAGCCAGTAAGACAAAACTAAGTTTTTCTGAAACAACAATAATTATTTATATGATTACTATTATCGTACCTATTGTTCAAAGCCCCATAATGCTCTCAATTGCAAATTCTTTTTAAAGATCAATACGTTTCTTATATATATTATTATATGATATGTATTATGGTTTTTAAATTTATGGACTAAGAACCTCATTTTTTTGCTAACAATATTTACTAAATTCAATTGGTTTATACAACATTTCAGGGATATGCGATAACTCCTTCTTTGGGAACTTAACACCTAATTATTCTTCAAATCAAACATCCAACAAACATCAAAACGCACAAAAGCAAGTATGTATTTTCTTGATACATTTTCAAAAGTAGTTTTCAGTGCTTTATTAGGTTTGTTGGGTGTTTGATTTCTGATGAAAAGGACATCCTATATTAGTAGAAGAGCCAGTGAACTATTTGACTAACCTGTTTTCACAAAGCCAGAAATTTTTTTAATGATATTTTATTATCGCCCCATTAAGAAACTACCATTCTGGCAGTCATTCCGCGGTTGCGTCATCATCCCTTCAATTTGTGAAAATGTAAAAAAAAATTTTTTTTTAACTTGCTCGCACAAGGCTCAAATTTTGAGGGTGTCTTCTTTTAACTGTTCAAAAAGCATATGTAAAAAGCCAGCCCATTCTGACGGTTGCAAGGGTCTGCCAGACGAGTACATAATAGTCACGATGCGCAAGGGTGTGGGCGCATTGCCATACATAATTGACTAATACCCTTGTATTTGAATAATTTATACGCCATTTTGAAGGTCATTTTGATATCTTGAAGGTCATTTTGAAAACATCCGATATACCAAACTTCAACTTTGTATCTCACCTTATGGCCGAAATATCATTGAAAATATGCCAAAGTGGCCCCTTTTTCAAACTCAATTTTTGGCGTAACCATAAAAGATATCGAAAAAAAAATTACATGATTCTACTCATATTGGCTCAAACCACATAATGTATAGTAATAAATGCTAAATAATCCTTTATTATTAGCTAAAAAGGATAAAATAATTTTTCAATTAATATTTTCGGATAGTGCGTTTTGTTTAATTACTTTATTATTAGCGTTATTTAAAAGCTAATTGTTTTCTCTTTTAGTATTGCAATTTTTCAATGTGTTCCACAAATTTGATTTAAACCATATTTGCAGTACTACAAGAGAAAACAATAAGCTTTTAAATAACGCTAATAATAAAGTAATTAAACACAACGCACTATCCGAAAACATTAATTGAAAAATTATTTTATCCTTTTTAGCTAATAATAAAGGATTATTTAGCATATATTACTATACATTATGTGGTTTAAGCCAATATGAGTAGAATCACGTAATTTTCTTTTTGATATCTTTTATGGTTACGCCAAAAATTGAGTTTGAAAAAGGGGCCACTTTGGCATATTTTCAATGATATCTCGGCCATAAGGTGAGATACAAAGTTGAAGTTTGGTATATCGGATGTTTTCAAAATGACCTTCAAAATGGCGTATAAATTATTCAAATACAAGGGTATTAGTCAATTATGTATGGCAATGTGCCCACACCCTTGCGCGTCGTGACTATTATGTACTCGTCTGGCAGACCCTTGCAACCGTCAGAATGGGCTGGCTTTTTACATATGCTTTCTGAACAGTTAAAAGAAGACACCCTCAAAATTTGAGCCTTGTGCGAGCAAGTTATAAAAAATTTTTTTTTACATTTTCACAAATTGAAGGGATGATGACGCAACCGCGGAATGACTGCCAGAATGGAACTTTCTTAATGGACCGATAATAAAATATCATTAAAAAAATTTCTGGCTTTGTGAAAACAGGTTAGTCAAATAGTTCACTGGCTCTTAGACTATATCTCTGGAATATTGGATTTAAAAAATACATAAATATTTTTTAAAACAAAAAAGGAGGTTTTTAGTTTAGAAATTTAAAAATAATAATCAATTCTAGCTGTTAAGTACACTTATGCTTACATGCATTTTTTAACTAACAAATGGAAATAGTCAAAAACAATTTTGTTATATTATATTATGATATATTAGAAAAGTGATATGTATGTAAGTATGGATAAACTGCATTTTGGGAAAGTGATAAAATAGATTTTGATGATTAGGTTTGTATTTTTTATGCGCGAGAGTCCATCATAGTTTCAAAAATACGCCGAAATAAGTGCTAAACTAGCCATTTTGGTGCTAAAATCATTTTATATAAATGTTTTTCAAAATATGTCATTTTTTATAATAGATTGCCATATCGTACGTATAATTTATTCATTAAAGTCCTTACCAATAAACAAAAACGTTCAAATTCTTATAAGATTCAAAGAATGCTTGTAAGATTCCATTTAAGTAAACATTTCTACTATTCCTTGAAATTTGTCTTTGAAGAATTCAAAAATCAATATTAGAGAGTTACATATTTAAATGTACTACATAAAATTAATAAAAAAACTATTTTATATAAAAGCTATTCAAATACCAGATACCTGTATTTAAAAAACCTAATTTAAATTTCAGTGATAATATAATTATTTAATTACAGCGTATTATATTCTTATACAATATAATGTTCTGTATTATATACATTCTTGCCGACTATGAAAACATTTCTTAATTTTATGATCGGACATTTCAGATGAAACAATTTGGGCATTGCCGTTGTGTATAATTTTGGGCTTCGATTATAATTAATATATATTTTAAAAAATTTAAGAAATGTATAAATCATAAAGAAAATATTATGAATAGATCACCAATTCGGAAATAATAAGATTACCGTCAAATCATCATCATAAAATTTAATTAGTTCAAAATACATCACTTGTTATAGAAAATTGTTTTGAAAAATCATCTATTATTTTATTATATTGCTGCAATAATTTCTAAATATACAAGAAAACAAGTTTTTATTGTATATTCATAATGTGTAAACTTATTATTTTTTCCATTGTACATCGATTCACATCTATTTAATTAGAAAAAAATAAAGAGGTGTATAAGGAAATAACATGTCCTCCCACACAAGATTCACACACTGTTTTCTATTTTCACTAACAAGAGAAAGTTTATTAGATGGAGAATATATATATTGAAAGGTTTGTAAACAAATTTCATGATGATAGATACTATTCTTACGATATTTCGATTTAATATTGCTGAATTAGTGATGTAATCATGAAGTTTTCCTTGTAATTACTTATACAAAAAATTAATATAATTGCATATGTGCAGAAACAAACGAAATCTCACACGATAGCAACCTTGTCCCTGCCACGTAATTTTATAAACATTATTAATTGTATAATAACTGCTAATATATGAAAGCTGCCACAGTACTTAATGAATTAGCCCTTTTATAGGCTCTATTATCCGATAAGTTTGAAAACACATGTATAATTGCTTAATTCTTATTTGCAAGATATTATGAAAGAAAACTAAAATATGTTTCTTAAAATAATTTTAATAAATCCATACGTTTCGAGCTCCTATTTGACTCTTCCTCAGTCAAATGCACGCACGAAGAAAATTATAATATAAGGCAAAATTAGAGTTGAAATATTACACATAAAGTAAGGCTTATCTTATATATAAAATTCTTATGTAATTATGTATGAAAGGATACTCGTCCTAAACGATTATTTGGATTTTGATAAATCTTTCTAAAGTTTGTTAAGGGAATTTTTAAGAATTATTTGAAATATAGAAAAATAAAAAAAAACGCTTATCATTGTTTGACATTGAAAATATTTTGATATGTGAGAACAGTCATCTGCCAAAAATGTCGATTCATTTGAAATTTGAATTTAGTTTAAGCGAGTATAGACAATATTAGTTTATAATATCCATATTGATGATTATAAATAAGAAAAATGTAATATCTATAATATTATTGCCAAAAACTAGCTCATTGATAAAATGATTTAAAATTTTGTTTCATGTGTCAAAAATTCATTTGTTTCATCATGATCTTATAGATTGAACATTGCCTTATGAACTATATATTACAAAATAATTCACCTAAGATTTTAACTGAATTAGTAATGTTTAATGAATTATTAGAAAGAAACATGCAATTTAGAAATTGTAGTTGCCAAAAGGCAACTAATATAGGGTACGCATTTATAAAAATTATAGACTATTATATATTATAAAAATTATTGAAGCAATTATGTTGGTTGGAAATAACAAATGTGATATTGTTCTTTTACCGTAGATACTATATTTATTCTCTCTAGAATTGTTATACTGATAAAAAAACTGCAGTTTCCAATACGTATACACCTTATGCTTAAATGGAAGGACATTAAATAGAATATTAAAAAGTATAGGATAGGATATTAAAAAGTTTGGAACTTAAATAGTAGACGTGGGTACAGGACAACGTCTGTCGGGTCATCTAGTATAAAAATATAGTGTAAGAAGTGGTCCACTGAGAAAGAGTCAAATTGGGACTCGAAACGAAATAATTTTAAGAAACATATTTTAGTTTTCATTTTATTTTATTATCTGGATGGATTCCTGTCGAGATATATTTTGTTTAATCAACATATTTATTACAAATCAACATATTTATCACATATATTATATTTAAATTATTTATATATATATATATATATATATATATATATATATAAATAGCCTATGATTTTATTCTGGATAATATGAAAGTCTTCGCAAAATTGGATTAGTCATAATCGCTAATGCAAATTTCAAGAATACGTTCTCAAATTGAGTGCCGTTATTATACAATTAATAATTTGTTTGTAAAATCACGTGGGAGGGACAAGGTTGTTGTTGCTATCGTGTGAGATTTCGTATGTTTCTGCACATATGAAATTATATTAATTTTGAGTGTAATTAATTACAAGGAAAAATTTATGATCACGTCACTAATTCAGAAATATTACGTGGATATATTATAAGAAAAGTATTTATCATCATGAAATCTTTTTCACTTAAGTTAATATCCTTGTGGACTGTAGATATTGAAATCAATCCAGTGTTTACATAAAAATAGGAATTTTGAATTTTTATAGCTGATTTTGTATTTTTTTACATTCGTTTTCCTTACTACTTGAATTGTTGGAGGAGAGTGTATATATTAGGAGACCCCAAAAGCAATTTTGATACGGGGCTCTGCTAAGGGACCCTACGCCCTGAGTGTATTAATTGATTTTGTTCAATGTTTTGGTTTTTTCTCATTAAAAATTAAATGTAAAATTATGTGTGTTTTTTCCTGATTTGAATTTGTTAACTTGCTGAATTAAGACACACATATTTGAAATAATTAAATTGTTTATTGTTTTTTATTTCGGCTATTTGACTGCATAAAACATTTCGTAAACAAAAAAATCTAAAGTTTATATATGTATATATATAGATATATGTATGCGTTATGTGCAAATAAGCTTGTGGGTGGATGATCATGACAGTCTGCGCCCACATTTAACTTAAAATTTTGATATTTCTTCGTTAATATAATGGTTACTAACCAAATTTTAATCTTCATGTTGAAAAATAATGATATATTCACTAAAGGTCAATTTAATGTTTTTTTTTTCCAAACTGAAAGCACTAACATTTTTCTATAATATACATTAAATTGATATAAACTTGAATAATGTTAATAGAAGAACTAGTAAATTATATTAATAATAATATAATTTGTATAATATACGGTTAATAAAAAAAATTTTATAATATTTTTTCGAACATATGTACATATTTACACATATATACACACACATATAATTATATACTTTTATATATATATATATATATATATATATATATAAGATACTAACAGAATCAATTATTCCGATCACATTTTCACGAACTGATAAGAGAAGAGAATAACATTTTATTTACACACACATTATTTTTCACAAAGACTTCACCAACGTATATCTCGTAGTAGCATAAGAAACAATACATTGCGCAATTACGAATATAAATTAAAGAAACTAAAAATCTTACCCATATTGTTTTCTTTAATAGAACTTTATTTATTATAACTTATATTGAGTATTTTGCTGTAAATGTTAACGTATAACCTTCAACACCTGAACTGCACTGAGCGAAAACTTGTCCGTCCATCAACCGAGAAAGTCGCTGCTGCTTTGGACGTAACACTTGAAGATGGAACTCTGAGAAATCGACCATCTCCTATATGTATTCTTCACTAACGGTTTCTTGACGGTTGTTGGTAATTCCGCCTGCTTTTGTTTTATTCTTTGAGAATAGAAATAGCACATGCCTAAGCTTAATATCACCTTTTTCTATTCATTTGCTCAGTTTTCATACATGTAATTAATTCTATGTAATCTCATAAGATGTTGCAAAATGAAATTTTTAAAATCATTTATTAATATTAATAATAAGGCAAATTGCTGGGACTTCCCGTACCGTAATTAAAAATCTTGGTACAGAACCCAAAAAAATCTACAAAAAATGTGTATACATTATTTAACTAATAACATGTTGCAAAATAAAATTTTTCAAATCATTTATTGATATTAATATATAACTAGTGGCATCGTGGCATAATTTACAAATTGGCATCGTGCCATAATTTACAAATTGCTGGAACTTCCGGTACCGTAATTAGAAATCTTGGTACGGAACCCAAAAAAATTTACACAAAATGTGTACATATTATTAAAATTTCTATAAAATATCTGATAATTTGATGTACATATTAATTATGTCCAATAAACATCTTGGACCGCCAAAAGACATTTTCTTAACTTATTTTTATTGAGACTTCATAACCGCTGGGCCTGCTTTCATAAAAATGTGAACAGTTCTTCATCTTGTTTAAACAAGTAAAATATTTTTTGAATTATTAAAATCGGACGCTCCGTTCTCAAAAAATGAGCTATCATTTTTGGCACTTTTTGCTCCGTATCTTTGGAACGGCTAGACCTGCCTTTGCCAAAAACTAATCAGCACGTCTCCTTATCAATACCAATCGAATGTTTTTTGGATTATTCAAATCGGTTGATCGGTGTTCCCGAAATCGTCGACAAAATTTCATATCCGCACACGCATACATACACACACACATATACATCCATTTTTTCTAAATGTAAGGTATGCCAAAATATTCAGAAACCTTTGGAACGTAAAGATATATAAAAATTTTCATTTTCGATTTTTTATGCGATTACTATAACTTACCCTTACCGGAAGTATGCATATAATATATATTGATATAATAAAAAATATAAAGTATGCATTATACTTACTTCAGGTTTTTCATAAAATAGTATCTTCTTTTTATTTATAGCGATGAAAAATTGTTCTTGCCGCTAATGTATTATATTTCTGTAATTTGATGTATGTTATAGTAATCGCTCAAAAATCAAATTTTTTTGCATATCTCAGGGGTTTCTGAACAATTTTGTATACCGTAGAAAAAACGGATGTATGTTGTGTGTGGATGTAAATTTTTTGTCCACGTTTTCGAGAGCAAGGATCAACCGTTTTGAACCGTTTTTCAAAATACATTCAATTCGTATTGACGGGAGAACGTGCTGTTTTTTGGCAAAGGCAGGTCTAGCCGTTTCAGAGATACGAAACCAAAAGTGCCAAAAAAGCTCTTTTAAAGAGAACGGATCATCTGACTTGAATGATTCAAAAAACATTATGCTTCAAAAAACATTATGGGTGCTGAGCCTACCCATCAATCCTCAAAATATGATAGGGCCTAATAGGTGTAACTTAACCACTGGCTGCCTACCACAAAAAAACGAGCCCACCCATCAAAAATTTGCTTCCGACGCCACTGTGCTTGTGTTGACATCGTGAAAGAATGAGATTTTTTTCTGGATGTAAAACATTTTTTTTTATAAAATTAAAAATTTAATTTTAAAAAATATATTAATCGGAATTTCACTTCACTTATTAATCGAAAATAAATAATTTTAACTATACCATTCAGTTTTCTTAGAAATATGGAATATAATTATATTCATTCTGTCTAGGATTGATTAAGTTTTGTTCATTTACTTTTATGTAAACTTACATAAACGTCATTGTCCAATTTATAAGCTCTTATATTTTGTCTATATAAAACGAATAATAAAAGTTACAGTCAGGGCAGGATTTAGAAATTTGGCGCCCTGGGGCAGTGACAAAAATGCCGCCCCATTCCAGGATTTTTACTTAAATAGTTTTTATATAAAAAATCATTTCAAATTCATTACGTATTACATACTATAAATAGTGGTTCTTGGCATCACACATTAAGGCAAATTGCTGAAACATTCTGTACCGAAAATTAAAATTAAAAAAAAATTGAAACATTTTGAAAACTTTGAAAAAATTGAGTTTTTTATATTTTTCTAAAGCGATCGCGCTGCTTTGGCTGCGTAGAGGCATGTAATTTTCAGCACTGAAAGCTTCGGTAACTTGCCTTAAGACATAATGCCATGCGTCACTAGTTTAATTTTTATTTTGGCGCTATAAGCTTGAAAGTGCACAAATTCGTCATCTTAAGAGTGCTCGAAAACTGAATAACATATATTTCTTAAACTTTCAGCTTGTTTACCAATCTTTTATTAGCAAAATTGCCAAATTATGCCGCCCCCGAAAATTTGCCGCCCTAGGCAGTAGCCCTGACTGACCCTACTGTAAATCCAGCACTGGTTACAGTATTTACAATAATATATATATAAAAACATTCATAATTCTTCGAATATTTCATTATGATACGAGAAGTTCTAACGACTCATGCACAACTAGTTTATTTAAAAATTGTATTCATTATAACTATATAACTATCAAGGGGAGATAAAAATTATTATGTGAGAGAGAGTTTAAAATTCTGAAGACGTTTAATAATAGAAAAGTTTATTACCACTCGATGTGTTAATGTATTCCTGAATTTGGTTATAGTAGTTTTTTCATACACCTTTCTTATTTCAACATATTTTAAAATGGTTACAACACTAATAACACATATTTGAGCTTTTCAACTTTTTAGATGTTAATATAACATGTTAAAATAACTGGAAAAAAATGTGGAACGCTTCACGATTTTGCGTGTCATCCTTGCGCAGGGGCCATGCTAATCTTCTCTGTATCGTTCCAATTTTAGTATATGTTCTGCCGAAGCAAGAACACTTCACAACGTTCCCAAATTGTATTTATACTTAAACATTCTAGCTATACGCCACAACGCGAGTTAATCGCGAGGGGTTGTAGCGCCATCTGTTAGAATTATGGTGACAATTTTAAATTCAATCTTACAACTTATTATTATAATTTGCATGTTGAATAATATTTAATGAAATCAAAAAAAAAATGTGGAACGCTTCACGATTTTGCGTGTCATCCTTGCGCAGGGGCCATGCTAATCTTCTCTGTATCGTTCCAATTTTAGTATATGTTCTGCCGAAGCAAGAACACTTCACAACGTTCCCAAATTGTATTTATACTTAAACATTCTAGCTATACGCCACAACGCGAGTTAATCGCGAGGGGTTGTAGCGCCATCTGTTAGAATTATGGTGACAATTTTAAATTCAATCTTACAACTTATTATTATAATTTGCATGTTGAATAATATTTAATGAAATCAAAAAAAAATGTGGAACGCTTCACGATTTTGCGTGTCATCCTTGCGCAGGGGCCATGCTAATCTTCTCTGTATCGTTCCAATTTTAGTATATGTTCTGCCGAAGCAAGAACACTTCTTAACGTTCCCAAATTGTATTTATACCTAAAACATCCTAGCTATACGCCACAACGCGAGTTAATCGCGAGGGGTTGCAGCGCCTTTAAATTCAATCTTACAACTTATTATTATAATTTGCATATTGAATAATATTTAATAAAATCAAAAAAAATGTGGAACGCTTCACGATTTTGCGTGTCATCCTTGCGCAGGGGCCATGCTAATCTTCTCTGTATCGTTCCAATTTTAGTATATGTTCTGCCGAAGCAAGAACACTTCACAACGTTCCCAAATTGTATTTATACTTAAACATTCTAGCTATACGCCACAACGCGAGTTAATCGCGAGGGGTTGTAGCGCCATCTGTTAGAATTATGGTGACAATTTTAAATTCAATCTTACAACTTATTATTATAATTTGCATGTTGAATAATATTTAATGAAATCAAAAAAAAAATGTGGAACGCTTCACGATTTTGCGTGTCATCCTTGCGCAGGGGCCATGCTAATCTTCTCTGTATCGTTCCAATTTTAGTATATGTTCTGCCGAAGCAAGAACACTTCACAACGTTCCCAAATTGTATTTATACTTAAACATTCTAGCTATACGCCACAACGCGAGTTAATCGCGAGGGGTTGTAGCGCCATCTGTTAGAATTATGGTGACAATTTTAAATTCAATCTTACAACTTATTATTATAATTTGCATGTTGAATAATATTTAATGAAATCAAAAAAAAAATGTGGAACGCTTCACGATTTTGCGTGTCATCCTTGCGCAGGGGCCATGCTAATCTTCTCTGTATCGTTCCAATTTTAGTATATGTTCTGCCGAAGCAAGAACACTTCTTAACGTTCCCAAATTGTATTTATACCTAAAACATCCTAGCTATACGCCACAACGCGAGTTAATCGCGAGGGGTTGCAGCGCCTTTAAATTCAATCTTACAACTTATTATTATAATTTGCATATTGAATAATATTTAATAAAATCAAAAAAAATGTGGAACGCTTCACGATTTTGCGTGTCATCCTTGCGCAGGGGCCATGCTAATCTTCTCTGTATCGTTCCAATTTTAGTATATGTTCTGCCGAAGCAAGAACACTTCACAACGTTCCCAAATTGTATTTATACTTAAACATTCTAGCTATACGCCACAACGCGAGTTAATCGCGAGGGGTTGTAGCGCCATCTGTTAGAATTATGGTGACAATTTTAAATTCAATCTTACAACTTATTATTATAATTTGCATGTTGAATAATATTTAATGAAATCAAAAAAAAAATGTGGAACGCTTCACGATTTTGCGTGTCATCCTTGCGCAGGGGCCATGCTAATCTTCTCTGTATCGTTCCAATTTTAGTATATGTTCTGCCGAAGCAAGAACACTTCACAACGTTCCCAAATTGTATTTATACTTAAACATTCTAGCTATACGCCACAACGCGAGTTAATCGCGAGGGGTTGTAGCGCCATCTGTTAGAATTATGGTGACAATTTTAAATTCAATCTTACAACTTATTATTATAATTTGCATGTTGAATAATATTTAATGAAATCAAAAAAAAATGTGGAACGCTTCACGATTTTGCGTGTCATCCTTGCGCAGGGGCCATGCTAATCTTCTCTGTATCGTTCCAATTTTAGTATATGTTCTGCCGAAGCAAGAACACTTCTTAACGTTCCCAAATTGTATTTATACCTAAAACATCCTAGCTATACGCCACAACGCGAGTTAATCGCGAGGGGTTGCAGCGCCTTTAAATTCAATCTTACAACTTATTATTATAATTTGCATATTGAATAATATTTAATAAAATCAAAAAAATGTGGAACGCTTCACGATTTTGCGTGTCATCCTTGCGCAGGGGCCATGCTAATCTTCTCTGTATCGTTCCAATTTTAGTATATGTTCTGCCGAAGCAAGAACACTTCACAACGTTCCCAAATTGTATTTATACCTAAACATCCTAGCTATACGCCACAACGCGAGTTAATCGCGAGGGGTTGAAGCGCCATCTGTTAGAATTATGGTGACAATTTTAAATTCAATCTTACAACTTATTATTATAATTTGCATGTTGAATAATATGCATTTTGCAATAAAAAAAAAAATGTGGAACGCTTCACGATTTTGCGTGTCATCCTTGCGCAGGGGTCATGCTAATCTTCTCTGTATCGTTCCAATTTTAGTATATGTTCTGCCGAAGCAAGAACACTTCTTAACGTTCCCAAATTGTATTTATACCTAAAACATCCTAGCTATACGCCACAACGCGAGTTAATCGCGAGGGGTTGAAGCGCCTTTAAATTCAATCTTACAACTTATTATTATAATTTGCATATTGAATAATATTTAATAAAATCAAAAAAAATGTGGAACGCTTCACGATTTTGCGTGTCATCCTTGCGCAGGGGCCATGCTAATCTTCTCTGTATCGTTCCAATTTTAGTATATGTTCTGCCGAAGCAAGAACTCTTCCCAAAGTTCCCAAATTGTATTTATACCTAAACATCCTCGCTATACGGCGCAACGCGAGCTACTCGCTTAGGGATGTATCGCCATCTCTTATCATCGGTTCATAATGATATTCAATTATTAAATATTCTTTAAAATGATACTTTTTTTTATTTACGTGTTGAATAATATTATTTTTTGTGACATCTTAGCGTAGATGAGTTTGAATTACAATTTGATTCATCATCGTCATCAAATCCATTCATATTTCTAAAAATTTGTTTATATATTTTCACTCACCTCAACGCCGTGTTCAATTTTAATAAACCCGTGTCTGCGTATAATTTTGCATAGTAGTTTCGAGTGCTTTCTTTAATAAGAACTGATTCAACTGCTTAGTTTTATAATTTAATATTTCAGATAGCCATTACGTACATTTTTTCTCTTTCTAGGTTTCGTTTCTTCGTAATTAATTGTTGATTTTTTTCGATGATTTTGATGGATTTCGAGGTGATATGTTGCAATCAGCTAGTTATTTTTATACTAAACATTCTATACTCGAAATATTGGTATGGCAAAACTACATTTGCCGGTTCAGCTCGTATAATATATGATATGCATTCCGTTAGTACAATTCGTTTTATTAACGGATTTAGTAAGCTACTAGCGGATTTTCTGTGAAAACTGTCACATTAGGGAAAAACCTTGTGAAGTTATGATGCAGTCCAATCCGTTCATTTGCTAATGATAGATATCTACGCACACGACCGCACGGTGATGCTTCGAGCAATTTGAAGATCCTTTTTTCCACTAAATTGTGTACAGAAAAATGTCTTCTATATTACGTAGTAACAAGTTTGTACGATACTTTTGCGGGATTACTCGCAATTTAACATTGAATGTAAAAGACACCGCCAGTAACACAATTCAACAAAATCTTTATGTTTGCAGCGGCTCAGCCCAGTGAGTGACTAACCTATAATGTTCTTGATAGCATTATGCAATATATTCAATATAATAACATTTAAGCTATTAAGATCAGAATAAGCATAGTTAAATACCTATGATCTATTGACCTGAACACTTGTCATAATTCACCAGCAAATGTTTTCTAACACTGTTATATTAATTGGTCAATTTAAATTTCAGTGGATTTTCTACCTCTATTGCTTCATTTAAACCAAATGAATTCAACTTAGATAAATCTTTACAAAGAATTGATCAAGATGTTCGACGATCAGGCAGGATTTCTAAAAGAGATATTGAAGAAGTTCTGGATGAAATACGTCATAGTCGATCTGCAAATAGTTCTCAGTCTTTACTAGTCATCCGATGTTGTGGTATGAATTATATTTTAACTGTGTATTAATTTGTTTTGTAGTTTGATTATGAACTTATACTGAAATGCAAGTGAAAATGGCATAATTTCTTTAAGAGTTGAGAAATTGACTGAATCTTTGAATTTTTTTTATTAAAAATGGCCAAAATAAATTGGTGTTAGTTATAACAGATTATATCTAAGTATGCACAAAATATATTCAATTAACCTTTCATAATTTGTGATCTCAAACATCTCATAAATTCATTGAATACAAAACTAAGCGAGGATATTTGATATAAAACCTTTGGATTAAATTTAATTAAATTCAGAAATGAAACATTCTAGAACAGATGTTAATATATTATATGTTATGCACTAATAATATATTTTATATATAATAATATTACACAAATAACGTAATTGCTAATATCTTCCTAAATATGGGAGTAGTTCTAGTTTTCATTTATAAAGGAAAGTTATAATGCCACATTTTAGATCATTTATTACTGAAACTATTTGATTTGTATATTTTATATGAATTTCATTCATTTATAACCTTCACACTTACCATACTGAGAGTAACAGTTAATGTATTTAATTTTGTATATATGTATATAATATATATGGTAGTCTGACCAAAGGCAGGTCTATGGTTTGAAAGCCCTTTTCCTTTCTTCTTTATTATTCCCATTACTATTTTATCATAAATCAACACTTTTTATACGCTTTTATGAAATTTCCTTTGCTAACTTCTGCTTCCATATTTCCTGTGCTTTTTGCATTAGGTTTCCTATATTTTCTCTTCTGCCAAGATAATTTTTTTTTTTTTATTATTTTAGTTTTTAACATTAACTTTAAGAATTTAACTTCAATATGAAGTAATTGTCAAATGTTTTATTTTATAATTAAATTAATAACAATAAATCTAGGAAATTTGGTACCTGAAGAATTGCCAGAAGTACGAACACGACTGGTAAAAGAAATATGGAGCACACTTGAGAGACTTAATGTTCCGATGGATGTATCTCACTATAATGCCCTGTTAAGAGTATATTTGGAGAATGAACATAAATTCTCACCAACTGAATTCTTAGCTCAAATGGAAGCTAAAGGAATTGAGCCCAATAGGTGCCTATATTTTTCTTTTTTTCTACCTATTATATCAATCTTGTGGCAACTTTCATATTATCTACAGGGTAACTTACCAGCGGTTAATATCACAATATTGCCAAGAAGGTGATATCGAAGGAGCTACAAAAATTTTAGAATTCATGAGAGAAAAACAGTTACCAGTAAATGAAAATGTATTCAATGCTCTTATAGTCGGCCATTCACAAGTAGGGTGAGTAACTGACACAATTTTTAACAAGAAATCAAATTTTTTACAAGAAATCAAATAGTACTGAAATGTATTCTTTTATCATATTATTGATATTATCAATACTATTTTTATATTTTTATCTTTTAGAGATATGGATTCAGCTAAAGACATTTTAACAGTGATGGGACAAGCTGGCCTTGAACCGAGCGCAGATACTTATACCGCTCTAATGTGTGGATATGCTAAAAAAGGAGATATAGAATCTATAAATAATATTCTACAAACCTGTGAAAGTAAAGAAATATATTTTTTGGATAAAGACTTTATGGATATTGTGTATACTCTTACAATAAATGGACACAAGGATAAAATAGATTCCATATTGAATTGTGTAAAAAAATCTTTTGGCTATAATCATGATGCAATTAATGTTATTTTAAGATTAATAAACAATGGTTATGAAGATGTCGGTTTAACAATAATGAAAACAATGGTAAGGCCAGACAAAATTGAAGAGTCTTCAAATAGCACTCTGGGTACATTCTTCATTCGACAGCTGATCAAAGCAAACAGACCTTTTGATTATGTTATGAAAATTGTTAGGCAATTAGAGGAGGAGGGGATAAATAATAAAGCATTTTCAATTGCAATGGAAAATGCTTTCCAACATGGAAATATGGAAACAGTTTTGGGTGCTCTTAATGAGCTAAAAAAGGCTGGAGAAACAATAAGACATCATTATTTGTGGCCCCTGATCTGTCGTGTGAGTAAAGAAAAGGATGATGAGAAAATCATTCAAGTTTTACGCATGTATATGCAATTTGATTTAATACCAAATGGAGAAACTTTGAGAGATTATGTTTATGAAAATCTGCAAGAGAAGAATCCGCATCGAGCCATCAGTTTGATTCGAACTGCAGGCCTTTCAGAAGCTTTATGTGCAAGCACTTCAGTTATGAATTTATTAGTAAATAACAAATTCAAGGAAGCCGCTGATGTAGCTGCTGCGTATCCAGCATATCATTCTCCTTATTTGATCCGGAGACCATTAAACTTATGTTTAGCGAAAACAGGTATGTAATCTGTATCTGTAAGAATAATTTATCATTTTAATTATTACTAAATTTCTTTTAACCCTCCGTCGGTCAGAGTGGTCTGGCCAGACTTTTTCCGACTTCAATTTAAAAAAAAAAATATTTCTAGTAATCCTATCGACTTGAAATTTCTTGACTTTTCCTAAAATTTCATTAGCTGTCGATCGATGAAAAAATCGGGACGAAAAAATGTACAGAAGGATGATTATAAGAATATTAACTTTTTTATACTTCGAACGATCGGAGTGGTCTGTCTAGACCACCCATACATTTTGTATGAAATATACGCTTTTTGATATATGTAAACTAGTATTTTGGCTTTTTTCTCATATTTTCTATTCAAACTGCGTTTTATATATTCTTTGCTATGTGTTGTAACATGAACGTTAGTATATTAATGATGAGAGTTCCTTGAAAACCTAACTTTTATTGGTCATCGCAAACATTAAAAATCGGATGAGTAATGCGCACATTATCAACAATTTTTCTACCCGTACTGCATTTGAAAATTTTTTTGGCAAACCTGTAGTGAGATTATATTCTCAACTTGAATTTTACAGCTCAGAGGCTTAAAAAGATGAAACACTAAAGTAGTAGTAGAACAGGAAACAGTATTTAGTACTGTGCCTCATAGAATAAGCTAGTTTAAGGAATTTAAATTACACATGGATCATGCACAACTTATGCAATGAATATAACTATTTACTTCATATTAACTTTATAACATGAACGTCTATTTTGTTTCCACTATCATTTTTCAATTTAAATCTCTTTTTTTTTTTAAGGTGACGTTGAAACGTATGTTAATATTCTTCATATTGTGAATGCCAATATGGAAAGACGTGAATCTGCAATGATGCAGCAAAAAAATGAAGAGGAAGATATGGCCACTAATGATCAGAATAATTTTGGCAAATTTAATAGTACTGGCTTAGCATTGACAGATCTGACATTTTTATCAGCTAAACAATGGAAACCCTTAATGGAATCAGTTTTGAAAGGTCTTATTGAAAAGGGCCTGGGAATAAATAATCACCAAGCTGAAATTATTCAAGAGAGATTAGGTGATAATATTACAGCAGAACTTTCAGAGAGTACGTTTCATCTGGAG
>NW_020537324.1:34168098-34306946 GCF_003426905.1 Ctenocephalides felis | reverse complement strand
CAATGATAATTGTAGCTGAACAGAAGAAAATAAAATTTATACACAAGATTTCAACAAAGCATTTGTTTAAAAACAATAATAGCAATTTGTATGTATATTATTCAGAATAAAATTCCAGAATAAAATCATCCATTCCAGACTTTGTTCTTATAATAAATATTTCGAGAATTAAAGTATTAAAATTTCGTTTCAAATCAAGTTCAAATGTCTGGAATCACAGTTAGTACAGATCTCAAAAGATCAATAATGTTCAGCTTTCATATAAAATGTATTTTTAAAATCAACATTTTTTATCAAATATCCCCTATAAATTTATTTACTTATTCTATAATATTATAATCCATATATCATGCACACCTACAAAAGAGGAAACTAAATCATAGCGTGAAATTTTGGGGTAGTTTAAGTTAATTCTTGTTGAAACGCTAACACGTGCAAACGAATTATGATTAATTCTGTAAGGTCAAAGTTCGCAATGGTCATGATTCCCCCTCAGTTTTCCTTGTTTGTTACAAAATTGCAGCCGACGCATTCCTGCGCTACAAAGAAGTAATTTTCTACTAAATACGATTTAATATCTAATCCGATATAGAGACTAGGTGCGTATAGGAAGTTGTCATATGTTGGATAAACTATCAGCTGATATCCACTACAACTTTAGTCAAATACACCAGGTGTATATTTTATTATAGAAAAGTAGAAACTGATAGATTTTTTTTAATTTCCCGTCATATATCTACATAAGACATTTGACATTTTGTTTGCTGGAAAACTATTTTTAAAAATTGCAAACATTTCCATAAAAACTGTCATTTTTGCACATTTAGCTCTGTATTTTGCCAAAATGATACCTGCCTTTTCCAAAAGTAATCACTACTTCTCCCCATCATTACGAATTGAATCTTTTTTGGATCATTCGTATCAGATGCTCCGTTCTCTCAAAAACACAATTTCTATTTTCTGCACTCTTTGCTCCGTATCTCCAAAACGGCTGGCTAACCTGCCTTTGCCAAAAACTAATCAGCACATCTCCCTATCTATAGGAATCGAATATTTTTTAACCATTCAAATCGGTTGATCTATGCGCTCGAAAACGTGGGCGTATAATTGTATCCGCACATACATACACACAGACGCACACAAAGACATAAATTTTTTTAAGGTATGCCAAAATGTTCAGAAACCTGCAAAACGTGAAAATAGGCAAACATTTTCAATTTCGCCTTTCAATTTTTAAATAAGGCGGGGCCATTAAAATGCCAAATTAAATTTCTTTATAATTTATAGAAAAGAATGAAATAAAAGCGGAAATTGGTAAAACTGAAAATGTATAAATTTGTTACATGAATTTTTTTTGTATTTACGCTCATATTGCTTACTTGCTCTTGCAATATTAAAACCTTAGTGCAATGCACAAATACGTTTTCAAAATATTTTTATACATAAAAATATTTTCATAGTCTAATTTCAAAATCAATAAAATCCTAAACTATTAAATCGATTCAGATTTTGAGCAATTTTGATCCTAAACTAATTCAAAGAATCGAATGATAATATTATTTGGATAGCACTTTTATGAAAAACTTGATAAGGGGGAAAAAAAAAATGAATATTTACTTTATAATCAATTGGTACCCATTAATTATGTATTTTATTATTTACGAGTACATTATACCTATGATCAGAATTCTTTTAATAATTATATATCTATATTGTGATTAGTTAAGGGGTATTTTGAGGCTTCAATATTTGAAACTGTATTCGAATCGTACAATACGATGATCATCCCTTCTTTATGCAAATGTTCCGGTACATTTAAATAAAGAGTAACATTTAGTGCAGCTGTATGCACAAGTGTTATGCTAATTCATTCAGTCAAAATATTTAGAGTGATTTGAATGCTTTAATATCACGAAACATTTAAAAAATAATTCAATAAAAATGAAGAAATTATTTTCGGAATAATTGGAATAAAACTGGATAAATAAACCCGCGCGTTTTCCGAATAAATTTATGGGAGCATGAATTTTGCTAAGAATTAAGTTAGATAATAATTTTTCTAGATTTGTTGATTTTTAAAATTTATCATACCATAATTATGTTTGTGAATTGCACAAAATCAAAAAAATAAATTTAAAATTAAATTAAAATACAAAATTACTTCCTTTTATCTGGATAATTTGTGTCTGATTAGAATTTAGTGTAATAGCAGATGTGCTGATTAGTTTTTAGCAAGACAGGTCGAGTCGTTTCGAAGATACGGAGCAAAAGGCAAAAATAACAGTTATTATGAGAACACCTAATTAAAAAAAATTGCTTGTGTTGACCATGCGAATGATTAGTTTTTGAAGAAGGCAAAATTTGTTTTATTTCAAAATTTCTAAAAAAATATAATTTTTAATGTTTTAATATCTAAAATTATTGGGATTTCAATTTCAATTCAGACTGTAAACATTTAAAATAAAATTTTTCGAATTTTCGTACATTACAGTACGGCCTCATTAGTTTTTTTTAATTTTCATACAATGAAAGTGTGTATTCATATTTACTCTTCAAATGTTTTGTTCCACCTGTGATCAGATTGGAAATAATTAAAATTATTTTAACAATTAAAATTTTTTGTCTAGCAAATTTGTTTGGCTCAGGCAGATTCAGCCGTTCCGAAGATACGGGTCAAAAAGTGCGAAAACGGTATTCAATTTATGAGAGAACGGAGTGTCCGATTTGAATGATTCAAATAACATTTTGTTTGTATTGACAAAATGAAGAACTGATAAGAGGCAGGTCTAGCGGTTTCAGAGATTCAATGAAAAAAAAATGCAATTTGGCGGACAAATGTTTAGCCGTTAGACTACGCACTTCGATATTTCAAAATTTCAAATTACAAAAAAAACAAATTTGAAAAATGTCAATTTAAAAAAAAATAAAATTTAAAAAAAGAATCTTATACTCGTATTTTTTGGTACGAGAAGTTCAACCAATTTGCCTTAAGGCACGATGCCATGCATCACTAGTTATAACTTATAATAATTGTAGATTAATTGTATATTAAACTAAAAACGCAAAAATGATTCTCTTTAGCTCTTTTACATAGTATTTGGCATAATTGACAAATGTTTGTTGATAATGTTATAATATGCAATATAGAAATTATTACTGTTTATCATATACGAACTCTAAAATTTTGATTGGCATCTGTTAGGATTAAAACATGATCATTTTGAATATTAGTTTTATACTCCTTAAAGACGGATATGGGATTATTTTGAAACGGATATTGCATATAAAGGAATAGCACCCTTTGCTAAAGGGCGTTATGCAAAAAATTCATTATACAGTTTATGAGTAATAGATCTACAAATGATAAAATTTATGCCCATGTATAATCTATATAAATTTCTTCAGTAATTTCAGTGTTCAAATAATGAATTTAAATTAAATATTTAATTGTTTTATTAATCCTCTGTGAAATTGTAAAAGATGTATTGGGTTTTCGGAAAGTAACTTCGTTTTTTATAGACATTTTGGCACGTAATTTTCGTACAATAATACTTTAATAGATTATGTATCGGCAGTTTTGATCGACAATTTTTTGTCATATTTCTGGTATTAGCATAATCCGAAATCATAAAATTTTTGGTCGTTATTGGCAAAAAACTGCAACAAAGTGCATTTTGACAGGCTGATTTGAGGTAAAGGTTTTACCGCCTAAAATTTTTTTTAGTGGCCGGAACAAATAATGGTCTGATGATGGCAGGTCTGAATCATTGAGTCCATTCAGCTCAAAAGCTTCTGGCGATTGACCAAACTTATGTGATGCATGGCGTCGTCTTGATGCAGGACTATACCTTGCTTGTGCATTAATTTATCCTGGAAAAGCTGAAAAATGAACAACTTCTTTAAAATCTTACCAACACACTACATCACTTTTTCTGGCAAATTTCACCTTCTGCACCTGTTTCAAGTAGGTTCTTTTTTTTGTTTGCGTGTATTGTATTCTTTTATCCCATTTGACATTCCTAGTGACAATTCGCTTCAAAACCTGATAATTTTCAAGACTTTTCAGAGGCGAATTGCGGACGCCAGTGCAACGACACAGGTTTCTTTCTGAAAATCTCAGATAATTTGAGTGGCCATGAACTATTAAATTTGATAAATTTTTATTCAATGGGATCTCATGTATTGTTATTCGTAGGTTTGCATCAACTAATGCCTTTCTCGCGTCTTGATCAGCTTCAACCGTACATCTTGGACTTGGTGCATCTTGGACATCAAAATACCAAAAATGAAATTTAACGAACCAATTTTGGCACTGTCATACTATCAACACGTCATTTCCGTACACATCGGTCAATTTCATTTTGACCTGGATCTTTGAACAGTATTTTACCTTTTCTATAGCAAAAGAGTAAAATGTGTCGAAAATGCTGCTTAATTCTTTCCGTATTCAAAGTGGCACCATCCAAAAATTACTGGATGTAATTGATTACAATTTTTTACACGCAAGCCTTAAAATATAAGTATTCAAATCATATAATAATTATAGGGCTTAAGTGTGATGTTAAGTTCAAAAAAGTATTGCTAAATTCTGGTGTTAAAAAACGAAGTGACTTTCCGAACAACCTTATATATAATTTAAAAAATGCTAAATATATGCAAAGAAGTGCTAATAACAGTATTTTATTATATAACAAGATTTATCAATAAACCGTAATTCGGTAAAGTTATTGAAAAAATTATCACTAAATAAATTATAATTATTTTGCCATGTTTTACAATCGAGAATATTTGTTTCACATATAAATATGATTAAATAATTATGAAACAAATAATATTTTATTTGTAAAATAGTAAATCTTTAGTATTTGAAACATGTACTTTTAACTAATATAAAAAATAACGTATGATAGTGAAATATCTATTTTCAGTTTTATATTTTGTATAATATTATTTTCAACTAGCTGTAAGTGGAATTCTGTCTTAGGGCAATTAAGGCATCGTGCCTTAAGGCAAATTGCTGAAACTTCCCGTACCAAAAATTATTTTTTTTTAAAAACGATTAACATTTTTGAAAAAAATTTACTTCAAAAAAATAAGATTTTTGAGAAACTATAAATTGGACAAAAAATTACTTTTTTTTGAAAAAAAAATTTTTTTTAAAAAAAAAAATTTAAATTTCTTTTTTTTTTTTGAAAAAAAAATGTTTTCTTTATTTTGACATACTTTGGAAGATCTGACCTTTTTTCAAAGCAATCGTACTGCTTTAACTGCATAAAGACGAAATATCAAAGCGCGTAAGCGCCGCGTCGCCGTCTAACGCGTAAACATTGGTACGGAACCCATAGGAATGTAAACAAAATTCATACTTATTGTTAAAATCTCTATAAAATATCTGATAATTTGATGTGCATATGTCTAATGATCATTTTTGACGGCCAAATGGCATTTTTTTTTACTTTTTTCATTAGATCTCCGAAACCGCTAGACCTGCCTTTATGAAAATTTGGTCAATTCTTCATCTTGTCAATACAAGTAAAACGTTTTTTGACTTATTCAAATTGGACACTCCGTTCTCTTAAAAACTGAGTTACCGTTTTCGGCACTTTTTGCCCCGTATCTTTGGAACGGCTAGACCTGTCTTTGCCAAAAACTAATCAGCACGTCTCCTTATCAATACGAATCGAATGTTTTTTGAATTATTCAAATCGGTTGATCCGTGTTCCCGAAATCGTCGACGAAAATTTGTATCCGCACATACATACACACACGCACATACATACATACATACACACACACACACACACACACACACACACATACATCCATTTTTTCTAAGGTATGCCAAAATGTTCAGAAACCTCTGAAACGCAAAGATATATAAAAATTTTCATTTTCGATTTTTTTGCGATTACTATAACTATCCCTACGGGAAGTTAATAAATTCCACGCTCATACTTTTATTGCAAAATTAGTTAATAAAGATATCTACTAGGGTGGCATATCAAATTTATTTACACCATGAAATAATATGTAAGCCGTACACTTTTTGAAGCTGTACCACACATTTCTTATATTTTAACAAATATCAGAACTACGTGTTCTATAAGCTGTTTCTGCTGTACATTTTAGTCTAGTATTTCTCGAGAAATTATCAATCGCTTCCTTATCAATAGCAATCGAATGTTTTCTGAATCACTCAAATCGGTTGATCCGTGTTCTCGAAATAGTCGCCAAAAAATTGTAGCCGCAAATACATACACACACATATATCTATTTTTTCTAAGGTGTGCAAAAATGTTCAGAAAACTTTGAAACATAAAAATATATAATTTTTTTTCGTTTTTTGCGATTACTATAACTTACTCTACATGAAGTTAATAAAGAGAAAAGAAAAGTTGAAAATTGCATTATTAAAATTTTATAAATTGTTGAATTAAGTTAGTTTTATAGAAATGCCACTTTTTATATTCTATAGTTACACAAAATACATGAATAATGTTAGTACAACAATGGAAATTAATTTTTTAATAAAAAGTAAAACAATCGATAACATTGTAATATATTTCGAGCTATATCCACCCTATATGCCTAGCTTCCAAGCCAACAGCTTGATAGGCAATTGGTGCGGATTCACCCTAAACGCCGCCCATTCGCGGATGTTTTCCGGCCAATCAGAAAAGCGAGGCATGTTTTCCCCGTCGAGGTTTCCATGATCCTGGGGTGTATTCGCAAAATTATATTTAAATCCCAAATACCGAGGGATGAATATGACACAACGTCAAGTGCGCCCGAAGTGCAAGGTGTAACCAAAAGCATTTGGAAATAAGTGGCAAATATATTAAATCTTAATAGATCAAAAGAACTTGTTTAAACAAGTTGAATATATTTATGTTATTAATTGTTGTTTATCGAAAAGTGTAAAACAGCTAGTGGGTGTTTTTAAATTTTTGTATATGGCTTACCAAGGCGAGCCTCATGTCTGGGATAATAACAACACGGTAAATGTTTATTAAGTATTATTTATTTATTGGTTATTAAGTATTATTTATTACTTTATTTAATAAATGTAATTATTCATATTAAATTCTATACAGTTTTAAAATTAAGATATATTCAATTCTTCTTTCACCATAAAATAAAATAAATATATCGCATAAAACAATCCTGTTTTCCTTGCACTCGAAAGTTGAATTTATTTTTAAGTCATAATATTATTCCTTAATAAACCTAAATTTTACATTTATGTTCTAGTATAAGGTAGGACAGGGCATAAACATCCAATTTGACTTTGAGCAATTATATTGCGAAAACCAAACAAATTATATCACAACAAATAACTCATATTAACTATCTGACTATGTTCAGTAAAACTGCCAGCTAATCCACTATTGCAGAAATGAGTTTTTTTTGCTGTTTTTCAACCTATTACCCCCACACGCGGGGTAAAATAGGACAACCAAAAGGCAAACAGATCTAATGTCTTATTTTCAATTTTAATGAAATTTTACGAAATAATAAACATTATTCAACATTATTCAACCAATGCAAATTATAAATTGTATGGGTATATTTTGCACAGAGATAATACTGTATATAACCCTGATCTGGTATTTCGTCAGTAATATTCATCAGCCATGATGAAATATTTATTTATTTAATTAAACTTATATTAAATAGCTTTTATGCAACGTAAGTTACTTTTTAGTTGGCCCTTTTTATCCCACCCACATTTAAGCTTTTATAGGGGTTATATGAAAAAACTGTTTAAGCTAAGAAAAATAACAACGCATCTTATAAAATAATTAAATAAAGTATAGTTAAAAATTATCTTAAGGTCTCTCTAAAGTAAACAAAACAAAAGTGCTCAAAACCACAAAAAATAACGAAAAAAGAATTTTTGTTATGAATTTTTAAACATTGCCGTTTATCACCCGATAAGAACGTCGTAAGAATCAAGTGGCAGCTGGTTATACATCATTTTCAATCTACTATAAAATATTGATGTTAAAAAATTCTTAACTTTACTTGCATTTAGGATATAGTTCTAAGAGTTGGCGGGTTTCGAATGAGCCACACTTTACCCTACATATATATTTTGAATTTATTTCCCATCTGTTCTCTGTACCATGTCAGTAAAAATATTCTTATAGAAAAATGAATTAGAAACCAAATATAGGGCAAAAATACCATTTCTCTTGTCCTTTAGTAAACACAAGATCCACAATGAAATTTTATAAAATTAAAACCGCAGCAACCAACATTTTGTTTATATGTACATATGTTAGATTAGATAGTTCTTTTTTGTATTTCATACTTAGAATGAGAATAAACTAGGTGCAAGTGGTATTTTGCCCCAAGGCAAGTTGCATAAATTTTCAGAAATGTGCAATTAATCGACTTAATCAATAAGAATTGAGATTGGGCTATTTAGATTTACAGCTTATTTCGCTTGCGCTAAAAATAAATAAATACAATTTCCAAGTGACACCTTTCAAACTTATGCAGTTTGTATTAATTATATTGCATAGACACGCGCTCGTATATTCTAAAAGCCAGGGTTCCAACTCCAAACTCTAATAAATTTTTATAATTTAACCACTTTTCATATGCCTCTAATATTTTAGGACTCCCGTTTAGATAATTAACTCTATAGAGTTAACGGGAGTCCAATATTAATAAAATAATTAACTCAAAATGAGCGTATATATCATTAACTCAATATGATTAACTCAGACACATGGAGGAATAATTTTGCACGTTTTTGCTAATTATAAAAGAAGCTTGGCCAATCGCACTTATCGAGTAACATCGAATGTTTTTGAAATTTTTTAAATCAGTTTGGCCGTTTTTGAAAAAAACGTCTACAAAATGACTCACATACTTAAAGTTAATGTTTATGAAACAACTTTTTTATTTTGTTCAATTTAAGTTTCTATGGTTCATAATCAGTAGTAAATCACTTTATAAGGACAGTTTTAATAAATGGTCAGGGCACAATTCTCAGATCTAAGCAAATGTATAGAAAACTTTGTCATTTTATCTTTTTTGGCTGTCGCGATTTGGACGTAAAGAGCCAAGCAAAGTAGACTATGGGCCCTGATCAAGGATCACTCGAATTGCCACATAGAAAATAAGTTATATTTTGTCCAGAGCTTATTAAATATGGCTTTGCAAGCTTAATTACTAAAATTTCGTTCAAAAAATTTATGGTCTTCGAATTTCATCCTTGCTCAAGTACGGAAAACCATTTATAAAATATTTGCTTCTATCAGATTCCAGACAAAATTTGATACTAATTTTTCTATGTTATTCGGCATAACAAACATGACTATCAGCACAAGTTTTTACCATATTTTTGAAATCAAGGCAAATTCAGCATTACTTATAATCTTTGATTCCAACAAATTCCTTCTACACATAAATTACAAAATTACCTTTGTGGTTCGGTTTTTCTTGCAAAAACTGTTAAATTGTTCTGTGAAGGGGTCTGCGAGTAATTGGAATGTATGTTAACATGTTAATGTTTAGTTAATTTCATTAACTAAAAACCAATGTATGTTTGTAACAAATAACATTAAAGTTTTGTGTATACTGATGATCAAATTTTAATTGAATCAAATTGGCTCCGGTCCGTAAATGTAGTGTTAAAAACAATTGCTTTACATATAGATGGTGCCCTATGTCGAGAGAAAGTGAAATAGCTTTGAACCAAATTTCGGAAAATTAATTTATCATCGACCGTGCGTTATAACACGACATATCATCCCGTAATAATCCTCTTCAGATTTATTCGTGAAAACAAAAGGGTAAAGAATATGCCTAAAATAATATTTATATTATTATTAGTTACAATAATATTTAAACTAATAAACAGCAAAACATACAAACTGTTTGTAACTAGACGACATAAGTTTCGGTTATTGATAATACCATAAAATTAGTTAATGGATTTATAATAGTATAATAAGTAGCTGGTGAGCTATTAAGCTATTATTTCATTATATACAAATATTACTTCTATTTGATGAAATAAGAATATAGTCATATAAAAATATCATTTGCTCTTTCCCTTTGTACCATAATCAGAATAAAACGATAAGTCTGACAATATCTTAGCAGAAATGTTAATACATTTTGCATATATTCACACAGCATTATATTTGATTCAATAAAAAAATATTTCAGGGTCCAGAAATACCACCCTACACCTCAGATATGCCTTCTTACGGACCTTTATGGCATGGAGAGCCTCCACAAACTCTAATGCCATATCCAGAACTGCTGGCTGGGTTTCCGTGCGCTGATTTAGGTAATTACTTATAGTAAAAATTACAGTTCTGTAAAGACTATACAAAGTGAAAAATTGTATCCATACATATATATACACACACATCCATTTTCTCTGAGGTATGTCAAAATATTCAGAAACATTCACAACGTAAAGAAATGCAAAAATTTCCAATTTCGATTTTTGGACGATTATAATAACTTACCCTGTGGGAAGTTAAAAATACCTCCATTGCATACATGTTAGAAATTTTATACATTCGAGAGAACTAATAAAAAAAGTGAAAATAAAGTAATAATAAAAATAACAATTATAAAATAAAACAATAAAATCAATAAGGATTGTTGTTTATACGATTATAAATAAGATTATAAAATTTCTGGGGAAAATTGGACGCTTTTCTAAAAAAACTCTTTTCCCCAAGCAAACTGGATGATCACCAGCTATTTTCGCTAGTTTCTGATTTTATTTCATTTCATCGAACTAGATTGCATACACATCGGTGCGTTTAGCGCCTGCCTTAAATTTTTATTTTGCATTTCAATATTTTTTGATAATTTAATGATAAACTCTTCAGATTAATTTACTATCCAATCACAAGATATTTTACCTGCCTTTCCAAAAATTTGAACAGTTCTTCGTTTAGTCAATACAAATAAGATGTTTTTTGAATTATTCAAATCGGACGCTTCGTTCTCTCAAAAACTGAATTGCAATTATTGGCTCTTTTTGCCCCGTATCTCAAAAGCAGCTAGACCTGCCTATACCTAAAAACTAACTAACACGGCTCCTTATCAATACGAATCAATTGTTTTTTAAATTATTCAAATCGGTTATTCCATACTGTCGAAAATGTCGAGTACATTTGTTTGAACCATATACGTGAAGTTTAAAATTGGAAATCTTGGTACGGAACCCAAAAAAATACACAAATTGTTTACACATTATTAAAATATCTGATAATTTGATGTGCATATGCCCAATGAACATTTTTGACCGCCAAATGGCATTTTTTAACTTATTTTTATTGAGACCATAACCGCTGGACCTACCTTCCCAAAAATTTAATCAGTTCTTCATTTTGTTAATAAAAGTAAAATGTTTTTTGAATCATTAAAATCGAACTGAGTTACCGTTTTTGGCACTTTTTGCCCCGTATCTTTCACGTTTCCTTATCAATACGAATCAAATGCTTTTTGAATTATTCAAATCGGTTGATCCGTGTTCCCAAAATTGTCGACAAAAAATTGTATCCGCACACACACATACATTTTTTTCTCTAAAGTATTCCAAATGTTCAGAAACCTTTGAAACGATATATAAGAATTTTCATCTACGATCTTTTTGCGATTAGTATAACTTACCCTAGAGGAAGTTAAAAAAAAAAATATTTTTATTTACTTTTCAGTTCTATTTATAAATATTGTATTTTTCGATTTATCGATTTTTTTTCCACTGAAGTTTGGGAGTTTATGCGAATCACTTTCAGAAATCACTGTTCCAGATGATATTTATTATTTACAAAACAATACAAAAGGTCTGATATAGAATAATTTCTTCAATTGGAGAGATATTTCTAATAAAAACTATTTGTCAAATCTAGTACAAATTCACAATTTATTATTAGGCAAAATTCTGGAACTTGCTATAAGGTTCAGAGATTTATAGATGAGATCATTTAATTGTTATGTTACTCAACTCAACAGTTCTTAAGAAATATTAGCTATTTTGAAAATATTGCTACTTGATAACAAAACAGTTTATAAGCGCTAAGCTTTGTTAAATCAAGATTGATCGCTGGTAAACACTTTTGTAATTGTCTGCTTCTAACTCCCAAAATACGACAATATTCAGAATATCGGATAATGCATGCATAAATTATAAAATATAGTAAACTGTAACAAAATTATGCGAATTATAATAAAATATCTTAATAAAATTACCGAAAATAAGTTAAAAATCAATTTAACTGAACAGTAATTTACTTACTTAATAATTTTTGAATTTCATGCTAACAGTGTGGCCGCGACAACAATGTGGCGGCATGGTAGCACAACGTATTGGTAACGTGAGGACAATACCATCCCAAATTGGATCATCATCTTCCGCATCTTCAACGAGTACAAAGAAACCGCGTAGAAGGGTCGCCTCGGTCGCTCAAAGACGTGCGGCCAATATCCGAGAAAGACGAAGGATGTTCAATTTAAACGAAGCATTTGATAAATTAAGACGCAAGGTGTTTATGGCGCAATAGATAAAATTGACAAATTTTTTTTTTTCTACCCAGAAAACTACCTTTAGTTATTTTTTCTAATAATCTCACATCTTTGCACTAGATGTCCTTTCATTGTAATATGTGGTATTTAAGGGAGCGTCCATTAATTACGTGATCGATTTTTTAAAGATTTGAACCCTCCCTCCCCCTTGTGTGATACATGGTGATATTCAAAGTTGCCCCCCCCCCTTACACTACGTGTATTTTAGTTACGAGAAAAAATTGTAAAATTTTTAATTTTTTTTTTTGAAAATGTTTGATTTTTTTTAAATCAGGTAAAAAATAAATACACGTGATATCTTACTTTACCCCTTCCTTCCTCACGTGATATTTCGTCAACCCCCCTCCCCCTGAAAACCTCACGCGATTAATGGACGCCCTTTAAAATATATAAACAGGATCTTAACCCTTTGCACTTCGTAGGCGTTGCTATTGTGCCACTCCACTAACACTAAAGGTGCTTTTATTACTCCTGCTGCTTAAACAAAATATAACTATTAGTGGTGCATGACTAGTACCTTAAAGCAAATTGCTGGAACGTGAATAATATAATTTAAAAATTTTGGTAACTTCTAAAAAATTGTATTTCTGATTGTATTACAAAGATCTTCTCATTTTAAAAATTTTGAAATTTTTGACAAAATTTTACTCTCTTCAAACCCATTCAAGTCTGTTGAACCATACTGTCAAAAAGACATTTAAATGAACTTTAAACATTATAAATCTTGGTACGGAACCCATAGATATAAAAACAAATATTATACTTTGCATTAAAATCTCTAAATAATATCTAATAATCTGACGTGCGTAAAGATCATTTTTGACTGTCAGATCGGCATCTCTTTTAACTTTTTTCTGGATCTGCGAAACCACTGGACTTACCGTCCCAAAAATTTAATCAGTTCTTCACATTCATACAAGTCAATTGCTTTTGAAATCATTCAAATCGGACGCTCCGGTCTCTCAAAAACTCAATTGCAATTTTTGGCATGTTTTGCCCCATATATTGAAGTGGGTCATTTATCTCAACATCAGAATTAACTACTCCAAAATATATATGCATATATGTGTGTATGTAAATGTATATATGTATATATTTACTTTTAATTTTATCAACAGGTTCCAACTTTTGCATATGAAAAGCGGCTATCTCGCATCGAAACTCTTCGACTAGCTATAACTTATATTGGCTTTATGTCTGAGCTTCTTGGCGGTACTCCTTCAAAATCAGCTGAGATATATCAAATACCCCATCAACGTGATTACATGCCATATGGAATACTACCTAATTAATAAATTTTTGATTAGGTTAATTAGGTTTTTGACACAATATAGCAATTAAAATCATTGTCTTCCACACATAGTTTTAAGATTAACAAATAATTAGTTATTAAACATCCAATGATAAATGCCAGTTGTTTTTGTTAGAATAATTTATGTTTAATTTATATCTACAATATAAATATATATACATATAAAAAATAAAAATGATTTATCACAGATATTGTGATTTGGCATATATTACCTTATTTAAAATTTCTATTATTTCCATAATAATTCATAATAAATTATTTCTATATAATATATACTCATTAACACAAACAGCTCATTCTAAAACTATTTGTTCAACACAGTCTATTATGTCAATAAAATAAATCAGCAGACTAATTTGTTATGTTAAACTTATGACTATAAGTACCTTCAAAAATATCACTCATCTTACAATCATCATCCGACAGTGGCGTATAAAACTGTAAATCTCGTAAGACTTGGTCTACAAATTCTATAGTGCTAGGATTTTTAAATATTCTTTCCTTGACGTCATAAGCAAAATTCACAACTGACAAAAATCTTCCTCCAAAGTAACTTAGTTGAATAGAGTTATTTGGCTGTGCAGGATCTCTCATTAGCAACTGATGCATAGTTAAAATTCCACCATGAAGAACACGACTTAAACTTTCACAAAACATTTGGTCATCAGCAAGCATAGAAAAACTTGTTTTGTATTGTTCAATGCAGTAATGCATTAAAACAGCAACTGATGTCATAATTAATGATGAACACATACAGTGAATTTGAAGATAAGGCCATTTAAGATCATTTGTTAAAGCGTTGTGCACAAAATTGATCACACTGCATGTTAAATTATGCAACACAAGATACTCACCCTGTTGAATATATTCCTTGGATATACAAGTTTCTAATAAAACTGCAAACACTTGCAAAAAACATGAATCTTTTGAGAATCCATAGTACCCTTTTTCAAATTCAAGAGATAATTTTTCTTTGCTATCCACACATAATATTTCGCGATATGTGTTATCTATTGACATAAACTCTAATAATTCTGCTAATCTATGTATTACCCTTGAAGGTGGTATAGCAAATACCAATGTCCTCAGAATCTTTTCCAAAATATTTTTGCATTGTGGCAATGTTTTAAAACAGCTGATAATAAACTCTGTTATGCTAATTAATAGCGCCTCATGAGTTAAACCTAAATTAAGCTCTGGCAAATTTTCAAGTATGAACAATAATAAAGTCAATAAATTTCTATCATCTTTGTGATGTAAATATAAACAACTATTGTGCTCCACAAACCATTCATTTAACTTGTAGTCTATGCAATTGTCATAATTGGTATCCATTACAAATTTACGAATATATGGGCAATGTAACACAAGTAATGAAGATATGGCCAAACATTTTCTCAATTCGACAAAAACTTCATTCTTCCATGGTTTCGATTGGAAAATATTATTATTATCTTGTGCAACTTTGTCTTTAATTGTTTTACAAAGCCTTTTTTGAAGTTGGTCATTTGGTTCGGTTAATGATGAGGATACTTTTATGGCCAATGCTCTAGTGATGCTTATAATTTTGAAAAGACTGCTGTTTATATTTTGGTTTTTCAGTGCATTATCAGATAATTTGGATAGCATATATACATCAGAAAGTAGTGATTTGACACTCAAACAATCGTGATGTTTATGACCTGAGTATTTAGTGATGTCCTTTGCTAGAAATCCGTTTTCTAACTCCTCAAAAAATTCTTTTGGAAAAGCATTTAACAAAGGAAAACTTTGGTAACAATCATTTGTTGACGTAATTTTAAAATTAGTTGATGTCTGAATAGCTGTTGTTTCTGTAGGCTTTTTTTCTATTCTAATCGTGCGGGATTTTGGTGAATATAAATTTGATACATCAGATAACCTTTGCGATTGAGGCTCAGCTAATTTGATTTTTTTGGATTCCAATAGTCTTGTCCTATCCTTGGCATTGGCTATCTCTAAATCCTAATATTATAAATAATAAAAAATAATAAATAGAACAGTGGAATAATTAAAGATTAAGCATCTTAAAAGCTAACAACATTTTGAAAAAAGGTAAGACAAGTAATTTGCTTATCTCATTTAATATGGTAAAATACTTTTGTTTGTTTTAAATGTAAAGAGAAGTTTACAAACGAGATTTTAGGTAAATATTTGTTCAAATCAGCTTCGCACATACTGCAGTATAATAATTTTGGATTTTTTCAATCATTGAACAAACTACATAAAATTTGTCATTTGTTTTTGTATTTTATTTATACAAAGTTTTGTTGTTTCGTAGTTTTTTATAGAACCATGAGTTTAAATTTGCGTGTGTTTCCTGGTTTGAACTTAACTGAATTAATTTACTAAATGATGACACACATTTAGTGTCCAAACGTACATAACAAATAGTTAAATGATTAATTGTTCATTATTTCAACTAATTGGCTGCAAATAAGCAAGCAATTTTTGCTAAAAAAATTATTCATTTATAAATATTTTCTACCTTCTGGGAATATAGAATGTTTTTTTGTTCAGAAATATAGAGTGATTGAAACCATTTTTTTTAAACGACTAAAACCCAAATTATACATTCAGTAAATATTATAATTGATAATGCCTTAAGCTTTATATTATTATTGTTACAAGCACTTTGCATTTCATATCAAGAAAGCAGTAAGTGACTTGAAGTGTTTGAGGGGCAAATCAGCATCCACAGTTTTAAATATTTAGTTGGACTTTAACCTTTAGCAGTTGGATTAAATTTGAAGACTACTTGGAATTAATATCCATATAATAACGATTTAATAATTGTTTCATAAACTTTAGGTATATTTTTATTCAGCATGCTCATCTAGTAATGTTTTTCTATAAAAAGTGATGTTTTATAATATTGAATTATAATTGAATATTTTATACAGTGAATGCATATAGTATAGTTTTTTGCTGAGTGGCTGAGAGCAGATATATGACCGAAATCGTAAAAAGGCTTTGGTGGTTGGGAGCGGACAAACAACCAAAAAGGGTTAAATCAGTACATTATCTACAATTAGTCAAGGCATAGACAAAAGGCCTGATTTAAAACAGAAGTAACCAAAAGTTTAGTATCAGCAAAAAAGTTGAAGAATCTGCAGGTTACAAAATAAATGTTCTGGTTCTAAAGGTAATAAGACGAAAGACGCAATAAAAAGTTAATACATTTTATAGCAAGGCTTTGCTATTCAGTATCTTGCCTCTTGTGTATAAGACATCTTATTGAAAATAATGTTGAAAATAATTCACTCTCTTCATAAATGATTAATCTTATTTTTTGTTTTATACAACCATTTCTTATAAAATAACTGCTATTCAGAGAATATTGTGGGTTATTTTTGAAAAAAAAAAAAGATCACGTTTTTCCTTTACATATACGATTTTTTTTTTTTAATTTTTGTGAACAAATCCATGGAAGGTAATAATTTTTTTGTAATACTAATCAATAGTGATTGTACTGAATTCTGTTGATATATTGAATAAATTATATATAATAGATACAGTAAAATTTTTAATTCTGACTCTATCTAAGCTCCAAAACTGAAGAATTATGTAATCTTGATTATATGAACTTTTAGAAATCTACAATTATGTATTAACATAAAAATGAAACTAAAATAACTTAATTAGGATAGTTGATAATTTATCCAATCATAAATTTCAGTCTGCGATTGAATTTTTTTGGTTACCCTGCCTTTTGAGGCATTGCTAGCCACTTATTCAAATCTACACTTAAATAAAACTTACCTTAAATTGTAGTTGGGCCACAAGGTCATCAATTCGTTTATTAGCCTCGGCAAGTTTTTTTTCTAATTCTAGCCTAGTTTTCTCATTTAATTGTAATTTTTCTACCCTAAGAGATTCTGCAGTTGCTTTGGATGAAGCTAATTGAGATCTTAAGAATGTTACCTAAAACAAAATACAATATCATTTTGGTTTGATCTCATATTTGCATAAAATAATGAAAGTCATTTTTAGGAAATAGTGTTAAAAATATATAAAAATAATCAAATTAATAATTATTATTAGGTTAATAATAAACATCATTAAATATTTTAATATTGCAACATACATAGTTACGGTGATTAATGTAATTCAAATAGTGTCTTTCTATCTATCTATATATATAATACCTCCCCTTCCTTTGTCAAACATCTATCAATAGCCTTTCCATGCTCAACCTTCAATCTTTCATACTCCAGTACAATATCTTCAAATTGGTGTGTGTTATGACTTTGATTAACATCATGGAGTCGTGCTTTAATATCTTCGGCTCTGCTTTTCAACCGGTGTTCAACTAAATTTATATCTCTTCTATCTCCAGTATTAAAAGTATTTAAATTAGTATTATTACTTTTAGAAGATGGCATACAATAAATAGGAATATTTTTTTTGGCATCATATGTCCGAACTTTTTCTTTTTGTCTGTTAATCTGACACTGAGTTATTTGAGTACTACTCATTTGTGGTTGTCTGAACTCTGTGAATGTAGGTAGAGAAGAAACACTTACATCGGATACCTGAAAAATAGAAGCTGCTTAGAAAAATTCTAATTTGGTCTTTTTGTCAATTAGGAATTGAAAAATTACAAATATATTAATTCAAAATAGAATTTTCTTTCAAAATAGAGAATCACAAAAGTGCTTTTTCACTATCAAAAAAAAGATGAACATTAGAAAATTATGCAATTTATTAACAATTAACAATTTTTGATAAATAATATTCCTTAAGGTAAATTTGTTTCACCATATATGTAACAGGCATTAAACACTGTATGTGTGTAAATAATATCAGCTAAGTCTTACTAGATACACATTTCTTTTCAAAGTGTCCAAATAGATTACCTTAAAAGGGTTGTTTTCTTGAGTGCATACTTGTTGGGTTAACTGTGTAGCAACAGACATTATGTCATCTACGGCATCGGCATCTAAATCATCTCCCCATACATCCTCTAGATTATTTGAAGTAGCTGTAAGATGGAAAATACAAAGATTGCAAACTTATCGCAATTGACATTCTAACAAAAAATAAACAAACAAATATATTAATTATTGAATATATTAATTACTAAATTTAATTGATTATTGAATATATTAATTACTATGGGCAATGAAATTAACAACAATTGTATATAGTTGAATTGATAAGCGATATCAAAATGCAGTATTGCACTATTTATGATCAATGTTTAAATTTTCTCCAATAATTGAAAATAAAAACAAATTGGCTAATTAACATGGGTTAAAAATTACTGAATTTGGAGTTCACATTTGGAATAAAAATTATTATATACAAACCAGGTTTCGCATTGTTCTCAAGTTTCTCGTGATTGTTAACATTATTGTTTCTAGGAATATAATTACCGTTTGATTGCGCATTTATTAAAACACATAATTTAGGTTTTTTGCTTGATGAAGAAGAATCGAATGAAGAGTATCGTTTTGACATTTTTAAAGCCAGATATTTGCCAGGTGATTAATTGATAAAGGATATTTCGAAGCAAATTTATTAATTCATTTTGCAATAAGTTCTAGGACTACATTTCGCTAATTACATAATTATAAAAACATGAAGTGTAAAGATTTTCTTAATTTGCACATTGTCATATAGGTTAAAATGCACAAACAATCACCAGTTGCAGTTTCATATGTGCAGGGTTGCCATACATGAGATTAACAGATTTTCAAGTAGCTTTAATCAAATTTTGTGTATATAATCAAAAATAATTTTGAGTTCTAAGTTTGTCAAAAACATAACGTTGCATATAATAAATTTTAATTTATAATTGTTTAAAAGTACAAGCAACGTTATTTATAAACTTTTCAAAAATTATTTTTGTTCAGAATTTATCTATGCGATTAAATTTTAATAAACACATAAATGTGTTTTCAGAAACCATTATTTTCGGTATATTATTTTCCACTTGAGTTTTTGTTGAATCTCCCAAATGTGGCTTTTGAAAAAATCTCAATTTCACTGCTCCTTCCATATTAGCTCATCTGGCAATACATGCGAGTATCAAAATTACTTCAATCACATCACAAGTTTACGAAAAACAAAATTATTTGATACATTTTAATCTAGAATCATCTGTGTGGCTAAATATTATTTGTGTTTCAATTTCGACTATTTGACGAAAATAGATAATAGAAATGGCACCTAAAGCATTTGGTGATGTGAAAATGCAAGGACAAGCATATAAAGATAAAAGTAAACCGGCTGATATTCGTAGCAGCAATATATGTGCTGCGAAAGGTATATAAAATAAGTTGATTCAATTAGATTATACGATTATTATGCACAAATAATTGTGTCAACTTTTTATTATAAAAGAACTTTCTTGATTCTTAAATAAACATGCTTAGAACCCTCTAGAACAATGGTCATTTCTCATTACACACCCATTTTAAATAAAAATTGCGCAATTGAACAGACAATATATAATTAACTGAAAAGTTAATTTTAAAAGCATTTTTTTAAATATATATTTTATTATAATTAGTCTACTTACTATTACTGTCACATGATATTTTTTCAAGCACACCTGAATGTAAAAATTTAATTTTTAGCTGTTTCTGATGCAGTACGTACAAGTTTGGGACCCAGGGGTATGGATAAGATGGTAAATTTGTAATATCCATATAATATATAAGAAACTATAATTTGTTTATAATAATTTCATTTAACCTCAACAGATCCAAGCCTCAAACGGTGAAGTGACAATTACCAATGATGGTGCCACAATTTTGAAAGAAATGAATGTTACTCATCCAGCAGCTAAGATGGTACATGGTTTTATGATATATTAGTATATTTTACTAATAATGAAAATATATTGAACAGATTACATTTTGAATCTCTCATTAGATGCACATTTTTTGGTGTTTCCTGAGAATTATAATGATTAAGTCTTTTTAATCACCATAATATTATAAAAAATAAGTGTTTTTTTAATTTAGTTAACACAGTAATATTTGGTTTTAGTTGGTTGAATTGTCTCGGGCGCAAGATATTGAAGCTGGCGATGGCACAACATCAGTTGTAGTAGTTGCAGGTGCTTTGCTGGAGGCTGCTGAAAAGTTACTTCACAGAGGACTTCATCCAACTGCCATTTCTGATGCATTTCAAAGGTAGTGTTTGAAGTAATAAATGAGCAGTGAACATTTACCAAGTTCTTTAAATTATTTAGTTTTCATCATTCATGTATAGAAGTATTACTAAAATAAGACTTATTTTATGATTTTCATTAGATGTGCTACCAAAGCTGTGGAAATTCTTACAACCATGTCACAACCAATTGAACTTACTGATCGTGAGAGTTTAATCAAAAGTGCTTCCACTTCTTTAAATTCTAAAGTTGTTAGTCAACAATCGAGCTTGTTGGCACCGATTGCCGTTGATGCAGTAACCAAAGGTATTGAATTCAAACACACTAGAGAAATATTATTATTCATTGGTGGAAATTTATTCCCAAACACTTTATTGAAAACACCACTTAATAAATATGAAAACAATTTATTATTTCAATTTTTAATGCTAAACTAGAAATTAGCAGTTTTTAACTAAATTTAAATGATTAACCAATTTTTTTAAAACAGTTACATTATATCATATAATAAAAATATTTTATCGTGTAATAAATTATTTTATTTGCAGTAACTGAGCCTGGCCGAGAAAATCAAGTAGATTTAAAAGATATAAAAGTTATTCGAAAACTTGGTGGAACCACTGAAGATACAGAGCTTGTTGAAGGATTAGTGTTCACACAGAAAAGTGCAGGTGTCAATGGACCTAAGAAAGTTGATAAAGCAAAAATTGGTCTTATTCAATTCTGCATTTCTCCACCAAAAACTGATGTAAGTTTAAGCACAGCTCAATGGTAAACTGCAAACTATATTTGTTTTTCTAATTAATAATTAATAAGAACTATTCTGAAAATTACGCCTTTCTGGAAATGAAACACTAAAATACTATTGAAAACTGTGAAAATAATTAACTGTATTTTCTGTGTAGATGGATCATAATGTTGTAGTGTCTGATTATGCTGCCATGGATAGAGTGCTTAAGGAAGAACGTGCATATATTCTAAATATTGTCAAACAAATCAAGAAAAGTGGATGTAATGTATTACTTGTTCAGAAATCTATATTGCGGTATGTATATCTATTTTGAGTACTGATATAATATAGATGTGTGTGATAAGATATAATATTACAGTGATGCTGTAAGTGATTTAGCTCTACATTTCCTTGATAAAATTAAAGTTATGGTAGTGAAAGACATTGAGCGTGAAGATATAGAGTTTGTCTGCAAAACTCTTAACTGCCGCCCAATTGCCTCATTAGATCATTTCCTACCTGAAAATTTAGTCAATGCAGATTTAGTTGAAGAAGTTCAGACTGGAAGCAGTAAATTTGTAAAGGTAACAAATTTGGTTTTGAATCAATTACAGTTATAAATTCTAATATTGTATATAAAATCATATGTCTTAAACCCATTAATTTCCATTCCAGGTTACAGGTATCCAAAATCAAGGTCGTACAGTGACTATAATTGTTCGTGGTAGCAACAAGTTGGTGTTGGATGAAGCAGCTCGTTCTTTACATGATGCTTTATGTGTTATTCGTTGCCTTGTTAAAAAGCCTTCCTTAATAGCTGGTGGTGGTGCCCCAGAAACAGAGTTGGCTTTAAAATTGGCTGAACATGCACAAGCATTAGAGGGAGTAGATTCTTATTGCTTCCGAGCTTTTGCAAATGCAATGGAGGTTATTCCAAGCACTTTAGCTGAAAATGCCGGTAAGAATCATAAAAGGATATAAACTATTATATATATATATATATATATATATATATATATATATATTATAGAATTTTATGATATGAGTGGAACGAATATTAATTGTTTAATATGAACAAAACAGCACTCAGATTTGTTTAACACAATTTTATTTTATGATTACAGACGTTTCGAGACCATGGTGTGTCTAATCTTCAGTGTAATTTCAAAAACAGTTACTTATATACTACACATTCTTTAATAATTTATTTAAATTTTATTTAATTTTTGATATACAAAAAACACCAACTATTCTTTGCAATGCTTGACACAGTACTAAAGAAACATATAACACTTACAGAAATATTCTAAACAAATTTGAAGTACTTATCTAGATGGAGACAGAATGGGTATCATTATAATGTAAACAAAAGGAGTGCTGTCGCATACAAAAATCGATAAAAATGAAAAAACAAATTAAATTATGAAATTACACTGAAGATGAGACACACCATGGTCTCGAAACGTCTGTAATCATAAAATAAAGTTGTGTTAAACAAATCTGAGTGCTGTTTTGTTCATATTAAACAATTAATATATATATATATATATATATATATATATAAAATCAAATGGTTTTAACTCTGAATAAAACATAATACAATTATTTTTGTATATTAAAGGTTTGAACCCTATCTCAACCATTACTGAATTGAGAAGCCGTCATGCCCAAGGCGAAAATATGGCTGGAGTAAATGTTCGCAAAGGGGCTATTACAAATATTTTGGAAGAGAATGTAGTACAGCCTTTGTTGGTATCAATAAGTGCTATAACATTAGCTACTGAAACTGTGCGGTCTATATTAAAGATAGATGATATTGTAAGAAACATAACAAGTTTTTTGTTTGAAATTCTTTTGTCTAAACAAAATCTAATTTTGTTTGTTTTATTTTAGGTCAACACAATGCAATGAACAAAAAAATGGATCTTCACTTTGCTTTTTAGGTTTCATATATCTCTACTCATCTTGTCACATGCAAATTAATTTATAATAAACACGTTATTTGCTTAATATAAGTTTTATTAATGAAATATACATTATTCATCGTTTGGGAGCGCCATATGCATCTGGCATTCTTTCAATGTTATATCTATGTTGTGACACATACATTATAGGAACACCAGGAATTTTCCTAATTCTCCTTTTTAAGTCCTTATCATTTGTTGCCACAATATAACATTTGTGTTGAGTAACCCTATTTACTAAACAGTCATCTGCATATGTACCTTGATGCATACAAGTAATTCTTTCAAATCGTGGATCTTTGATGATACGAAGGGCAACTTTATATTTTTGTCCTAACTTCTCAAGTTCAGCAAGAACACAATCAGTTATATAAGGTATACATTTTGCATACAAACAATCCATCATGTTTTGAATTATGTCTAACTTATTTTTTATGGAAAAGTTAATAAAATTTGTATCAATCAGTATGTGATATGGGGGTCCTAATTGTGTATTGTACTGGAAAAATAGTGCGGAGCTAGCTTGGGGCACTTCCCTAACTTTTATTTGGGTCGGATCCTCTGGTTTCTTTTTTCTAGGTGCCGCTCTCAGAGTTTCTTTTATTCTAGGATCACTTGGACTGATCATTTTTTTCATTTGAGCGAATCGCTTTTGAGCGATTTTCTTAGCTTTTTTAGTTTTTGTCTAAAAAATCACCAATAATAAGACCAATAATATATCATAAAAAATAATGTTTATATTGTTTGAATATTACTCACCATATTTCTTCGGTTAAATTAAAATGAAATAAAAATAAATTTAGATTAACCTTAATGTTTTACACGTGAATTTGACAAAATATGAAATAGACACTGGGGTGTAAATATGAGACAACTTCAAGCAGTTCAACCACTGACAGTTTTTAAGCCCATCGCCAACTTTAGCTGGAAATTTTGTTTAACTTCATGTGTGTTTAAATTATGTTATTTTTTACTTTTCTTTTCATCTAGCTGTCAAAACGCTACTGCATGCGCTTTAATTCATATTTTAAATTCAAAAAAAATAAGAATGGACGCAAATGAATGACAAGATAGGTAATATGCTTATTTATCTATGGGTAATATGCTTTTTGTTTATTATTTGCATTCTACTTTATAAAAAACATCTAGAATATGATTTGTTGTTCAAAAAATGTTTATCCAGATGTTAACATTACTTAAATAATCTAATGGTAAGCGAAATCTTCTTTTATCGCAAAAGTATTCTTCTTTTATCTATGTGAAATTTATATTGCAAATTCTAAACTGCCAATTGCCGAATACATACAGGGGAGCAAATAAAGGTTATTTACATTATTCAAATAAACTAACTAAATGTAATGAATTCATCAAAAAAGGGCTATTTCTATTCCTTAAGCTCTATATTATGAAATTCTACTCACGATGTTTTAATAACAATATCAGACATTTTTTTCTAAAACTTCAATTTTATAACAGTTTTTAAAGGTTAAAATATATGTATAGAGGCATAACATTTTTATAAATTTCAAAGTAGGGCATGGACTAAGAAATCTATAGTATATTTAACTAGGATTCTAGTTCAGAATATAAGTAGTATTCCTCGGTTCATAATAAAAGAGAACAAATATTCAATTTCAGCTTGTGTTAAGAAAGCTGAAGAGAGAAACAAACTTATAAGCGCAAATATATACACATTGTACAGATTTGGTGTAGTGGAAAAATTAATTGTATTACAACCAGAAATCTTCCAGCTTCATATGTGCACATGAGTCTATTGTCATTGTCCTTGATTTATAGGAGAAATTAATTGAAAATTGCAATATAAAAATTAATTAAAAATATAATAGTTAAGCCATCTGAATCAAATTTGTTTAATTCAATATGATTATCTCAAATTTTGAAATAAAGTTGACTGACATTGATATATGATGAGAGTTTATGATACATTTTTCATATTAAGGGGGTCGTTCTTTTTTTATTTTTCTTTGTTTCGGTTTTGAGATTTTTTGATATTATGAAAGATAAAACCCTTAGAATCATTTCAAAAAAAATCATCTCAATATCTATTTTTTTGACGAAGTTATAGATATATATATCTATATGTATGATCCTCTGAAAGCGTTTTTTATAATCGCTCCGCGAGCTATTGTATGCCAGATTCCTCTTTCATTATAATACCTCATGCACATGACCTTTTAATGTTCAGCATCTTTAAAAAACACCATGGTGTTTTAGTACAGTTAAATTAAATGTGTATTCAGTACATTATATTAAGAACTTTAAATACGTTTTTCTCAAATTGACTTTTTTCAATGCGGTGCCACAAATTAAACAAAAACTACTACAAGTCGGATCGACTTGCATTTTTTTTAATTTGTTCACCACTGCAATACCGAGTCCCCCTACCTCAAACAACTTGATAACATTACGCAAAAAAATTTTGCGAAGCTTCTCGCCCAAAAAAAGCCTTTTTTGATACTTTTTTTTTAAATAGAGCTGCCATTTTTTTCCTTCTTTCTGCTTGTTTTTTTATTTTTGGTAGGGGAACTGGAACAAACTTCTTCTTCAACGTAATTTCTTTTTTTTGTTTCGGGCGATGCGCAACGGATTTATCTGTGGCACCGCAAAAGAGATCGTTTTTGCAAGACCGACTTTGGCGCCCCTGGTTAAAAAATGACGGCGCAAAGAAAAATAATAAATCACGTAATATTCTATGATTTTGTAATTTTTGTTTGAAAAAAACCGCATGTCTCTATGATAAATACATTTCGAGAAAAAACAAAAACAAATACCTTGCATTTTTTGTAACGAAAAAAGAACAACCCCCTTAAGGTTTAATTATTAACCATTTGATAAACGTACTTGAACATGAAACAATATTTTAAATTTGGTTTACTATATTAAAAACTAATGAATTTTATAAGAATATAACAAAACGAATACCTTTACTGCTTTTGATCTATTATATTATATCTTAAGAAACTAATTTTTTGTGTCTACTTTTAAATTTGCTTCATCGTCACTTGAGCTATCACTAGAAGAATGACTTGCCCTTTTTGGAATATTGTATGGGAAAGTAATTCCCTTAGCCTTAGCTCCATCTTGTAGGCGAACCAAGGAAGATCGAGTAAAATGTTCTAAGGAAACATCTTCGAGACATGATTTCAAATATGCTAATGCCTCCTCATAATTTTCTTTGGCTGTTAATATATCTAATCTGCAACTGAAAATTTTTCCTAGAGTCCCTTCAGATGGTTTGGTTTGCCTAATCTTATTTTCTAATTTTTCAACTAGTTCTTCATTATCAGTTGTTCTTGCAGTATAAAGTATTCGTTGAAATAATATCCTTTGTGAATTGGACAAATATTTTGACAAGATTTCATCAGCAGCTTCATCATTACCAGTTGTAAAGTGGTGCATCCATAAAATGTTTATTGGAGATACAATACCCCTTTTGGCAAATTCAGTTGCAACTTGCTCATCTGAAATAATTTGTTCGTTAATTTCATAAAAAAAATTTACTTATGTATAAAACTTACATTTATTTAATAAATCAGGTCTGCTTTCAAGAATGCCACTGGCTCCACCCGAGGAAAACTAGCTTCCAATTGCTTCAAATCCTCGTCTTTAGCATCCATAATTAATTTATTTAGCTTATCTAAGTATTCATCACATTTTCCTGCGCTGATATAACAATGACATAAGCGATTATCAAATGAACACAATTTCTTAATATCATCATTTAAAGATTTGCCTATTTTCTCCATAGCTTCAATATCACCCTTAATTGCAAACTTATTTAAACAAAACCTGAAGATTCTTGGTAAAGGATGTAATCCTTTATTCAATAGTTCAAACAGCACTTCCAAAGATTCATTCATTCGATTATGTTTAAGTAATGCTTCAAGCAGTAAAGAGTTTTCATTCACAGAAAGTGCACGATCAGGCTGCAAAGTTTTCTTTATTTTTAAAGCATTATCAACGTCTCCCAACCTTAATGACTTATGAAAAGTTCTAATATCATATCCCTCTTTAACACTGGATTCTTTAAAGGATGCTGACTTCTTAGTACTTTCAGGAATTGTGAATGGCACCGGTATATCTTTACATTGCAAATATGTCCCAAGCTTGGTCAAGAATTCTTTGGTTGGTGCTAAATCCTCTTCTTGCATTTTTGTCCATAAACCCAGGGCTTTATCAGTTTCACTAGTGTTGCAATAATGTGACAACAAATTGTAATATATATCAGTGCGGTCAATATATGATAAATCTCGGGTAGCTTCAATTAGTCCTTCCAAAGGTGCCACCATCCCTTCTTGCAAATATCTTTGACATGCCGTGTTGATTCTATGGGGACGACTTCTTAAACCAGGTGTTTCCAAGATTTTTCTAGCTTGCCTAATTCGACCACATTCTACAAATGCAAACACTAAGTCATAAAGACTGTTTACTTCACCATGAACTTTAGTGCTCAAATCTGTTAACTTTTGTAAGTTATTTGCATCTTCTTTTTGAATTAACATGCAAGCTAATTCAGTTTTCCATGGAGTCATATGATGCTGCTGACTGCACCACTCAAATTCCTTCATAGCTTCTTCTAAATCATTTCTCAAAATGTGAACCTTAATAAGAGGGCCCAAGAGTACATTATTTACTTCAATAAAATTCTTTGAAAGCAATTTATCAAAAACTGTTTTTAATTGTTCTACATTTTTTGTTTCAGCAAGAGAATTCAGCAATCTCCAACATACAGAATTATAAGCAAATGATCGATCTTCAAGTTTTCTTTCAGAAGGCTGTGTATCTAAAATTTTTATGGCCTCATCAAATTTATTATTCTTTATCAGAAGTGAAGCCAGACGTATAATTTTAAAGTCGTCAACTGCGAAATCTGGTTGTGCGCTCATAATTTCATGGTATAGTTTCATTGCCTGGTCAAGTTTTTCAAAATGTACATACATTTCAAGTATTTGGGCATTTGCACCTGCTGAAAAAGTGAAATTTTGGTCTTTCAGTTTTGTTGTAAATGCTTCCAACTTGTCTATTTCTCTATTTCGACAATACATAGTAATTAACTGTCTTTTTAAACCATTAGCCTTTTCTCCCTTTTGTTCCAAGATTGATATCAAGTGTTCCAAATGAGCTTGATCACTAATTGTAGTCTTACCACGACTTTGTTGATTTAACGGCGCCGGTTGTAACTCTCCAGATGATAACGTACTCAATAAATCTGAAAGTTCTGCTGTAATATTATCACCTAATCTCTCTTGAATAATTTCAGCTTGGTGATTATTTATTCCCAGGCCCTTTTCAATAAGACCTTTCAAAACTGATTCCATTAAGGGTTTCCATTGTTTAGCTGATAAAAATGTCAGATCTGTCAATGCTAAGCCAGTACTATTAAATTTGCCAAAATTATTCTGATCATTAGTGGCCATATCTTCTTCTTCATTTTTTTGCTGCATTATTGCAGATTCACGCCTTTCCATATTAGCATTCACTATATGAAGAATATTAACATACGTTTCAACGTCACCTTAGAAAAAAAAAGATTTAAGTTGAAAAATGATAGTGGAACTAAAATAGACATTCATGTTATGAAGTTAATATGAAGTCAATAGTTATATTCATTGCATAAGTTGTACTTTAGTGTTTCATAGCTTATTTTGACCCTACTACTACTGTACTACTACTAGTGAGCATCTGTGAAAATTCAAGTTGAAAATATAATTTCACTACAGGTTTGCCAAACATTTTTTCAAACGCAGTACGGATAGAAAAATTGTTGATAATGTGCGCATTACTCATCCGATTTTTAATGTTTGCGATGACCAATAAGTTAGGTTTTCAAGGAACTCTCATCATTAATATACTAACGTTCATGTTACAACACATAGCAAAGAATATATAAAACGCAGTTTGAATAGAAAATATGAGAAAAAAGCCAAAATACTAGTTTACATATATCAAAAAGCGTATATTTCATACAATATGTATGGATGGTCTGACTAGACAGACCATTCCGATCGTTCGAAGTATAAAAAAGTTAATATCCTTATAATCATCCTTCTGTACATTTTTTCGTCCCGATTTTTTCATCGATCGACAGCTAATGAAATTTTTCAAGAAATGATTACTAGAAATATTTTTTTTTTAAATTGAAGTCGGAAAAAGTCTGGCCAGACCACTCTGACCGACGGAGGGTTAAAAGAAATTTAGTAATAATTAAAATGATAAATTATTCTTACAGATACAGATTACATACCTTTTCGCTAAACATAAGTTTAATGGTCTCCGGATCAAATAAGGAGAATGATATGCTGGATACGCAGCAGCTACATCAGCGGCTTCCTTGAATTTGTTATTTACTAATAAATTCATAACTGAAGTGCTTGCACATAAAGCTTCTGAAAGGCCTGCAGTTCGAATCAAACTGATGGCTCGATGCGGATTCTTCTCTTGCAGATTTTCATAAACATAATCTCTCAAAGTTTCTCCATTTGGTATTAAATCAAATGCATATACATGCGTAAAACTTGAATGATTTTCTCATCATCCTTTTCTTTACTCACACGACAGATCAGGGGCCACAAATAATGATGTCTTATTGTTTCTCCAGCCTTTTTTAGCTCATTAAGAGCACCCAAAACTGTTTCCATATTTCCATGTTGGAAAGCATTTTCCATTGCAATAAAATGCTTTATTATTTATCCCCTCCTCCTCTAATTGCCTAACAATTTTCATAACATAATCAAAGGTCTGTTTGCTTTGATCAGCTGTCGAATGAAGAATGTACCCAGAGTGCTATTTGAAGACTCTTCAATTTTGTCTGGCCTTACCATTGTTTTCATTATTGTTAAACCGACATCTTCATAACCATTGTTTATTAATCTTAAATAACATTAATTGCATCATGATTATAGCAAAAGATTTTTTTACACAATTCAATATGGAATCTATTTTATCCTTGTGTCCATTTATTGTAAGAGTATACACAATATCCATAAAGTCTTTATCCAAAAATATATTTCTTTACTTTCACAGGTTTGTAGAATATTATTTATAGATTCTATATCTCCTTTTTTAGCATATCCACACATTAGAGCGGTATAAGTATCTGCGCTCGGTTCAAGGCCAGCTTGTCCCATCACTGTTAAAATGTCTTTAGCTGAATCCATATCTCTAAAAGATAAAAATATAAAAATAGTATTGATAATATCAATAATATGATAAAAGAATACATTTCAGTACTATTTGATTCTTGTAAAAATTTGATTTCTTGTTAAAAATTGTGTCAGTTACTCACCCTACTTGTGAATGGCCGACTATAAGAGCATTGAATACATTTTCATTTACTGGTAACTGTTTTTTCTCTCATGAATTCTAAAATTTTTGTAGCTCCTTCGATATCACCTTCTTGGCAATATTGTGATATTAACCGCTGGTAAGTTACCCTGTAGATAATATGAAAGTTGCCACAAGATTGATATAATAGGTAGAAAAAAAGAAAATATAGGCACCTATTGGGCTCAATTCCTTTAGCTTCCATTTGAGCTAAGAATTCAGTTGGTGAGAATTTATGTTCATTCTCCAAATATACTCTTAACAGGGCATTATAGTGAGATACATCCATCGGAACATTAAGTCTCTCAAGTGTGCTCCATATTTCTTTTACCAGTCGTGTTCGTACTTCTGGCAATTCTTCAGGTACCAAATTTCCTAGATTTATTGTTATTAATTTAATTATAAAATAAAACATTTGACAATTACTTCATATTGAAGTTAAATTCTTAAAGTTAATGTTAAAAACTAAAATAATAAAAAAAAAAAATTATCTTGGCAGAAGAGAAAATATAGGAAACCTAATGCAAAAAGCACAGGAAATATGGAAGCAGAAGTTAGCAAAGGAAATTTCATAAAAGCGTATAAAAAGTGTTGATTTATGATAAAATAGTAATGGGAATAATAAAGAAGAAAGGAAAAGGGCTTTCAAACCATAGACCTGCCTTTGGTCAGACTACCATATATTTATATACATATATACAAAATTAAATACATTAACTGTTACTCTCAGTATGTAAGTGTATAACTTTCCTTTATAAATGAAAACTAGAAACTACTCCCATATTTAGGAAGATATTAGCAATTACGTTATTTGTGTAATATTATTATATATAAAATATATTATTAGTGCATAACATATAATATATTAACATCTGTTCTAGAATGTTTCATTTCTGAATTTAATTAAATTTAATCCAAAGGTTTTATATCAAATATCCTCGCTTAGTTTTGTATTCAATGAATTTATGAGATGTTTGAGATCACAAATTATGAAAGGTTAATTGAATATATTTTGTGCATACTTAGATATAATCTGTTATAACTAACACCAATTTATTTTGGCCATTTTTAAAAAAAAATTCAAAGATTCAGTCAATTTCTCAACTCTTAAAGAAATTATGCCATTTTCACTTGCATTCAGTATAAGTTCATAATCAAACTACAAAACAAATTAATACACAGTTAAAATATAATTCATACCACAACATCGGATGACTAGTAAAGACTGAGAACTATTTGCAGATCGACTATGACGTATTTCATCCAGAACTTCTTCAATATCTCTTTTAGAAATCCTGCCTGATCGTCGAACATCTTGATCAATTCTTTGTAAAGATTTATCTAAGTTGAATTCATTTGGTTTAAATGAAGCAATAGAGGTAGAAAATCCACTGAAATTTAAATTGACCAATTAATATAACAGTGTTAGAAAACATTTGCTGGTGAATTATGACAAGTGTTCAGGTCAATAGATCATAGGTATTTAACTATGCTTATTCTGATCTTAATAACTTAAATGTTATTATATTGAATATATTGCATAATGCTATCAAGAACATTATAGGTTAGTCACTCACTGGGCTGAGCCGCTGCAAACATAAAGATTTTGTTGAATTGTGTTACTGGCGGTGTCTTTTACATTCAATGTTAAATTGCGAGTAATCCCGCAAAAGTATCGTACAAACTTGTTACTACGTAATATAGAAGACATTTTTCTGTACACAATTTAGTGGAAAAAAGGATCTTCAAATTGCTCGAAGCATCACCGTGCGGTCGTGTGCGTAGATATCTATCATTAACGAATGAACGGATTGGACTGCATCACATCTTCATAAGGTTTTTCACTAATGTGACAGTTTTCAAAGGAAATCCGCTAGTGGCTCACTAAATCCGTTAATAAAACGAATTGTACTAACGGAATGCATATCATATATTATACGAGCTGAACCGGCAAATGTAGTTTTGCCATACCAATATTTCGAGTGTTTAGTATAAAAATAACTAGCTGATTGCAACATATCACCTCGAAATCCATCAAAATCATCGAAAAAAATCAACAATTAATTACGAAGAAACGAAACCTAGAAAGAGAAAAAATGTACGTAATGGCTATCTGAAATATTAAATTATAAAACTAAGCAGTTGAATCAGTTCTTATTAAAGAAAGCACTCGAAACTACTATGCAAAATTATACGCAGACACGGGTTTATTAAAATTGAACACGGCGTTGAGGTGAGTGAAAATATATAAACAAATTTTTAGAAATATGAATGGATTTGATGACGATGATGAATCAAATTGTAATTCAAACTCATCTACGCTAAGATGTCACAAAAATAATATTATTCAACACGTAAATAAAAAAAAGTATCATTTTAAAGAATATTTAATAATTGAATATCATTATGAACCGATGATAAGAGATGGCGATACATCCCTAAGCGAGTAGCTCGCGTTGCGCCGTATAGCGAGGATGTTTAGGTATAAATACAATTTGGGAACTTTGGGAAGTGTTCTTGCTTCGGCAGAACATATACTAAAATTGGAACGATACAGAGAAGATTAGCATGGCCCCTGCGCAAGGATGACACGCAAAATCGTGAAGCGTTCCACATTTTTTTTGATTTTATTAAATATTATTCAATATGCAAATTATAATAATAAGTTGTAAGATTGAATTTAAAGGCGCTTCAACCCCTCGCGATTAACTCGCGTTGTGGCGTATAGCTAGGATGTTTTAGGTATAAATACAATTTGGGAACGTTAAGAAGTGTTCTTGCTTCGGCAGAACATATACTAAAATTGGAACGATACAGAGAAGATTAGCATGACCCCTGCGCAAGGATGACACGCAAAATCGTGAAGCGTTCCACATTTTTTTTTTTATTGCAAAATGCATATTATTCAACATGCAAATTATAATAATAAGTTGTAAGATTGAATTTAAAATTGTCACCATAATTCTAACAGATGGCGCTTCAACCCCTCGCGATTAACTCGCGTTGTGGCGTATAGCTAAGATGTTTAGGTATAAATACAATTTGGGAACGTTGTGAAGTGTTCTTGCTTCGGCAGAACATATACTAAAATTGGAACGATACAGAGAAGATTAGCATGGCCCCTGCGCAAGGATGACACGCAAAATCGTGAAGCGTTCCACATTTTTTTTTATTTTATTAAATATTATTCAATATGCAAATTATAATAATAAGTTGTAAGATTGAATTTAAAGGCGCTGCAACCCCTCGCGATTAACTCGCGTTGTGGCGTATAGCTAGGATGTTTTAGGTATAAATACAATTTGGGAACGTTAAGAAGTGTTCTTGCTTCGGCAGAACATATACTAAAATTGGAACGATACAGAGAAGATTAGCATGGCCCCTGCGCAAGGATGACACGCAAAATCGTGAAGCGTTCCACATTTTTTTTTTGATTTCATTAAATATTATTCAACATGCAAATTATAATAATAAGTTGTAAGATTGAATTTAAAATTGTCACCATAATTCTAACAGATGGCGCTACAACCCCTCGCGATTAACTCGCGTTGTGGCGTATAGCTAGAATGTTTAAGTATAAATACAATTTGGGAACGTTGTGAAGTGTTCTTGCTTCGGCAGAACATATACTAAAATTGGAACGATACAGAGAAGATTAGCATGGCCCCTGCGCAAGGATGACACGCAAAATCGTGAAGCGTTCCACATTTTTTTTTTGATTTCATTAAATATTATTCAACATGCAAATTATAATAATAAGTTGTAAGATTGAATTTAAAATTGTCACCATAATTCTAACAGATGGCGCTACAACCCCTCGCGATTAACTCGCGTTGTGGCGTATAGCTAGAATGTTTAAGTATAAATACAATTTGGGAACGTTGTGAAGTGTTCTTGCTTCGGCAGAACATATACTAAAATTGGAACGATACAGAGAAGATTAGCATGGCCCCTGCGCAAGGATGACACGCAAAATCGTGAAGCGTTCCACATTTTTTTTGATTTTATTAAATATTATTCAATATGCAAATTATAATAATAAGTTGTAAGATTGAATTTAAAGGCGCTGCAACCCCTCGCGATTAACTCGCGTTGTGGCGTATAGCTAGGATGTTTTAGGTATAAATACAATTTGGGAACGTTAAGAAGTGTTCTTGCTTCGGCAGAACATATACTAAAATTGGAACGATACAGAGAAGATTAGCATGGCCCCTGCGCAAGGATGACACGCAAAATCGTGAAGCGTTCCACATTTTTTTTTTGATTTCATTAAATATTATTCAACATGCAAATTATAATAATAAGTTGTAAGATTGAATTTAAAATTGTCACCATAATTCTAACAGATGGCGCTACAACCCCTCGCGATTAACTCGCGTTGTGGCGTATAGCTAGAATGTTTAAGTATAAATACAATTTGGGAACGTTGTGAAGTGTTCTTGCTTCGGCAGAACATATACTAAAATTGGAACGATACAGAGAAGATTAGCATGGCCCCTGCGCAAGGATGACACGCAAAATCGTGAAGCGTTCCACATTTTTTTTTTGATTTCATTAAATATTATTCAACATGCAAATTATAATAATAAGTTGTAAGATTGAATTTAAAATTGTCACCATAATTCTAACAGATGGCGCTACAACCCCTCGCGATTAACTCGCGTTGTGGCGTATAGCTAGAATGTTTAAGTATAAATACAATTTGGGAACGTTGTGAAGTGTTCTTGCTTCGGCAGAACATATACTAAAATTGGAACGATACAGAGAAGATTAGCATGGCCCCTGCGCAAGGATGACACGCAAAATCGTGAAGCGTTCCACATTTTTTTCCAGTTATTTTAACATGTTATATTAACATCTAAAAAGTTGAAAAGCTCAAATATGTGTTATTAGTGTTGTAACCATTTTAAAATATGTTGAAATAAGAAAGGTGTATGAAAAAACTACTATAACCAAATTCAGGAATACATTAACACATCGAGTGGTAATAAACTTTTCTATTATTAAACGTCTTCAGAATTTTAAACTCTCTCTCACATAATAATTTTTATCTCCCCTTGATAGTTATATAGTTATAATGAATACAATTTTTAAATAAACTAGTTGTGCATGAGTCGTTAGAACTTCTCGTATCATAATGAAATATTCGAAGAATTATGAATGTTTTTATATATATATTATTGTAAATACTGTAACCAGTGCTGGATTTACAGTAGGGTCAGTCAGGGCTACTGCCTAGGGCGGCAAATTTTCGGGGGCGGCATAATTTGGCAATTTTGCTAATAAAAAGATTGGTAAACAAGCTGAAAGTTTAAGAAATATATGTTATTCAGTTTTCGAGCACTCTTAAGATGACGAATTTGTGCACTTTCAAGCTTATAGCGCCAAAATAAAAATTAAACTAGTGACGCATGGCATTATGTCTTAAGGCAAGTTACCGAAGCTTTCAGTGCTGAAAATTACATGCCTCTACGCAGCCAAAGCAGCGCGATCGCTTTAGAAAAATATAAAAAACTCAATTTTTTCAAAGTTTTCAAAATGTTTCAATTTTTTTTTAATTTTAATTTTCGGTACAGAATGTTTCAGCAATTTGCCTTAATGTGTGATGCCAAGAACCACTATTTATAGTATGTAATACGTAATGAATTTGAAATGATTTTTTATATAAAAACTATTTAAGTAAAAATCCTGGAATGGGGCGGCATTTTTGTCACTGCCCCAGGGCGCCAAATTTCTAAATCCTGCCCTGACTGTAACTTTTATTATTCGTTTTATATAGACAAAATATAAGAGCTTATAAATTGGACAATGACGTTTATGTAAGTTTACATAAAAGTAAATGAACAAAACTTAATCAATCCTAGACAGAATGAATATAATTATATTCCATATTTCTAAGAAAACTGAATGGTATAGTTAAAATTATTTATTTTCGATTAATAAGTGAAGTGAAATTCCGATTAATATATTTTTTAAAATTAAATTTTTAATTTTATAAAAAAAAATGTTTTACATCCAGAAAAAAATCTCATTCTTTCACGATGTCAACACAAGCACAGTGGCGTCGGAAGCAAATTTTTGATGGGTGGGCTCGTTTTTTTGTGATAGGCAGCCAGTGGGTTTGTTTTTTTAAGTTACACCTATTAGGCCCTATCATATTTTGAGAATTGATGGGTAGGCTCAGCACCCATAATGTTTTTTGAAGCATAATGTTTTTTGAATCATTCAAGTCAGATGATCCGTTCTCTTTAAAAGAGCTTTTTGGCACTTTTGGCTTCGTATCTCTGAAACGGCTAGACCTGCCTTTGCCAAAAAACAGCACGTTCTCCCGTCAATACGAATTGAATATATTTTGAATGGTTCAAAACGGTTCATCCTTGCTCTCGAAAACGTGGACAAAAAATTGTATCTTTACATTCACACACAACATACATCCGTTTTTTCTACGATATACAAAATTGTTCAGAAACCCCTGATATATATGCAAAAAATTTTGATTTTTGATCGATTACTATAACATACCGTAATTAATGGATAACACTCATCAAATTACAGAAATATATTACATTAGCGGTAAGAACAATTTTTCATCGCAATAAATAAAAAGAAGATACTATTTTATGAAAAACATGAAGTAAGTATAATGCGTACTTTATATTTTTTATTATATCAATATATATTATATGCATACTTCCGGTAAGGGTAAGTTATAGTAATCGCATAAAAAATCGAAAATGAAAATTTTTATATATCTTTACGTTCCAAAGGTTTCTGAATATTTTGGCATACCTTACATTTAGAAAAAATGGATGTATATGTGTGTGTGTATGTATGCGTGTGCGGATATGAAATTTTGTCGACGATTTCGGGAACACCGATCAACCGATTTGAATAATCCAAAAACATTCGATTGGTATTGATAAGGAGACGTGCTGATTAGTTTTTGGCAAAGGCAGGTCTAGCCGTTCCAAAGATACGGAGCAAAAAGTGCCAAAAATGATAGCTCATTTTTTGAGAACGGAGCGTCCGATTTTAATAATTCAAAAAATATTTTACTTGTTTAAACAAGATGAAGAACTGTTCAAATTTTTATGAAAGCAGGCCCAGCGGTTATGGACTCTCAATAATTTAAGTTAAAAAATATCATTTGGCGGTCCAAAATGTATACTGGGCATAATTAATTTTATAGAAATTTTAATAATGTGTACACATTTTGTGTAAATTTTTTTGGGTTTCGTACCAAGATTTTTAATTACGGTACGGGAAGTTCCAGCAATTTGCCTCAAGGCACGATGTCATGCACCCCACTAGTTCTATATTGATATTAATAAATGATTTAAAAAATTTCATTTTGCAACATCTTATGAGTATACATAGAATTAATTACATGTATGAAAACTGAGTATATGAATGGAAAAAGGTGTTATTAAGCTTAGGCATGTGCTATTTCTATTCTCAAAGAATAAAACAAAAGCAGGCGGAATTACCAACAACCGTCGAGAAACCGTTAGTGAAGAATACATATGGGAGATGGTCGATTTCTCAGAGTTCCATCTTCAAGTGTTACGTCCAAAGCAGCAGCGACTTTCTCGGTTGATGGACGGACAAGTTTTCGCTCAGTGCAGTTCAGGTGTTGAAGGTTATACGTTAACATTTACAACAAAATACTCAATATAAGTTATTATAAATAAAGTTCTATTAGAGAAAACAATATGGGTAAGATTTTTAGTTTCTTTAATTTATATTCGTAATTGCGCAATGTATTGTTTCTTATGCTACTACGAGATATACGTTGGTGAAGTCTTTGTGAAAAATAATGTGTGTGTAAATAAAATGTTATTCTCTTCTCTTATCAGTTCGTGAAAATGTGATCGGAATAATTGATTCTGTTAGTATCTTATATATATATATATATATATATATATACATATATATATATATATATATATATATCTGTGTGTGTATATATGTGTAAATATGTATATACAAGTTATACAATGTACAATATTATAGTTCTTTATTAACCGTATATTATACAAATTATATTACTATTAATATAATTTACTAGTCCTTCTATTAATATTATTCAAGTTTATATCAATTTAATATATAGTTATAGAAAAATGTTGGTGCTTTCAGTTTGGAAAAAAAACCATTAAATTGACCTTTAGTAAATATATCATTATTTTTCAACATGAAGATTAAAATTTGGTTAGTAACCATTATATTAACGAAGAAATATCAAAATTTTAAGTTAAATGTGGGCGCAGGCTGTCACGATCATCCACCCACAAGCTTATTTGCGCATAACCAATATATAAATATATATGTATACACACACACATATATATATATATATATATATATTATAAACTTCAGATTTTTTTGTTTATGAAATCCTTAATGCAGCCAAATAGTCGAAATAAAAAGTGATAAATAATTTAACTATTTATTATGTACGTTTCGACACTGTATGTGTGTAATCAATCAGCAAGTTAACACATTCTAAACCAGGAAAAAACACGCACAAATTTAAACACAATGTTTAATGAACAAAAAAAAAATCAAAAACATTGAATAAAACGTCATAGCCCTGTATCAAAATTAGTTTTGGGGTCTCCTAATATATATTCACTTTCTTCCAACAATTTAAGTAGTGAGGAAAACAAATGTAAAAAATTACAAAATTAGCTATAAATATTTAAAATTTTAATTTTTATTTTATGTAAATACCGAATTGATTTCATATATATGTTAATATCTACAATCCACAAGAATATTAACTTAAGTGAAAAAGATTTACTACTTGAAATGCCAAGAAATTTCATGATGATAAATACTGTTCTTATGATATTTCCATGTAATATTTCTGAATTAGTGACGTGATCATAAATTTTTCCTTGTAATTAATTACACTCAAAATTAATATAATTTCATATGTGCAGAAACATACGAAATCTCACACGATAGCAACAACAACCTTGTCCCTCCCACGTGATTTTACAAACAAATTATTAATTGTATAATAACGGCACTCAATTTGAGAACGTATTCTTGAAATTTGCATTAGCGATTATGACTAATCCAATTTTGCGAAGACTTTCATATTATCCAGAATAAAATCATAGGCTATTTATATATAATATATATAAATAATTTAAATATAATATGTGTGTGTGCGTGTGTCTGTGTATATTTTTAGATCGTGATAAATATGTTGATTGAACAAAATATATCTCAGCAGGAATACACCCAGATAATAAAATAAAATGAAAACTAAAATATGTTTCTCAAAATTATTTTAATAGATCCATATGTTTCTAGTCCCAATTTGACTCTTCCTCAGTGGAACAAAAACTACGAGAAACTAACTACTTCTCACACTATATTTACACCCGCCAGACATTGTCCTGTACCATGCCTGTACCCACGCCTACAATTCAAGTTCCAAATTTTTTAATATCCTATCCTATACTTTTTAATATTCTATTTAATGTCCTTTCTTTTATGGTCTTAGCATAAGATATTTATTTTTACAATCTAACTATATTTCTATAATTTAAACAACCCTAAAAAATTCCCTTAACAAACTTCAGAAAGATTTATCAAAATTCGAATAATCGTTTAGGACGAGTATCCTTTCATACATAATTACATAAGAATTTTATATATAAGATAAGCCTTACTTATGTGTAATATTTCAACTCTAATTTTGCCTTATATTATAATTTTCTTCCACTGAGGAAGAGTCAAATTTGGGCGCGAACATTTGGATATAATTTAAAATTATTTTAAGAAACATATTTTAGTTTTCTTTTATAATATTTTGCAAATTAGAATTATGCGATTATACATGTGTTTTCAAACTTATCGGATAATAGAGCTTATAAAAAGGGCTAATTCATTAAGTACTGCGGTAGCTTTCATATAATAATAAATAAATAATGGAGGTACTGCCCTAGAGGGCAGGTCCGTGAGCTGAGTTAAAACACCAACTCGATTCAGGGAAGAATAGTGTGAGAGATTTCCCTGCCATTTCACACCGCAGTGCCCGAGATGGGCTTACTTTCAATTGGAAACATATTTTGAACTATATTTTCAATTGAAAATGGACATCGCGCTGCCCGATGTCAGATTGCCAGACCGGGAAATCGAACGCGCGACCCTGTTCATACAAAGTCAACGCGTTAACGACCTTCGCCACGACGAACCCTTTCATATAGTAGCAGTTATTATACAAGCTTTCATATATTAGCAGTTATTATACAATTAATATTTTGTTTATAAAATTACGTGGAAGGGACAAGGTTGCTATCGTGTGAGATTTCGTATGTTTCTGCTCATATGAAATTATATATATATTATTATATTAATTCTTTGTATAAGTAATTACAAAAAAAACTTTATGATTACATCACTAATTCATAAATATCACATCGAAATATCATAATAACAGTATCTATCATCATGAAATTTGTTTTCAAACCTTTCAATATATATATTCTCTATTTAATAAACTTTCTCTTGTTAGTGAAAATAGAAAACAGTGTGTGAATCTTGTGTGGGAGGACATGTTATTTCCTTATACACCTCTTTATTTTTTTCTAAATAGATGTGAATCGATGTACAATGGAAAAAATAATAAGTTTACACATTATGAATGTACAATAAAAACTTGTATTCGTGTATATTTAGAAATTATTTCAATAATATAATAAAATAATAGAAGGTTTTTCAAAACAATTTTCTCTAATAGGTGATGTATTTTGAATTAATTAAATTTTATGATAATAAAATATATTCTCAAGATGATTTGACGATAATATTATTATTTCCGAATTGGTGATCTATTCATAATGCTTTCCTTATAATTTATACATATCTTAAATTTTTTATAACATAATATTAATTAAAATCGAAGCCCAAAATTATCAAAACGGTAATGCCCAAAATTGTGTTATCCAATGCTGAAAAATCATATCCGATCACGAAATTAAGAAATGATTTCATAGACGGCAAAAATGTATATAATACAGAACATTATATTGTATAAGAATATAATACGCTTTTATTAGATAATTATAATATCACTGAAATTTAAACTAGTTTTTTAAATATAGGTAATTAGCATTTGATCAGCTTTTTTATAAAATAGTTTTATTTTTTGTTAATTTCATATAGTACATTGAAATATGTAACTCTCTAATGTTGATTTCTGAATTCTTCAGAGACAAATTTCAAGGAATATTGGAAATGTTTACTTAGATGGAATCTTGCAAGCATACTTTGAATCTTATAAGAATTTGAAAGTTTTTGTTTATTGGTAAGGACTTTAATGAAAAATGTATACGTACAATATGGCAATCTCTATAAAAAATCTTATATTTTGATAAACATATATATGTGGGGATCAAGCAGGTTAGTCAAGATGAGTGTAAAAAAACAATTGGACTTGTCATATTATATATTTTGATATCAGTAATATTTTATAATAAATAAAATTTATATATTTTTATATGATGGGAGTTTATACTTTAATATTTATTACTACTCCCACATATATAAACTGATTTTAGTACCAAAATGGCTAGTTTAGCACTTATTTCGGCGTATCTTTGAAACTAATGAGCGCCCGCGCATAAAAAAATACAAATCGAATGTTTTTTGAACCATCGAAATTTATTTAATCATTTTTCCAAAATAATAACGTACAATACAACAAAACTATTTTTGTTTTTTTCTATTTATTAAAAATGCACTAAAAACTTCCTTATTTGTTCAAAAAATTATTTATGTATTTTTTAAATTCAATGTTCCAGGAATATAGGATGTTGCTTTTATCAGGATTTAAACACCCAACAAACCTAACAAAGCATCAAAACTACTTTTGAAAATGTATCAAGAAAATACATACGTGCTTTTGTGTGTTTGGATGTTTGTTGGATGCTTGATTTGAAAAATAATTAGATATTAAGTTCCCAAAGAAGGGAATATTTTATATCCCTGAAATGTTGAATAAACCAATTGAATTAAATAAATATTTTTTAGCTAAAAGGAGGATTTTAATCCACAAATTTAAAAACCATAATACATATAATAATATATATTTGAATAGTATTATTATTTAAATTGCAATTCAGATTGTCATAGGGCTTTGAACAATAGATGCGATAATAGTAATCATATAAATAATTATTGTTGTTTCAGAAAAACTTAGTTTTGTCTTACTGGCTTGTATGATAGCAACTGCTTATGGAGGTGATATGATGAGGAAATCAATCGTGTTTGATAAGAATACACCAGATGTGTTCTACTGTCCCACCCACAAACCAACTGGTTTCGACAAGCTGATAGTACGGTGAGCAACAGCTGAAATAATAACAATATATAGGTCTTAATTATGTTAATCATGTAACTAATTACTTAAACTACAATGCTCTGCGTTTAAAAGCATTTAAAATAAATTTAATCATTTATTCTTAAATGTTAAAGCAAATTTAATCGTAATTATAATATAAATAAATGTATATTTATCACGGTCATTCTACATTTTTCAATTTAGTAGAGTTTTTAACTTTAACTGGTACAAAATAACACAATGACTAGGGTTCTTATGATAATAAATAGGTACGAATATCAATGAATAGGAAAATAAGCTTAAATGCAATTCAGAGGCAAAACATGTTTGAACTGATTACTGCAACAATGTGACAATGACGCTCAACATCTGACAGGATTACTATTATGGCGTTGTAGAGTCTTGGAAACGTTAATGAAACTAGCCAATTTTTAAATAAGGCCGAAGTTTCATTTTATCCATGTAACATTTTATCCATATTTTTCCTATAATTTATTTGAAAATTGAAAGAAATTCACTTATTATTAGAGTAACAAAATTGAATATCTTCGAAGCATTGAAATTAATAATGTTTTAAACTAAACACTCTAGATATTAGGTATCTACTTCATTTTTTTTAGTTTTTTATATACACAGGGCATATACACACTACCATACACATCTCTAATTTACAGCATCATACATTATTATTTTTAGTGAAAGTATCATATATATAAAAAAGTGTTCATTTTGAATATAAGATAATATCTAAAACTAGTTGGTATTGGTATTTAGCCTTGAGGCAAGTTACATGAACATCCCGATATGTGTAAATAATCGGCTTAATCAATGATAAACAAATAATTTATGAGTGATTAGAAGTATTCCGAGTGAATTTATTACACTTAATTGAAAACAAACAAACACGTTAACTCGGAGTATTTTCTAAAAGCAAATTTTCACAAATCAAAAATTTTTATAATTGAACTAGTTTTCGTAGGACGTTAATGATTTAGTATGTTCATTAAGAGCAAGCAATCTATTGCTATACCAAGTAAATCATTTAATTTTAATTTTAACAAACGTCAAAATAAACTACTCATTTACTCAAACTTTGATGAATTTTTAAAATTAAACTACCTTTTGTGAGGCAGTAATATTTTAGCAAGTTCTATAAGACCGTGATATATATCGCCAAAAAAAGTTCCATAAAAATCGGCTTCAATTTTTTTTTCAACAGTTAATTACAAGAAAACGGCTCGGTAGATTTTCACCTAAAACTAATCAGTATCATTCCCAACAAATATCTTTCAAACAGTTTTTGATTTTTTGAAATCGATTCGGTAGTTTGAGCTCAAATGTGGATGAAAAGTTTAACACTTTTCTTCAAATCACAAAGAAACGGTTTGGCAAATCGTCTTACATAACTGACAAACGATAGTCCTCATTGAGATACATCAAATGGCTTTTAAATTTCTGAAATCGGTTCAGGTGTTTTTGAGAAAACGTCAATCAAAGGTCTAATTTTGATAAAAGCCAAAAAAACGATCCTAATTTTTGCAAATTTTGATGAATTTTTAAAGCTAAACGAGTTGTCGTAGGGCTGTAATATTTTAGTATGATCTAGAAGACTTTGGTATCTACCGTCAAAAAAATAATAATAAAAATCGTCGATTTTTTTTAAAAAAAACTTTATTACAAGAAAACGGCCTGGCCGATCTTTACCAAAAACTAATCAGCACGATTCCCAACCAATATCTTTCAAACGGTTTTTGAATTTTCAAAATCGATTAAGAATTGCGGGCTAAAACGTGGACGAATTTTTTCCATTTTTCTACTATTTACAAAGAAACGGCTCGACCGATCGTCACTTAAAACACAGAAACGCTAGTCCTTATCGAAATACATCGAATGGCTTTTAATTTTTTGAAATCGGTCCAACCGTTTTTGAGAAAAGGTCGATTTACGGCAAAAAATCTGTTCACATACACGCACACACACACATACTTTTTCCAAATTTGGTCTCATTCGACTCAGAATGGCTAGAAACGTCGTGAAAACATAAAATTAGCGAATCGGATATTGCTAGATATTAAATGAGAATTCCTATACATTCATAAATATTTATAAAATCATATATAACACTTATGACGCATTTGTTGCCCTTTTTCGCAAAGTAATTTATTTAAATTCAAACCCCGAAAAAGACTAAAGAAAAACTCACTATCTGGCACTATCATAATTAAATTATATACTATAACTAAATAGCTTAGTTTCGAAGAAGCTAATAATAGAATAAAATACTTAATAAGATTGTGCTTATTGAATTGAAACTTCATATTTATCTCTACACAGCATGAAACTTTTTTCTTTTACCCTCAAAAATTCGTATTTCAATTAACACCTTATAATACCCATTTTAATCATTTTCCTGTGAGGGTTTTGAGATTCCATTTGATATTTACAAGCATTTTGTTTTTTGCCAGAGCGGTTTGAAATTGTCGCTCATTAATTAATTAATAGAATTTGGTTCTTAATTTCAAATGCTTGTTGGTAATGGGCAGCGGGCATGCAAAGGGAAACAAATATATTTTATGCAACAACTATCATATACAAGTCGTAGAATATTTTAAATAATTTCAAAAATATGTTTATCATACTATTTTACTCTGCTAACCTTTATCTATTATATTTTAGATCAAGGCCTATTCACAAACTATGTGAGTTCGAAGGTAAAACCTTGCCCGAAAGCTACAGATCAGACTGCTACCAGGACGTCGACGAAACGGAATATGCTTGCAAAGAAAAATACAGGATAATGGTAAGTTAACTAATAACTGGTTACTAGATGGTTGGGGATGGAGGGGTATAGTAAGATAATGCGTGTAATTATTTTTTACCTGCATTTAAAAAAAAATCCAAAAATTTTCAAAAAAATCTAACATTTTACATTTTATTCTCGTAACTACGTGATTTTATTCTCAAATACACGTGATGTTTGGTGAAGGAGGGAGGCAATTTTGAATATCACCGCACATCACCAAGGGAGAGGGAAGGTCAAAAATTCCTTAAAAAATCGATCACGTGATTAATAGATGCCCACTAACGAGTATATTCGTCAAACTAGTCTAAAAATTCGTCAAGTTGTACAGCTAAGACAACTGATGAAAAATTTTGATTTATTTTACAAAACTGAATTGATTGTTATTACTACATTATACTTCTTTGCTAACATTAGTATACTCGTATATATTACATACGTTTTAAACTAAAAACGAATCAACATCTTGACTGCGGAGGACTTTAGATCAGTACCGTTTTACTACGCTAAACGTTTTATTTAAAAAATAGTTTTATTTTTCCCTAATTCAATTGTATCATCATCATTTTTGAGTTTTTTCTGCTAACCGGTTTATAACTGATGTTATTATTTCATTTAGGCGACTAATAAAACAAACTAGAACCAAATAGTTTTGAAGCTTATTGCAAATATGCATAAAATATATGCGTTAAAATGCATAAAAGTAAGAATACGAATGTACAAACTTACCTTTTGAGTAAAATGTTCAAAAAACACCAAACCAGTACTTAATTCAGTGGCGGTAGCGTCTTTTGTTCTATGAGCTCTTCGACTAATTAGTTGTTTTTACTATGCTGATAATTTGAAAATAGATTTAAAATAAATGTGGTACGTTCGACAGTGTTCACATTCAAACCCATCAATAGGCGACATTACCCAACCATTTGGCGTAAGAAGATTGAAACGTCAATGGCCTTTAGATTTAGTCTTAGATTAGCTTCAATATAACATTATCATATCAATTGCTAAACTAAGAAGATCTAACTGGAGTTCTTCTTAGACTTAGACATCGCTCTCAAATATTGTCAATTTAGATTTTAGGAATCTTTATGTATTTCTGATTACTGAATAAAACAGAGTTTAAAAAGAAATCCGGCAGTGTGCGACACGTTGACAGCCCCACCAGGTGAGAGGTACAGGGGTACAGGATGTCGACACGTTGTCGTCTCCTGCAGTCATAATGTTAAATTTGTAAGAAACTAAGAATAGTTTTTAATGAAAATAAGTTATTTAAATAGCTAAATCTTAATTCTTACTGAATAAGTATATTTTTTCCACGCTTCGCGAAGTCTTTGCAATTTGTCTTAAGGCAAAATGCCCCATACAACTACTTATTTTATATCATCATGTCACATCTTGACAACAATAAAATTTTTTTGGTTATTTCAAAAGTTTTAAGTGTAATTCAAATTCAATAATTTTAAACGCAAATTGTTACTTTTTTAAACGTAAGTCGAATACAGACGTTAATATGTACACAAAATTTTGCCACTCTTCCATGACTAGTATATTCGTCAATTACAGTTTACTGCTTCAGCCGATTATTCACACATATCGCAAACTTCATGCAACTTTTCGGTTCATTCCACTTATTACAACTGGCGCTTCCAATATTACAACATTACAAATAACAACTATTTTATTGATTATTTAACATTTTAGCAACAACTTATTAGCATATAAGGTGGTTGTAAAATAATGTAGTTGTATTTATTATAATGCCATTGACTTCGCAATTACTATTTTTTTTACTGTTATTTAGCATATTTTACGGTTATTAAGCATTAAGAATGTGTTTAACTTATACATATTAGTTTCGTAATATCATTAATATTTTAATCTAAATCGCGTTACAACATATAAATACCATGGTATTATGTTTTCAATTATCTTAAAACTGTTAATTAATTATTAAGTAATTCCATATCACGATGGTTCGTCTTTCATTTCCTAATGGCCATCATTATGGTAATAAAAATGACACACTTTTCAAGGCAGCTTCTGCAGTATTGTACTAACAATAAGCATGTTTTTTTTTATATCGTCTGAATTTGGTATTTAAATAAGTTTTTTTTTTCAATTTGTGCTCCTCATTTTGCATAATTCAAAAACTTTTTTATATCGATATTATAATAACCTTTTGAGGCATATCCATTAATTAGACATTTTAAATATCGTTCCAATGATAACTTATATCGTGTCAATCATTTGGAAACAATGAAAATTATGGCCATTTATATAACCTAATGAGATGTAATATAAATATACCATTGGCCATTTTTTTCTTGGACTTGGACTAACATTTAGTTACCTACATATTTTTTTATTTTTTATATTCTTTTTTATTCAATATTTTACATTACCTTAATTTTACGAATTCTCTTTTCTTATACCAGTAATAGTCTTCTTCTAATTCTATCGAACTTTTTATATGATATTGGGATTCTATCAAACTTTTTCCATTTTTACATACTTCTATATACGAATGTATTCAATTACAATTCATATTTTTTTTATAGAATATGCCAAGAATCAAACCAACGATCTCCGGCGTGTGAGTCGGACATGCTACTAACTGAGCTATGTCTATGTCCACTAATGCCTAAATAATTACACATAAATTTATTGATAAAATATGGTTTGATATTTTATATTTATTTACACTTTCATAAAAATGACTTTTTTCTTCAGTGTAATCGAATGTAAATAATATTATTATAATAATATTCTAATATATATTTATATATGTTTTTTTTTCAATTATATTGAAAATGTTCTTTTTATCTTTTCAGAAGCGGTATGCAACTGAACCTGATAATATAATGGTCAACAGAAAATAAGCCTCAATAAAATGGAAATATGTTTCAATCATCAATAATAGGTTTTAACGGCTTTAAGTCAGTTAAAATTCTGTTAAAAAGTTTTTATAATGTATTTAATACAAAGGTCGAAAATTATTATTGCATATCAAATATGATTTAAATCAACAATGTAATCTGACTAACGAACGTAACCAATTAATATCGTGATATTATGTAAGAACATCATGATGTTTGTATTCCGCCACTTTTAAAATTTAATATAATTGTAAATAGAATAGGAATTATAATATATAATAAAAATTATTTAATAATATCATTTGTTTAAATACACATGCATCTTTTTGGCTTATATATATGATGTGCTTCATTGTCTTCATAAATTGTATTTTATAAATGAGGCCCTGGAGTCCACTGCGCCCGCATGCATTTTTTTTTATACTCTTAGGCTTAAGCTTTGCCTTATATATTAAAAATAAGTAATATATAAAATAGTATATTTATCCTAAAAAAAAAAGATTTCGGTCAGCACGTCTTGATCGGTGGCCGCTGAAAGCGCACTCCCGGGCGCGATCCCACTACCGCTCGCAACGGGGGCTTTTGGCTGCTGAGTTTCCTCTCTGGCCCGATTCGCCCCACCTCAGCCAACCTGGCCACCTCAGGCTCCCCCAAGGTGTCCATGTCGATTGCGAGATTAGTGCGGACGCTCAGTCAACATGCGCTAATCAACTGCCATTAACCCAATCTCAAGGCTTCCACGAAATCCGACCTCCTAGAAGCTAGGATTACAAGAGGCGCCACACTCTCGGTCGAAAGTACAACATTTTATATGTGTTATAATGATTTAGGATCTAACTTGTAAAATAGATAGGCTATAATAGAAATGCGTTTAACATTTATTAATAGTGAACTTGGAAGCTTCTTCTACTACTTTTGATTAACAATTAACATTTTTATTTTAGAATACCATTTATGTGTAATGTGCTAATATTCATCATTTTGTCAAAAGTGCTGAGTTTGGTATTTTTTGACCGAGAGCGTGGCGTTTCTTGTAATCCTAGCTTCTGGGAGGTCTGATTTCGTGGAAGCCTTGAGATTGGGATAATGGCAGTTGTTTAGCGCATGTTGACTGAGCGTCCGCACTAATCTCGCAATCGACATGGACACCTTGGGGGAGCCTGAGGTGGCCAGGTTGGCTAAGGAGGGGCGAATCGGGCCAGAGAGGAAACTCAGCAGCCAAAAGCCCCCGTTGCGAGCGGTAGTCGGATCGCGCCCGGGAGTGCGCATTCGATTGCCACCGGTCAAAATAGGTTGACTGAAATCTTTTTATTACGTTTTTACATTTTATTTTTAATTTGTTATCTTAATATTTACTAAATACTAACTACTTAAAATTGAACTACTGAATTTTAACTGTTATATATTTTGGAAAACCATTTTTACTATCACATCTTTCCTTAAATAAATCATATTCCTTAAAACTAATGATTTTTCAGTACAAGTGTGGGAAGAAAAAAATAATCATATAAATGTATATAGTACAAGTGTGGAAAGAAATGAAGAATCATAAAAATGTATGGTTTTAAATGTATATTTTTGGTTTATATTAGCAACTCTAGTCAAAAATAATTTGATTTTCAAACCATAATTCAAAAAATATCTATAAAGTTAATTTTTAATTTATTGTTAATATCCACCAACATTATATTTTTCAAGTTAGTTTTATTTCTCGGGTTAAAAATTGTAACACAAAAAGCAGGTAAAAATGATAAGATTTATAGTTTACTTAGAAAAAAATATTAACAAATATTATTGATAGCATTTAAAGTTTCTTCTATAACATATAAATAATAGTTGCAAAAACCCAATTTGGTTGCCCATGTAACCCCCGCATTCAATAATGAAATATTATATCATATTGAATTTTTAAATTTATATATTATATATATATCGTATATATTGCAAATTCATATAACAGCTTTTAATTACACAGGTCTACGAAAAAAAGTTGTTCTTATTATGTGTGCGGCATATGTTTTCCAATTTAGTTTTTACCACTAAACACAAATCTGAAGTCAAAATTGCGGGTCAAATAGCAAAATATTGAAAAAAATTAAAAAAACGGCAAAATCTCTGATCTCTAAATTCTTCTAAATGATATTTAAAATCTTATATTTTTTGTTTCCTGGCACTTACTACCTTAAATGATTATTGAGTATTCACTTAAATGATCTTTTGAGTTTTTCTGTAGAATACAGCAGCAGTATCCCATGTCACATATTTTATGGGTTTTGAGTCTTAAAAGCTTTTAAGACCCCTAGGGGTGGAAACTAAACAGGTTTAACAAAAAATCACGAAATATTATAAGGGGGAGGGAGAATCTAGTAATATATCACGCGTATTTATTTTTTACCTAAATTTTAAAAAAAGAAAAATTATTAAAAGAAATCAAAATATTTTACTATTGTTTCAGATACTAAAAATAAACGTGGTGTTGGGTGGGGAAGGGGGCTTAATCTTGAATATCTCCACGTATCACCAAGGTCGAGGAGGGGTCCAGAAATCTTTAAAAATCGATCACGTGATTAATGGACGCCTCCTTAACCATCCTTAACCACCTAGAAATAATCATACATTTTTTTGTTGTTTTTCTTTTTTTTTCAAAATCAGGTCAAAAATAAATACACGTGATATCTTACCAGTCTCCCCCACCCCTTTGTAATATTTTGTGATTTTTTTTTTAACCCTTTTCCGTTGCCACCCCGTTTAAGACTCAGCCCGAAGAAAAAAAAACATGGGCTCGAATCCAAGGTAGTAGTTTCTTGTTAACGGGCGCTAGAGGTCAGGGGGTGCAACTGTCAAATATTCAACGGTTAAAATGTTAAAATCTGAGTTTAGATAAGTAGGGTTAGACGCCGTATTGAATTATTATAACTTATTCCAAAAATGTTCAAATATCTAATTATTTGATTAAATAATATTTTAAGATAGTGCTAATTAATCAAACTAAAATGAATGTGCTTGAAGGTTTGAATAAATAAATATAAATATCGAATGCTTATTTGAAGGTTATGTTAAAATATTAATCGTATACTAATGTAATTTTCAGAGAAACTTTTGATATATAAAAATAAATTAAAAAGGGTCAATGAGCAATTAAAATCCCTGAATGACGAAAAAAACAAAATACTTGATGAAATAGAGTTTTTAAATAGTAAAATTCAAGTAGAGAAAAGTAAAGAACTGGGAAATAAAGATTGGAGTACACCTGGTAAATATAAGTAGCTTTTTGTTCTATTTATTTGAGTTTTTTTGATTTCTAAATAATAATTTGCAACAAAAAATGTACGCACCATTTTAGTTGAACAACTATGATAAATTTCTTATTGTTATGAACTATTTCTTATGGTAAATTTGGACAGAATTTTTGTTTTTAATCGAAAAATGTAGGATAACAAGAAATTAGTCATTATAAGCGAATATATATACGAATGAAATAAAAAAAATTGTTTAAATAATTTTATTGTTAACATTGCGACTATAAGTATGTTATGCTGTTAACTATGTGATTTTTTCTTGCAACGGCTTAAAATGTACACACATCTGTGTATGAAAATTTATGCGTAAAATTTTGCAAAACACTTTAGCATTTGGCATTAAACATAAATAACCATTGCATTTAGAACATTCAAATTTCTTTACATCCAGACTTTTTCAAACATTTTCTTTTATCCGGAAAAGAGGCCTCTGACCACATCTTCTACAGATACCGTTCTATTAAGATTTTTTGATTGTTTTGCAAATGTTTTTGTGTTTTTAATTTATGTGTCCTTAATTGATTTACTTATCTCTACTGCGGCCAGTTTGCACAGCATTTACTTTATTATTTTTAAATGAAAAGCCTAGAAAAGGTAACATTGATATTGGTTGTTTTCAAAAGATTATAAAACTAAGATTTATATGTTATCACATGAAACAAGTCATGATTATTTGAGAAAATTTTGATAAGCTGGAATCTTTCCAAAAAGTTTTAAGTGCTTCAATACCATTTCAAGAACACATTCCATACATTTCATTAAATTTTATGGTTGATATTTGAAATAAATTTGCAGATTTTCCATGGTCTACAAAAGTCTTGGATGCTCTTACAAATGTTTTTAAACTACCAGAATTTCGGCCTTTACAACTTAGTACTATAAATAGTATAATGTCTGGTCATGATGTTATTTTAATAATGCCAACCGGAGGTGGAAAAAGTTTATGCTATCAGCTTCCTGCAGTAATTTCTGATGGTTGGTATAAATTTTTCCAATAAAATTGTTTAATTTATATATAAATATATATCTCATTTTTGCACTAATTTATTAAATAATATTAATTTTACAAACGTTTTGAGACTAGGTTTGTCTCATCATCAGTGTATTATAATTTAAAATAAATATAATTCAAACCTAGTCTCAAAACATTTGTAAAATTAATATTGTTTAATAAATTCGTGCAAAAAAGAGTGCGATTAAACTAAATTAATATCTAATCAGTTAGATTTATTTAATTGGCAAACACATAATAAACTTGAGCGGATTTGATATAAAGAGAAAAAAATGGTTTTTATAATATGTATTTACTTATTTTGTTAAACATACATGTTGAATTCAATAGTACTTTTTACATGTTTTCTCTTTTAATTTGAAAACTGACTAGTACTATTAATAATAAAATACATTTTTATGGCCAAATCAATTTTGCTATGGAGAAAATTTGATAACAATTCTGTACCCTAAATTAACCAAAAGTTGATTATAATTATTGACATGTCACTGTAAGGAATGCGATTATTCACTTCTTTAAAAGCAAACTTTGTAGTGCATTTATTAAGTAGTGCATGTCATAATAATCAGTTCCAAATTGTTCATTGGCTTTGTTATATATATGTATATTAATAAATTCATAAGTGAATACAAATTATAAGTTTAATCATAGTATTTTATTATATTTAAATATTTCTTTTAGGTTTAACTTTAGTTATATCTCCATTAATTTCTTTAATGGAGGATCAAATATCAGCTTTGCGAAAAATGAATATACCTTGCCAGTTGTTGAGTTCATCGTCTTCAAAAGAAGAAAATAATGCAGCATTAAAAGAAATGGTAACAAAAGGTAATTGGGAATGATACCTTACAATATTATTTCAAAAATTTAAAACATTATTTTTCAGGATCAAAATTGAAATTATTATATGTGACACCAGAAAGATTGGCACAGAGTAAAAGATTTATGTCTAATTTACAAAAATGTTATAATCAAAAAATGTTGGATAGGATTGCTATTGGTGAGTAACTCAATAATATACTTTAAAATTTCATTATAATACTGATTTTTTATAAACTATTAGATAATATTTATTTACATGTTTGGAAATTGTTTAAATAATATAAGGCATATTTGTATATGCACAAATGTTTTCTCGGTTTGCCCAGGACTGCCCAGGTTTAGATTTTATGTCTTTCTACATTAATTCTCAACGTCCATTTTACTAATTTTTCTCTTTGTCATTTTAAATTCTGTTCTGAATCAGTTAAAATGCATTAAATCTTCAGATGAAGTGCATTGTTGTTCACAGTGGGGACATGACTTTAGGCCTGATTATAAATATTTGAATATTCTTAAATCTACTTTTCCTGGTGTACCAATTATGGGACTAACAGCCACCGCAACTTTCAAAGTGACTGTTGATGTACAAAAAATGTTAAAGTTAGAAGGATGCTTGCTGCTAAAAGCATCTTTTAATAGACCAAATTTATTTTATCAGGTAATATATTGTTCAATTAATTCAAGGGTAGATATTTGAATATTTATGAACTATATAACTTAAACAAAAGGTTCTTGAAAAACCAGCTAAATCTGAAGATTGTATGGATCTAATAGCAAAATTACTAAAAGTACGATATGCAAATCAATCTGGTATTATTTACACAACTACAGTTAAGGACACTGAAGTTATAAGGGATGAATTGAAAAAGAGAGGTTGGTTATTAAAACAAATACTTTGTTCAATATTTTAGATAGGAGAGTTTTCAAAAGTTTGTTTTAGGTTTAAATGTTGGATGCTATCATGCTAATATGGATCCTAAACACAGATCTAAAACATATGAAAAATGGATGGATAATACATATCAAGCTGTTGTTGCAACTATTGCCTTTGGTCTTGGAATTGGTATGTCTCATAATTAATCTATCAGATGTACAGCTTTGAATATCATAATATTTTAGATAAACCTGATGTAAGATTTGTAATTCATCATGCTTTAAGTAAATCCATGGAAAATTTTTATCAGGAAAGTGGAAGAGCAGGTCGTGATGGTAAAAGGTTATACCACATTTATGCCATATATTTGAAAGTAATAATATTATATTAATATTACTTTTATCTGCAGATCAGAATGTGTTCTCCTTTTTAAATTAAGTGATATTTTCAAATTGAGTCCTATGGTTTTTAGTTCAAATACAGGAATTCCAAACTTATATGGCATGCTGGAATATTGTGTTGATACACAAAGGTATTGTTCTTTTTTTGGATTTTTGTATAATGTTGTTGATTTGCGATTTTTTTTTGGTAGTTTGGCTAATATATTTTTATAACCTTGTTTAGATGTAGACGAACTATAATAGCAGACCATTTTGAAGAAATGTGGGAGAGTTCTCATTGTATAAAAATGTGTGATTACTGCATTCGACCAAATCAGATATCTAGAACATACAACCTTTTGCAGTACTTCCCAGCCATTAAAAGAATTTTAAATTCTTTCAGTGAACCTATGACTGCTTTAATGCTAGTAGATTCTTGGTATGTAGAAGAAATCTTTATTGTGTATTTATGGGTTGCACCCACTTGAATATTAAGAACATTACATTTTTTATTCTGCTTTTTACATTAGTTGTTTTCCGATAGTAATAAACTTTCCTAGCCATATTAATTATCTGTTTGAATATAAATTTTTAGTTTAATTTAGTTTAAATGTATCTTTTAAATTGAATCTCATAACGACAAAATCTGGAATAAAATCAAAATTTTATTCAAAATGTATAAAACGACAAGATTAATGGCTAAAATCAACCTTCTAAAATATATAGATTTGTGAGAAGCAATTATAAAGTTAATATAGTTATAAAGTAAAGATAGTTCTGCAGTTTAAAGAATGCACTCATAATTACTGTCTTCAAATTTAGTGTAAGTGTGTATTCAAAGTGTCCTTTTATTATTTAATATAGAAGCTATTTAATTTGTGAGGTTTTTATAATAGTTTCTTTTGAAATTGTTTATTCAATAAAAGGAGTTTTTTTTAAATGTGGTTTTCTAATGTACTTCAACACATTCTTATTATATTGACATGTCTCAAAATCATTTCAGGCTACACAAAGGTGCAGTTAAATTTAGACTGAAGGATGAAAAGCCACCAAATTTAAGCCGAGAACAAGCAGAGTGTATTATTGCTTGGATGCTTATCAAAGGGCTCTTAACTGAAGATTTTCATTTTACACCATATAACACTATTAGTTATATTCATACAGGTAAATAATTTTATTACCATGATAAGATCTTAAGTTTTTATTTGAAGTATCTGATTAATTAATCATAAGGAACTATAAACAAAGATTTAATCAGAATATTTTAAATCAGAATATCAGGTTCAGATCTGCTAATTTTCTTAAATCATAAAATAACAATTAATCAATTTGAACTGTACAAAAAATTGAGGAACTTTATTTGCCTGGAAATTGCATAAAATGCACATTATAGACATATAAAATATAAATTAATTTAAAAGTCTAGAAACAAAAAATGGAATTTCTAAGCCTGATAATAATAGACTGCTGTGTTACAGAAAAACTTATAAGCGCTACCTTGAAACATGCAATAATTATTATACTAAAATTGATGATTTGCTTAAAGAAAAGAATTACAGGAAACGGTTCCAATGATATCCGAAAACTTTAAATTACGAATATTTGGTCGAGCATATTGCATAAGATTATTCAGTGCCAACAATATTCATGAACTACCAAATAGTGTTTAAAGTTTCAGAAATGATTAACTGTTGATTATAAGACGATTCAACTAAAATTTGAATTAAACTAATTTATATATTCTATAAACCGTGAAAGAAAGTTATATTTTTAATGTTAATTACGACGGAACTATTCAATAGTAAAATAAAAGACATTAATGAAAATTAAGATAGGATAGGAGATAAGGAATATTCTTTTAATTTTCCAAAGAAGATTATGTTTTTGCCAGGATCCGATCCTCTAATCCTATGTTAAACTGTTAAATTTCAATTATTGTTGTTCAAGTTGATTTTTTATGCATATCAGGCAGTTTTGTAGTGATAATATCGAAGATCATTGACTTTTGATCAATATTTGAAAAAAAAAACTATTTAATACGTTTATCGACTGATGTTTTGCTCGACTTTTTAAATAGAATAGAGTTATTCTGAAGAAATGTTGATGAAAAATTATATTTTAAATTACTATATACATTTAGGCAGATTTTCTCTTGTGACCGATGAATGCTAACAATAATGAAAATCTAACGTTATCATTTTTAAATTGCTTTGATTATTTACTGGTAATTATAAAGTTTCGATACCGTTATCGATATTTCGAGCCTGTTAAGATTTCGATATCGGTTCTAGTTTTTCAGGAAAATGTTCAAGATTTTTTTTTATTAACTTCCCATAGGGCAAGTTATAGTAATCGCCCAAAAAATCGAAAATGAATATTTCTATATATCTCTACGTTTCAAGGGTTTCTGAACATTTTGGCATACCTTAGAAAAAATTGGATGTATGTGTGTGTGTGTGTGTGTGTGTGTGTGTGTGTGTGTGTGTGTGCGGATACAAATTTTGGTCGACGATTTCGGGAACACCGATCAACCGATTTGAATAATTCAAAAAACGAATCGAATCGTATTGATAAGGAGACGTGCTGATTAATTTTTGGCGTAGGCAGGTCTAACTGTTCCGAATATACTGGGCAAAAAGTGTCAAAAATGGTAACTCAGTTTTTAAGAGAACGGAGCGTCCAATTTTAATAATTCAAAAAACATTTTACTCGTATTGACAAGATGAAGAGTTGATTAAATTTTTGGGAAGGCAGGTCCAGCGGTTATGGACTCTCAATAAAAATAAGTTAAAAAAAAATGCTATTTGGCGGTCAAAAATGTTCATTGGACATATGTACATCAAATTATCCGATATTTTATAGAAATTTTATTAATGTGTACCCATTTTGTGTAAACTTTTTTGGGTTCCGTACCAAGATTTTTAATTTTAAAACTCGTTCGGTTCGTAAAGAGTAATAGAGTATATTATTCATAAAAAAACGACTTGGTCGAAATTTTGCAAAACTAATCAACGCAATCCATTGAGTTTTAGTTATGACATTTACGAATCGGATTTAATTATTTATTTAATATTTATTCAAAACTATCAAATTTGATATTTAGATTCCATAAAACTTGCTCTTAGTTGAGTTTACAGCTGTGTTACAGGGTATTTAATAAAAACTTTATGATTCTATATAAGTTGCGGTTTAAACTGAAGAGTTCTATTTCCTATTCTATTACAATTTTTGTTGGAGTTCAGTTTCAGTTGTCAGCCAGTATAATCAATTATTAAATAAATTTATATTGATATGCATTTTAGTCCATTTTATTGGCGCAGTAATGCAAATGCTTGTCTAAATATAATATTCAATACATATATACGGTTTAATAACAATTATATTTTTATTTCCACAGTACCTGATTCAAAACTGCCAAAGGTTGAAAATAATGAATTATTAGTTCCATTCACAATGTGGTCAAAATTCGATTCGAATGTGCCTCCGCCTTCTAGCATGGAAAATATATCGAACAGTATAGTAGAAATAAAATGTGATCCAAATTTGCTATGTGAATTAAGACAATCATCACAAGATACAAGTGAATCAAAATCGTCAAATAAATTATCATCAAATAAATCATCATCAAATAAATCATCTTCAAATAAAAAAACTGCTAACAATAAGAAAAGAAATGCAACTAGTTCTTCAAAGCATCAAACAAAGAAAATGAAAACCAGTGTTGTAAAACATGAAACTGAGGATACTATAAAAAGTGAACAAAGCGATCAATCAATTATTGAAATAGATGATTAATAATTTGGAAAACTATTTGAAGACGATGTAACAATGTAAGTAATAATTTTAATCAAAACAATGTATATAATATGTTTTAAAACTCTTTTGGTCATTTTAGATAAGATTTGTGACGTTGAATCACATATATGTCGGTAAATGATGTTTTCCTGTTTCGGAAAAACTCAACTAGTATTTATTTGCCATCATTTACAAAGCCGTGGGAATAGCTAAACCTAATAGAGTCTCCATTCCATTTGTAAGCAATTTATACATACCCACATATATATGCAAATATATATATATATATATATATATATATATATATATATATTATTTTTAAATGCTGGACCATGTTTCTTCTAAATTTGAGTTTAATGTTGCCATTCTTTCGATATCGAATCATTAGTTTTATGTTTTTATAAGGTGTATAATTATTTCATAAGACTGTCACTGGAGAAATATGTTATTTATTAATTTAATATTAATTTAAATATATACATTAGCCACACTATGTATTAAATTGTATCATAAATACTAGGTAAGTACACACTGCTCCAATGATCTGTAACAAAAATTTAATTTTAAATATTTTGATAAGAAATTTATACTTTATTTAAAAAAAGAGCATACACTTACCCCATATAGCATTTGAAAATCCAAATTGAACATTTCACATGCATGAAATCTAGTTTTCTGATGCAGCATTTGTAATGACGATAATAGTAACTAAAAATGTTCCTATGACTTAGTATTAATGGTACATGAAAATGTAAAATTATCTGACAGAAGTTGAAAAACATGAGATTTCAAAAAATCATTAGAGTTTATTGCTATGTACACACTCACACACTATATATATATATATATATATATATATATATATATATATATATATATATATATATACAGGGCCGGTCCTACCTTGAATGCGATGCATGCAAAAAATGCGGGCGCACGCCTTAGGGGGCGCCAAAACGAGATTCGGAAACGAAATTTTTAATACGGTTTTTTTTTTCAATTTAATTCAATACAATTCTTTGCATTTTTCACTAATTTTTGAGCAATATTTATGAAGCAATGTTGGATATTTTAAATAATGAAAAATCAAAATAAAATAATCTAACATAAAGCACCATGATTTGTTTAATAGAATAAATCGCATAAAATCTCCAAAATAAAAAAGTAAATTTTTCAAAAATATTATTTCAAGCAATAATAAACATACTGAAATGTTTGGATGTCCTAAAAAGTTTGGATTGAAAATAAGAATTTAGAAGTAGTTTGATAGTGATTAAGAAGAACCCGCGAAAAATAAATTTAAAATCAATGTGCTTTTATATTATGTATCTAATTTTTTGTGTACTAAATCCAGAGTTATTAAAAAGTATTTTAAAAAAATAACGTAAATGTTCTTATAATTTTAATAATAAACTGTTAAAACAATTAAAATAATGAGGGGGGGGGGCGCTAGAAAAAAAATTGCATGCGGGCTCAGGACCCCAGGACCGGCCCTGTATATATATATATATATATATATATATATAAATCTGACTATAAAGTTTTAGACTCTGTTAAAATTTATGGTAAATAATAAACAAGTGTAAACTATGGCCATTACATCTTCTTCTGTTTCTTTGAATGCTGTGAATGTGAAAAGTGTATATTAAGATTGTGAAAAAAATTCTTTAGAAAATCTAATTTTTGCAAAAATAGATAAAATGGGAAATTTTATGCTATGAGCACTTAGGTAACGTTTTAAATTTTATACTTGTTTTAATTTTGTTAATTATAATTAGTATACAATATATTGTACACTTGAAATATTGTATTGTATACTTGACGTTATTACAAACTTCCCGATGGAGAAGTTTGTTTTGAAGAGAAAAATCGGAAGATATTAATAAACATATTTCAATATGCTGTTTGTTATATCTTTGAAACTTTGAAATTGAATAAAATCGTCATACCGTTTTCTTTATTTCCACATTAGTTGTTTGAAACATAGTCCGGTGAAGCAATATCCCTGTTTTTGCTTTCTAAAAATAGTGAAATAGAAACATTTCCATTATTCATGAAAAAGTTCCCCAACAAATATGTATATGCAACAATGTATACCTCTGACATAGTTTTGCTGCATGCATATACTAGAATAGCAGTCTCAACAAATTGGAAACTAGCCCAATTAAATGCTGTTAGCAAGGACATTAAATAGTTTTCGTCTTCATCATCCCAAGGGTGTGCGAAAGTGATGTAACACTCATTCAATTGGCTCGTCATTATAAAGAAAGCAAGTGCAATACATAACAATATAACAAATCCAAAAATTTTATTCACCAATTTTATAGCATTTGAAATTCTAGCATGAGTTTCGGCAGCACCTTTAATGAAGTTAATTGCTTCGGCAATTTTTGATTCTTGGTTTACACTTAAAATATCGCTATTGAGAAAGTTTGTAATGCTCTTGTTCAAGGCATGATAATATGAACAGATCAAGCATACAATTTGGATGAAAGCAAATCGGCATGAAGAATTTAAAAGTACAGTTGTGTAATTCATTACAATATACATGATCGACTCGCTTCTTAAAAATACTATGAAATCCCACAATGTAACTTGAGCAAATTCGAACATAACAAAGATTAAAGGAAAATATAGATACGAGTTTCTCAAAGTGAGTTTTCCTCCAATATCTTCCAACATTGTATTTACTTCTTCTAGTGTACGGAACAGTAATACGATGTGATGACGAGTAAATAGATTCGTGATAGCATTAATGATCACCAGTGAAATAGTAGCTATTATTTCAACACTGCCTCGTAATTGTGATAGAACATTTTCATACATAAAAGTAACATCTGTTTCTGGAAATGCACCTTTGGCCAAAACTCCATACACTATTATCCACACCAAGCTGTAGATTATGTTCGAAAACTTTGTCGTAAAACCATTTTTATTCATTGATACCGAAAGTGAACAAAATATTTTGTAAAAATAATAGTTTGGTCGTATTGAGATATAAAAACTCTTAGACATAGTGAAGACCAATATTTTATAACATGTTTATGTTTAACAGCTTCGACATTAAAATTCAGGCAACTTTAATTGATACATTGCCCAATTGTTACGCCGCATTTTTTTCTATATTATTTTTCACATTCAACTGATAATGAGACACACAAGTTTTAATGAAATTGATCTTGTTATTTTCATCAATAATTTGTTATCAATATTTTGCTAATAAAAGTAACTATTATAACAAACACTTTATTGACAAATAATTATTTTTCTACTGCGAAAGCTTATAAATCCTCTAGTCGTAATATAAAAGTATTACTAAGTTGCCAATTAATTAGGGTGTAATGCCATCAGTCATAACCAAATTAAATATTCATGAAACAGTATGGTTTATCATCATTTTTAAGATTATGGATATCTAATAAACATTAATCATTTCATAGCTTCATACTAACATTAGTTTTATAACATAATTAACTTTATTCTTTTATTATTTCCTGGTTCTTGTTTATTACAAGATTTTTATTAAAATTCATATTTTTGGTAATATTTGCAAAAAAACGCTGAAAACCGTCGAAAAATAACGAATTTTTAACTGACAATAACTTGAAAAGTATTGGTTTTTTGAAAAACTTTATAAAACATTTCTTACTTAAAATTAAATTTTCTCTCGATTTCCAAGGTTATTTTGAAAAAAAAATTACACCACTGAGAAGGTGTGTCAAAGATTTAGTATTTTGTTATATACTAAATTTATCTTTTATCAATAATTAATTAGCTTAACAATACATGAAATGAATTTGACAAAAAATCGTGTGATCTTCTTTTTTTAACTTTCCGTAGGCCGTAGGGTAAGTTATAGTAATAGTAGAAAAAATTCGTGTGTGCTTATGTATGGATACAATATTTAGATCACGATTTCGGGCACACATATCAACTGATTTGAATAATTCAAATCCTATCGATAAGGAGACGTGCTGATCGGTTTTTCAGGCAAAGGCAGGTTTAGTCGCTTCGAAGATACACAGCAAAAAGTGCCGAAAATGGCAATTAGGTTTATGAGAGAAGGGAGCAACCGATTTGAATTATTCAAAAAACCTTTTGTTGTATTAACAATTCGATTGTTTTCGAGGAAAGCAAAAAAAATATTTTAATTCCTTTTTTAATTTCCAAAAAAAATTTTTTTTGAAAACCGAAAATAATTCAGATTTTAATTTTAATTGCAGCTAAAATTTAACTATCCAATTCAGTTTATATAATCCTTCATTCTAACTCTTCTTCATTAAGTTCTGTTCATTTACTTTTCATGTAAACTTATATAAACTTCAGCATCCAATTTATAAGCTCTCATATTTTGTCTATAAAATAACGAGTTATGAAAATTACAGTATTCATAATAAAATATAATTGAAAACATTTAATACTCTTCGCGAATATGTCATAGCGTACAGGAAGTTCCAGAAATTTGCCTTAAGGGACGAAGCTATACTCCACTATAGTTATATCTGATCACTTTTATGTCGCCCATATCAGCAGGGTACAAATTGTTTCGACTTTTGAGCTTTAAACTTCTTTTTTTTAAATTAGAAAATTTGATTTGTACGAAAAACATGTAATTTAAATAATGCATTTGATAAATGATTTTCTAAAAATAATATTCTACAGGCTTTAAATAATAATCTAGATTTAATTAAAAAAAATCTTTTTTTTTACTAAAATTTTATTTTATATATTTTTCATAATAAATTTCATAATAATTTTTGTATTACTATATTTATATATTTATGTAAATGGATAAATTATGAAAAATATTTTCCATCTGTATAAAAATATAATAAAATTTAATAATTAAAAAACTCTAGAAATGTCATGACATTTTATTGCTTTTATTCAAATCCGATCCCAATGCCCATAATTGATTCCCACTAACTCGCCGCTCAAACCAGTTCGAAGGTGAACGGAAACACGTTGTATTTATTTGTTGTGAAGACTGATTGTAGGAGTGTTGTGAATTTGACAAATTGTTGGTTTACTGCTTAGCTTACTAAGACCCGAAGTCTTGGCGTAAATAGGCCGGTGAAACCTGGTGGCCAGAACTAATTATGGAGTCGGCTATGACTTGAAGTCTGGACATTTTGAATAAATATGCCGACGGAAGTCCGGTGTCAGGACATAGGCGATGACCCGAGGACTGGTCGTATTTTAAGGATAGCCAACGGAAGACCAGTAATCCATACCAGTGCACCACAATCTAAATTTTGTAATTCTTGATCTGCGCTCCGCGTTGGTCACCAATATGGAAATGGATAAATTTATAAAAGATAATTTCCATCTGTATAAAAATATATTTAAAATTTATTGATTACAAAAACTCTAGAAATGTCATGACTTTTATTTTTATTTAAGTCCGATGCCAATGCCCAGTTTATTCCCTCATATTAATTTAATTAAACAGTTCTTCAATTAAATTAACAACATTTTAAGTAGATTAATTTAAATAATTATAGAAAGATGACTGTTGACTTTAACGTATTCATCTTTTTGTCATTTGATTCTTATTCAACAATCATCTTCCTATAATCAAAGCAAAGAAATCAAGTAAGTTGCATTTCCAATTTATGGTGAAATGGTTAATGTCATATACACCATGTTTATCTATATTATTAATTGAAAGTAAATTTCAAACTTTGTAAATGTCAAAGATGTCTGAAATCACAATACGATTGGCGGGCGTACTCGGTGGTTCCAAAATAATGTTGGACGTACATCGCTGCCGCCAAAATGTGTTAGAAGTAGCGATGGAGTAACCAGAGTATTTAACAATTACGCCGCCAGATATTGTACAAATCTGAAGATTTTATTTTTAAGTTAATGCAGATAGTGATTTCTTAATCTTCTGAGTTTCCTGAAAGAACTTTATTTTTCTAAAAATATTAATCTTGAATAATATATTTTACTAAAACTTTAACTTTTATTGAACGTTGAACTACGAAATGTTTAGAAGCCTGTAGGTTTTTTACGAATGTTTGCGATTGGCGGTCAAAGATTTTCGGATTTAGTCCTGGCATAATATCATTATGTAATATCGAACATTGAATATGAAAATCATATAACAATATGTATATATCGAAGTTAAGTTAAGTTGGTGCTGAGTGTAGTTAAACGAAGATTAAAAAATCGCTATGGTTAAAACATTAATATAATAATCTTAATATTATATTAAATGTTAATATGTGGGGGAAGTCCGCACATAATGATATGGTATTTTGTTTTTGAGTGAGATTTATTCATTTAATGATATTATAACCGGTCTCAATCGTTTTTATTCATCTTTGGCTCATTGACCACCAGTAATATAGTAATTTAATTACAACATATTTATTAAGGAAAAATACAACCTATTACAAAAACCATTTTGTCATATAGTAAGGATCGACAAAATGATATGTAGGGTAATGACAATAATGACATATTGAAAAGCTAATTTTCACGAAAGCAGGCTCTATGTAATTTTATCCATATATGTCATTTTGTCCGTATTTCCCCTATATTATCTTACTTCGAGCAATCTCTCGTGTTATTATTGCAAATTAGGGTTAATTAACTTTCCGTAGGGCCGAAAATCAAAATCGAAAATGTTTGCATATCTTCACGTTTTGAATGTTTGTGAACATTTTGGCATACCTCAGAAAAAATGGATGTGTGTGTGTGTTTTGTATATCCGCATTTTTTCGTCCATGTTTTCGGGCGCACGAATCAACCGATTTGAATGGTTCACAAGACATTCGATTCTTATTGATAGGGCGATGTGCTGATTAGTTTTTGACAAAGGCAGGTCCAGCCGTTGCGGAGATACGGAGCGAGGAGTGCAGAAAATAGAACCTTAAGGCACGATGTCATACACCACTAGTTTTATTGTTAGCCTTAATGTCGTTTTAGTTTTGTATTAGTGTTAATTCACTTCCCGTAGGGTAGTTTATAGTAATGGGCCGAAAATCGAAAATGAAAATTTTTGCATTTCTCGACGTTTTGAAGGTTTCTGAATATTTTGTCATACCTCAGCAAAAATGGATGTGTGTGTATGTGTGTGTGTTTTGTACGACCGCATTTTTTCGCCCACGTTTTCGGGCGCACGGATCAAAAGAATTGAATGGTTTAAATAACATTCGACTCCTATTGAAAGGGAGATGTGCTTATTAGTTTTTGGCAAAGGCAGGTCCAGCCGTTACGGAGATACGGAGTAAAGAGTGTCGAAAATACAAATCGAGCTCTTGAGAGAACGGAGTGTCCGATTTGAATGATCTAAAAATCATTCAATGATTGGGAGAAGAGGTGTTTAGTTTTTAGCAAAGGCGGGTTCAGCCATTTCGAAGATACAGAGCTAAATGTGCAAAAAATGGCAATTTTTGAGAGAACTAAGTGTCCGATTTGTTTTTTACTGTAATGAGTCTAACCTTGTATTCAAACAAATAAATATATATATATATAACTAACCAGTAAGTATAAGTGGAGTTTTGCTTTGAGGCGAGGTAAAAAAACTTTCCGATACCCGCAATTGTTAAAACACTTGTCTCTCTGTTAATTGAAAAAATATGAGGTCATAAGTAACATTAAAAACAACATAAAGATTACATTAAAATTTACATTCCCAACGTTTAATATAGGTTTTTTGTCTAATTATATTGCGCTAAAATAACTTATTACCTTCCCGTAGGTCGTCCAAAAATCGAAATTGAAAATTTTTGCATTTCTTCACGTTTTGAAGGTTTCTGAATATTTTGCATACCTTAGAAAAAATGGATGTGTGTGTATGTATGTATGGATACAATTTTTCGTCCACGTTTTCGGGCGCACGGAATCAACTTATTTGAATAGTTCAAAAAATAAGTATTTAATTTCTATTAAGGGGAGGTGCGCTGATTAGTTTTTTGGCAAAGCCAGGTCCAGCCCTTTTGGAGATTCGGAGCAAAGAGTGCAAAAGGAAATCGAGTTTTTGAGACAACGGGGCATCCGATTTGAATGATCCAAAATGCATTCAATACGAAATGATGGAGAACAGTGGTGATTATTTTGGCAAAGGCAAGTCCGGCCGTTTTGAAGATACGAAACTAAATGTTAAAAAAATGGCAGTTTTTGAGAGAAATAAGCATTTGATTTAATTGATTTAAACAACTTTCTGCTTGTGTTGACAAAACAATCGCTTTTGGAAAAAAAAATTCAACTTTTTTTTTGTATATCGAAAATAATTCAGATTTCAATTTTAATTTTGGCTAAAGTTTTACTTATATACTTTAAATAAAAAATTTTGACTTTGTGATTATGTAATATTATTGTGATTATGTTATATATAATTTTTATAAATATTATATATTGTTACAGTATTTATAATATTCTATTTATTCCTCGAACATTTTGTTACGGTACGGGAAGTTCCAGCAATTTGCTTTAAGGCACGATGCCATACACCACTAGTTTTTTACTGTAATGAGTTTAACCCTGTATTTGAATAAATAAATATATATATAACTAACAAGTAAGTATAAGTGGAGTTTTGCTTTGATGCGAGTTGAAAAAATTTACCGATATGTGCAATTGGTAAAACTATTGTCATTTGAAAAAACATGAGATTATGAGTAACTTTCAAAACAACATAAAAATTACAACGTTAAATATAGGTTTTTTGTTAAATATATTCCGCTAAAATAACTTATGAACTATTAATTTATAGAGTTTTAAATGATCAAAAATGAATTTGCAACAAGAAACTTGTTTCATTAAATATGTAGTCCGATAGTAGGAAATGACGTTCTCGTATTGATTTTATGGAAATAATGAGGTTGAACTAGAAAATACAGTATCTAATAAGACTAACCTCCATCGATTAGTTTTCTGTGAGTAATACGAATCGCTAACATAATGTAATAATTTTATAGTTTTAATAATATAGAAAATTTAAGTTGGAATAACTAATAGTATTAATACTATACTGCAAAATAACAGGTAAAAGTATGTCAGGTGTATAGAAATCATGAAAATTAAATAACATATAAGAAAATATTAACACAGCCTACATAATAAATTAAAAATTAAGTGGATATATTTCAGAATATTTTTTAAATAATTCAAAAATATTACTTCTATTGAAAAGGAATCAATTTATGAAACCATATCACTTTGCCCAATATTTTTTGTTTCTTTTCTTTCAACTAGAGAATTATATTGACGCTTGTTATTGCGCAGGAAACAATTTTCCCTCGGACATGACAATGCAGGTGTAGCATCAATGTTCGGCACAACAATTCTATTTTCTCATTGAAATAAGCATGCAATTATTGTTGTGTCAAATAATCATTTATAAATTAACTAAGTCTTAACTAAGTTTGCATTGATACTGACAAAGAGAGCCGTAAAAATATAATGCTGGAAAATAAAAAAAAATCGCCGAGTAAGGAAATAGTTGGCAGTTGGGACGTGCCGCTCAGAGGCAAAATTTATAAAGTTGAATTTGAACATGGCACAACCACCGGAAAACGAGTTTTATGGATTGATGGACAGGTATGGCTTGAAATATTATTAAATGTTCATATTGAAAATACTTTTAACGGTTTTTATATTTTTTTTAGGAAATCTTTCGACGTGATTGGATGTTCAAATTGGTTGGTGACGAGTGCTTTGATCTGGGAAACACGAGGTGCATTATCACGGTATAATATTATTTTTCAAAATGGATACTTTCTCAAAAGATGATAATACACTATACAAATATAAAATACAAATGTGACAATTGAACGAAATTGATTTGGAAAAAACTGAATGTTCAAAATTTATGAAATATTTCAAAATTTTCGATAAACTTGAAGAATTGAAATATTTTTGTAAACTTTGATAATATTTGAAATGAGAAATGATTACGTCTAACTATTTGAAAATATTTACCAAGCAAATAAATTACATAAAATACAGTAGATTATTAATACAGATTCTTAATACACCGAATTTGTCGTAAATTATTGATTAGTAATGTACTTTAAATTTTTGACTTCATCGCAAAAAAATCGAAAATGAATATTTTCATTTCTTCACGCTTCAATGATTTCTGAACATTTTGGCATACCTTAGAAAAAAGGGATGTGTGTGTATGTATGTATGTATGTTTTGATACAATTTTTTGTCCACGATTTCGGGTGCACGAATCAACTGATTTGAATTATTCGAAAAATATTCAATTCCTATTAATGGGAAGACATGCTGACTAGTTTTTGGCGGAGGCAGGTCCACCCGTTTCGAAGAGGCGGGCAAAAAGTGCCAAGTATGGTAATTCAATTTTGAGATAACGGAACGCCCGATTTGAATGATTCAAAAATCTTGCTTTGGTGATTAAATTTCTGGGAAGGCAGGTCCAGCGGTTATGAAGGTACAGAAAAAAATAAAAAAAAAGATATTTGGCGGTCAAAAATGATCATTAAGCACATGCACATCAAATTATGAGATATTTGTACTGTATAGAGATTTTAAAAATGAGTACAATTTTTTTCACATTTTTTTTGGGTTTCGTACCAAGATTTTTTATTTCGAAAGTTTACTTATACAGTTCAAAACAGATTTTTTTTTTAATTTTCTAAATTAGTTATACACATTTTTATATTTTAAATATAAATTTTAAATTTACTATTCAGTTTGAAAATGTCTATATTTCATACGCGTTATGTGTTATTCTTAGAAATTTATTCTCAAATGAATTCATTTGGCATCTCCTATTAATCTAAACATTCTTAAGTCTTTTGTGCGCCAACATTGTCACTGTATAATATATGAACGATAAAATATATAGTAATTATAATATTAATTGTTATTAATAATTTATCAATATTTATTGATTATTGATTTTTTTCCTCGAATATTTATTTCTGATACGGGAAGTTCCAGCAATTTGCCTTAAGGCACGATGCCATGCACTACTAGTTTTATTTTATTAACTTCCCATAGGGTAAGTTAGAGTAATGCCAAAAAAATAAAAAATGTAAATTTTTGTATATCTTACGTTTAATAGATTTCTGAACATTTTGGCATAAATTAGAAAAAATGGATGCTTGTGTGTGTATATGTGTGTGTGTGCTGATACAAATTTTCCTCGACGATTTCGGTAACACGGTTCAACCGATTTCAATTATTCAAAAAACAATTGATTGCTGTTAATAAGGAGGTGATTAGTTTTTGGCATAGGCTGGTCTAGCCGTTTCAAAGATACGGGGCAAAAAGTGCCACAAACGGTAATTCAGTTTTTAAGAGAAGGGAGCGTCCGATTTTAATAATTCAAAAAACATTTTACTTGTATTACAAGATGAAGAACTGATTAAATGTTCATGAAGGCAGGTCTAGCGGTTTCGAGGATCTAGTGAAAAAAGTAAAACAAAATGTCCTTTGGCGGTCAAAAATGATCATTAGACATATGCACATCAAATTATCAGACATTTTATAGAGATTTTAATAATAAGTATAAATTTTGTTCACATTCCTATGGGTTCCGTACTAATGTTTATCAATTAGACGGCGACGCGGAGCTTTACTCGCTTTGATATTTCGTCTCTATGCAGTTAAAGCAGTACGATTTAAAAAAAAGTTCAGAATTTCCAAAATATTTTAAATTAAAGAAAACATTTCATTTTCAAAAAGTCTCTTTTTTCTTAAAAAGTAAATTTTTGTCAAAAATTTATAGTTTCTCAAAAATCTAATTTTTTCAAAGAATTTTTTTTTCAAAAATCTTTATCTTTTTTAAAAAATTTTTTTTTGGTACTGTAAGGTTGTCAGACATTGTTTTTATTATTGCATTTTAGGTGGATCCATTGCCTGGCTTTAGGTATTCCTACACTCTGCTGGTCGATGGTGAGCCGTTCAAGCAATTTGCTGATGCGCAGTCCCGTGTGCTCTGCACGTGGCGGGTGCTGATCGATGGTAGCAAAACTCACCGAGTGGTTTTGGAAAAAGATACACTTGACATTTGGCTAGACGGGGCAGTTATCACCGAAACGGTAAACATAATTTATGATAGATTTTATTTCATATAATATTAGAATTGACTTGAACTTGAATTGACTAGAAGGTACGACTTGACCATCAGTAATTATACCGTGAAGACCAAACCAACCACATATAACACATAATTTATATTAAACAATTCTCAGTTCATTATTATAAAAATACGTATTTTCGTTTTTTGCCATTTTTCTAATCTTTGTAATCTATCTTTTTTTAACTTACCGCAGGGTAAGTTATAGTATGTCCAGAAAATCGAAAATGAAAATTTTTGCATATCTTCACGTTTCAGAGGTTTCTAAACATTTTGGCATACCTCAAAAAAAATTGATGTGTGTGTGTGTCTTTTGTGTGTCCGTTTTATCCACGTTTTCGGGCGCACGGATCAACCGATTTGAAAAGTTCAAAAATCATTCGGTTCCTATCGATAGGAAATGTGCCGATTAGTTTGTGGCAAAGGGAGGTCCACCCGTTACAAAGATACGGAGCAAATAGTGCAGAAAATAGAAAATAGAAAAGAGTTTGAGAGAACGTAGTATACGATTTGAATGATTCAAAAAACTTTCAATTGGTAATGATGGGTGATTAGTTTTTGGAAATGACAGGTCGATCCGTTTCGGAGATTCGTTGCTAAAAGTGCAAAAAATGACAGGTTTTGAGAGGCCGAAGTATCTGATTCGACCATGGTGCTTGTGTTGACGTTGTGAAAAATTGATCAGTTTTTGAAAAGATATTTTTTTATTTCAATTTTTTTTTTAAAATGCCAATAAATATATTTTTTTAAACTTCGAAAATGATTCGGATTTTAATTTTGATTCCAACTAATATGTTAAAGCTTAATTATATACTCTAAATAAATAATTTTAACTTTGCTGTTCAGTTTATATAATTTTTATAAATATCAGATAAGATCTTTTATTTTAATTCCGGTTGATTAAGTTTTGTTTATTTACTTTTCATGTAAATATTTATAAATGTCAAATAATGGAAGTTACAGTATTTATAATCTATTTAAAAACATTTGAAATTTCTCGAATATTTCATTACAATACATCTCCAGTCTTATTAAATTCCCTTCGGGTAAGTTACTGTAATGGGCCAAAAATCGAAATTGAAAATTTTTACATTTCTCGACGTTTTGAAGATTTCTGAACGTTTTGGCATACCTCAGAAAAAATGGATGCGTGTGTGTGTATATATATATATATATGTATATGGATACAAATTTCCAGTCACGTTTTCGGATTGTTTTTGTTTTTTGAAAAAAATTGTTTTTTTTTTGTATATCGAAAATAATTCAGTTTTTATTTTTATTCTGACTAAAGTTCTAACATAACTTAAACAAATAATTTTAAATTTGCAATTCAGTTTATATAATTCTTATAAATTTTAGACAATGTTAAAATATTAATAATAATCTATTTGAAAACATTCAGTATTCCTCGAACATCTCGTTACGGTACGGGATGTTACAGCAATTTGCTTTAAGGCACGATGCCATGCACCCCACTAGTTTTTTTTTTTAGTCTTTTTTGTATATCGAAAATAATTCAGATTTTATTTTTAATTCTGACTAAAGTTCTAATATACTTTAAACAAATAATTTTAACTTTGCAATTCAGTTTATATAATTCTTATAAATATTAGATAAAGTTAGAGTACTTATTTATAATAATCTCTTTGAAAACGTTTAAAATTTCTCGAACATTTCATTACGGTACAGGAAGTTCCAGCAATTTGCCTTAAGGCACGATGCCATACACCCCACTAGTTTTATTTTTAATTTAAAGAAGTTTTATGAAATAATAGCTACATTATTTAATCAATGCGATTCAGTTTATTTACTAGGTTGATTACATATAAATTACATGATTAAGTAGGTACATTTTTTACAATAATTACACTGTGTAAAATCTTCTTCTGAAACTTTGTCAGAAGCATTTATTATCAAAATTGAAATAACAATTAATTTAATTTATGTCATGTAAGACTACTTTTATATTTACCATTTTCTTTTTGTTTTCAACTATACCAATGTAAAAAACGCCCAGTGGGTTATTTTTATCCCAACCGCATGTTGGGTTTTATAAAAGTTATATAAAAGCATTGAAACTACTTAATACACTAAATAATAACAACTAAATAACAGCGTTCAAAGCCAAACAAAGAAACGAAAAAAATACATACATTAAAATATTGATAATGTAGCCTTTTATTTCCTGATAGCGATGTCGTCTGATTAATGGCGATGACCGGCTGCAATCTTTAATCAAATCTAAATCTAAAGTGTAAACTAAAAGTTCACACTTAATCTATATATACTATTGCTTATATGTTCATCTTATTGTTTCATTAAACAGTTATTAAACTTGAATTCCAGAGCGAATTCGTTGATGGTGGAACCGACACTAATTTCACAGTGGGCGGCCAACCTGCCCTCCTAACTGCTCGAACAAGTGGAGATAAAAGAAAAGGAATTATATATACATTGTATATAAATGGAGCAGCTGTTGCCCCTAGCACAGACACAAAATAATTTAAATATAATATTTTATATTTCTTATTATATTTGTATGATTCTTACAGAACCGTGAGTAGCGAGCATCTAATTGGGTGATGTTTATAACGAAATTTTAAGCAAAATTGGGATGGTATTCATCAATTATTTCTAGCAGTTTTAATATTAGTTATTTTCTGGTAGACATATATTGAAAATGTGTTTATCTGTATAAATAGTAATACTGAAAGAGTTCTGATGCATGAATCATTGATTCCAGAATAATTATTATTGATTTATGGGTACTTATATTATTTCTATAATAACTTTAAAAATTAGAAGTATATCATCAAACTAAATATTAAGTTTCAAAGCGTAACAAAGTATTCATTATTTTTGTTGTAATTTATCATTTTTGTAGTTAAAATGCAAACCGACCAATTTCTTATTAATTAATCTATAGCAAGTTCGAAAAATTATTATATATATAAATTTTGGTAAATAACGACTGATAACATAATAATTATCATTTTATAAATCTAAGCTAATTATCAATAAATATGAAGTTATAACAATATACAGTATTATAATACATATTACAGATATTTTATAATAGCTAGGTATGATTTCATGAAAAGATGTGTAAGAAATCTCTTTCTACGATACTTGATGTTTCTATACATGAATATGCTATTATCACAGCTTTATTTAACAATTGTGTAAGGAATTATATGCAATGAATATTACTAATAAAACTTTTAATTGATATTAAAATATACTATTTAATTAATATTATAAATTTATTTATATTTTAAATAAAGTTTTTAAATCTATAAAAATAAAATTTTTGCTGTGGTTCCACGAATATACATTGAATTTCTGAATTCTGCAAGAATGATTGCAAATATCGGGATAAAAGCATCTTTGGTAAAGACTAGAAATATGCATTATTATTGTGCAATTAAATTTTTCAATCGACAAAATCAAGCAATAGTTCAAGATGAATTCAATAAAAAAAAATCAACAAAAAAATTAATGAGAACGGATTAATGTTTCTAAAACACTTATGTTATATTTAATCAATTTTTCAATCCCATATCACCTTTTAATGATATTAGTTTCAGTATTTTAAAGATCAGCGCTGTGATCAAAACTGATGATGCATTGATTACAACTCTTGGTACAATTATAAGCAAAAATTGAAACTAATTCCACATATACAAACAAAATTCAAAATGACAAATGGTAAACGTAATTTTATCTAAGACAATATTCAAACAACCAATATTCCCGGGTTTAAGGATATACTATTAGAAAAACACAAGAAATATATGTAATAGACAACAACTAATTCAGCACTAATTCTTTATCGTTAATATCGATCGAATACTAGTCACTATTTCAAAAACTAGCAGTATATTAACAAAAACATAACATTGTATGAGTAAATTATTCCATTATAAAAATTGAACAACTGTATGCATTATACTAACATACCAGAGAAATGAGTTTTATCTAATAAATAATACAATAACAATATAATAAAGATAAAATAAGAATTGTTCTAAAAAAAAAAGATTTCGGTCAGCCCGTTTTGACCGGTGACAGTCGAACGCGCACTCCCGGGCGCGATCCCACTACCGCTCGCAACGGGGGCTTTTGGCTGCTGAGTTTCCTCTCTGGCCCGATTCGCCCCTCCTTAGACAACCTGACCACCTCAGGCTCCCCCGAGATGCCCATGTTGATTGCGAGATTAGTGCGGACGCTCAGTCAACATGCGCTAACCAGTTGCCATTGCCCCAATCTCAAGGTTTCCACGAAATCAGACCTCCCAGAAGCTAGGATTACAAGAAACGCCACGCTCTCGGTCAAAAATACCAAACTCAGCACTTTTGACAAAATGATGAATATTAGCACATTACACATAAATGGTATTCTAAAATAAAAATGTTAATTGTTAATCAAAAGTAATAAAAGAAGCTTTCAAGTTTACAATTAATAATTATTATATAATAAAGATGTTAAACGCATTTCTAATATAGCCCATACATTATACAAGTTTGATCTTAAATCCATATAAGACATATAAAATGTGCTACTTTCGACCGAGAGCGTGGCGTCTCTTGTAATCCTAGCTTCTAGGAGGTCGGATTTCGTGGAACCCTTGAGATTGGGTTAATGGCAATTGATTGGCGCATGTTGACTGAGCGTCCGCATTAATCTCGCAATCAACATGGACGCCTTGGGGGAGCTTGGGGTGGCCAGGTTGTCTAAGGAGGGACGAATCGGGCCAGAGAGGAAACTCAGCAGCCAAAAGCCCCCGTTGCGAGCGGTAGTCGGATCGCCCCCGGGAGTGCGCTTTCGGTTGTCACCGATCAAAATAGGTTGACCGAAATCTTTTTTATTATGCATTTTAATAACTTCTCGTTTATATTTTTATTAAAAAAAATTGACATGCTAACTTAATATTCTAACTCTAAAATTTTTGTCTACGTTTTAGTCCGTAATCCTAAATCGATTTTGAAAACTCAAAAACTGTTCAAAAGATATTTGTTAGAAATTGTATTGATTAGTTTTTGGTAAAGATCGGCTAGGCTGTTTTCTTTGTAATAAAGTGTTAACAAAAATTTCGTCGATTTTTCAAAACTTTTTTTTAGGAATGGCTATGATGACAATCTATATAGATGACAAGCTGTCTAATTTTAAAAATTTATCGTAGTTTGAAAAAATTAGCAGTGTTTTTTTTGACGTTTGTTAAAATTAGAATTTTACTGACGTGTTCTGAAAAACTGCTGAATAGATTTGAAAACTTTAAAATCGTTTGATGAAACTTGATGTTTGATGATACTTGATAAACCCTCGCGTTTGTTAGTTTTTTATACGATGGGCTGAGCTGTTTCTTTTGAAAATTTTTTTGTCCACGTTTTAGCCAAAAATTTTGAATCAATTTTAAAAATTCAAAAACTATTCGAAGGATATTTGGGAAACATTTGTAAATTATTGGAAATTATTTGTGTGTTGATTAGTTTTGATCAAAGATTGACTGAGCCGTTTCTCCGTAACAGTTGTAAAAATGTTGATAAAACTTTTTATGTTGATAGATACCATGGTTCTTAATAACATACTAAATCTTCTTGGTCCTGCGACTAGCAGTTTAATTTTAAAAATCCATCAAAGTTTGAAAAAATATGATAATTAAAATTTGGGTCAAAGGTCTTTTTTGTGATATTATAGGTCAAAGTTTAAATTTCACAAATTTATAAGCCATTGGAGTAAACTCTATAAGAAAGAGCCGCGAATAGGTTTGCGAAAAGATCGACTAAGCCATATCTTTTCAAGAAAGCAGTCTACAATCTTATTTAGTTGTGGAAAAATTGTTACTATTAGTTTAAATGACAAAATAATATCAAGGATTAGGTACATGATTTATGTAATCGTGCTGGTATTTTCTTATAGCATTTGATTAGATATTATTTTGCAAACCAGTGTATTCAGTTTCTTAAAAAAATATTTCGACGTTTTACATGAAAATTAGTGTAGCGATATTGTTCATGCATTAAACAGTCCTACGAAAGTTGCTTGAATTATGTACATTCATTAATATTTGAAATAATAAGGATATACGAGCACGTGTCTATGCACTATAATATAATTACAGATAATATAAATGTGTTTAAGAAAATTCAATTGGAAATCTTAATGTTTCAATTGAAGTGAAAACCTCATTTTTGACATAAACTATTGAAAATTTTATCTAAATATCTTAATTTCAATTTCTGTTGATTAAGTGAATTGACTATTAGAGCTATCGGAAAGTTTTTGCAACTTGGCTTAAGGTTAATACTACTTTAATCTAGTGATTATTATATTTGTCAAAATTTGCCATATTTCTCAAAATAAATTATTTTTCAATTCAAGCGATTTATATATTGTCTATATGACTTAGTCTAAATTAATAAGTTCAGCCATCAATGTAGATATTTGTATTACCGGAATTGTTTTACAGACCATAATAGTGAGACAATCCGGAAACAATTTGTTTCCCATACCATATTTAAAGTAAAACCTATGAAAATATGAATAAAGTCTTTTTTATAACGATTATTATTATGTAAAATATTGTTTGCACTTCTACACAACCATTTCGTTTCCAATATTATATAAAATAAAATAATTTTTAAATTAGTTGCACAGATATCGTGTTTCTGAATGACAAGTTTATAAAGAATGAACATTATTAACATTTAAGTATTATTTGAAATCACAATGGCTCATTATTCCAAACGTTATTTTTTTATAATTATAAATTTTTTTGTTTGACTAATATTTTATGATACTCTTTCAGACCAGCGTTTCATAAATTTATTTATTCCAACCTTTTGTTTAAAGACTAAGATTTTTGCTACGCCTCTCTTCCTAATTTTTATACAATCCCTAAAAGAACAGAATTTTTAACTTCCCGTAGGATAAGTTATTGTGATCGTCCAATAAGCGAAATTGAAAGTTTTTGCATGTCTTTACGTTTTGAAGGTTTCTGAACATTTTGGCATACCTTAGAAAAAATGAATGTGTGTGTGTATGTATGTATTTAATTCCTACTGATGGGAGACGTGCTGATTAGTTTTTGGTAAAGACCTGTTCAGCCATTTCGGAGATATGGGCAACAAAAGCAGAAAATAGAAATCGAGTCTTAGCGCGGTGCATCCGATTTGAATCATTCGAAAAACAGTGTGACCTTACATTCTAAAATAGAAAATTTTATCAGTAAAAGCAATTAAAACACACATTTACAATATTAATCATTTGTTATAATCAAATGAATAGAAACATATGTTTAAATATTGTAAATGTGTGTTTTAATTGCTTTTACTGATAAAATTTTCTATTTTAGAATGTAAGGAATAGAAACATATGTTTCTATTAATTTGATTATAACAAATGATTAATATTGTAAATGTGTGTTTTAATTGCTTTTACTGATAAAATTTTCTATTTTAGAATGTAAGGTCACACTGTTTTTCGAATGATTCAAATCGGATGCACCGCGCTAAGACTCGATTTCTATTTTCTGCTTTTGTTGCCCATATCTCCGAAATGACTCCAAAATCTCCGAAATTCATGCATCTCATTAGAAAATAAATAACTATAATTGATTCTCTGTATGCAATATTGCATACAGAGAATCAATTATAGTTATTTATTTTCTAATGAGATGCATGAATTTAATGATTTCTAACAAGTTTGCTATAATATAGCAAGTCTTATTAAAAACGCAAGAAAAGGGTTTTTCAACATTTAATTATACAGAAATGTCCCAGCCGATACTTCCCGAAAACTAATCAGCAAGAATCCCAACCGATATCTTTTGAACTATTTTGAATTTTTAAACCCGATTAAGATTTGTGGGATAAAAGGTGAACAAAACATATCTGCTAATTATAAAGAAACAGCTTCTAACAGGCGATTTTTGAAAACACGACTTTTTTTAAATCGATTTAGCAGTTTTTGAGAAAACATCGACAAACTGTCGAAAATCGGCTCACATACACACATATATGAACACACATAACTTCTCCAAGTATGGTGTTAAAGAAATGAAAATGATTTGAAACGTCGAGAAAACATAAGTTTACCATGTATATTTTTTCTAAAAAACAGAAACGAAAAGTCATTAAAGTGCATAATAAAAAAGATTTCGGTCAGCCCGTTTTGACCGGTGACAACTGAAAGCGCACTCCCGGGCGCGATCCGACTACCGCTCGCAACGGGGACTTTTGGCTGCTGAGTTTCCTCTCTGGCCCGATTTGCCCCTCCTCAGCCAACCTGGTCACCTCAGGCTCCCCCGAGATGTCCATGTTGATTGCGAGATTAGTGCGGACGCTCAGTCAACATGCGCTAATTAATTGCCATTAACCCAATCTCAAGGCTTCCACGAAATCCGACCTCCTAGAAGCTAGGATTACAAGAGACGCCACGCTCTCGGTCGAAAATACTACATTTTATATGCGTTATATAGAATTAGGATCTAACTTGGAAGGATGGATGGGCTATAGAAAGTTATTAGAAATGCGTTTAACATCTTTAATTGTAAACTTGTAAGCTTCTTTTATTACTTTTTATTAACGATTAACATTTTTATTATAGAATACTATTACTGTGTAATCTGCTAATATTCATCATTTTGCCATGAGTGCTGAGTTTGGTACTTTCGACCGAGAGCGTGGCGTCTCTTGTAATCCTAGCTTCTAGGAGGTCGGATTTCGTGGAAGCCTTGAGATTGGGTTAATGGCAGTTGATTAGCGCATGTTGACTGAGCGTCCGCACTAATCTCGCAATCGACATGGACACCTTGGGGGAGCCTGAGGTGGCCAGGTTGGCTGAGGTGGGGCGAATCGGGCCAGAGAGGAAACTCAGCAGCCAAAAGCCCCCGTTGCGAGCGGTAGTGGGATCGCGCCCGGGAGTGCGCTTTCAGTTGTCACCGGTCAAAATGGGCTGACCGAAATCTTTTGTTTAGAACGAAATTTCGTACGATCGGCCAAACCGTTTTCTTAGAATTAGCATGAAAGTGTAAAAACTTGCGTCCAATATTCTGTAAAAATCTTGAACAAATTTTATAAATTTAAACGTGTTCGAAAGATATCATTTCAGAATTGGCTGTATCGATTAGTTTTTAGCAAAGATCGTTTCTTCGTAATTAATTGTTATTTTTTGCGTTCTTAATAAAACTTAACATAGCGAAAAAGTTCATGATTTTCTACATATTATTAATGGCAAAATGCCATTTATATTAATTTATGGAATATTTTATATTAATTAATGGCAAAATACTATTTGTAAGTTTTCTATAGTTAGTTAAAACTATCGTTAGTTTTTTAAATCTTTTTAATAATAGTAAATTAGCTAATTGATAACTTAAGATGCTTCTAACAATAAGTAATTATATTCTGAATAAAAGTTACATATTGCTAGCTGAGTTATATTTGAACATAAAAATGTGTAACGTCCTCTAAAATTATGAAACGCGTTAAATATAACATGCTTATTTTTGACGTAAAAGTATTGATGTTTTGGATGCGTCGTAATGACTTGCTTTCATAATTAAATCTGTTTCTGCTATGATCTATAATTTTGCTGTTATATTGAATTTACGCATAGCCTATAATCAAATGAATATTTTATTAATTATAATTAGGATGACCGTAACTTTTGAAAATACCATATCTTGTATATCAAAATATGTAAGAAGACTTATTGGAAAATTTCGGTAATCGTCTGATTTTGCTCTTATAAACAACGTTAATTATAGATCGATGTCTTTGTTTACGTCCATTATGTTCGATAATGGCCAATCGTCATTTTTGGTTATGAATTTTTAATGATAATAACATTGCGTAACAGTTAATAATGATATTTAACACCTCTGATTTTAGCTTGATCAACATATCAATATGTATGAAAGTTAATGTAGGTTATTGTTTTGCTCATTGAAGTTCTGGGGCTCAAACGATATGGCAACATAATATATTGTAGTTTCGTGTTTTACTATATTTTCTATGTTTATATTGTTGTTCACAGAGTACTTAAATCTTAAAAATAAAATATTGGTAAAATATACTATAACGAATAACTTTACTACAAATTTTGACTATAAAATAATGTGGTGGAGTCCTGAAGAATAGTGTCAGAAACTGATTAATAAATACTAAAAATATATAATTTATTTTTAAAGCAGTATAATGTATTCTACAGCAGAACTTTCATTTTTAACTTTCTGAAGATGAAGTTTATAGTTTTGTCAAAATCCGACTTGCTAACTTTACATTCAAGCTATTCTGAATAATTTGAAGTCACAGTTGGAAGTTATGTGTGAAAAAAATTCAAAAGCTGTTTAATAAACTCGATTGTGCACTGTAATTATTATAATAGAATAAAATATCCATAACAACATATTATGTAAGCAATATGAATTAAGTATTCTCAGTTGCCTCTCTGATTCTTTTCAGATCTTTATAACGTATAGAAATATTCAATAAGAGTAACAATGATTTTATATTGATATATAAAATGCCAACTCCTAATGACAGAAACTTCACGCGAATCCTACTTAACGGTAGTTTGATTACCATAAATTTAACAAAATACATTTTGATGTCTGACAAACCTGTAATTGATCCCAATAACTGCAAAGGCAAAGTGCTGAATGTTTGGGGTAAACATTACAATTTTTAATAAATACTTTTTCGTAGAGCAACATATCTTAGATTAATTAAGCCTATTTGGACTTATGGCACTGAACTTTAGGGTTGCGCTAGTAAGTCCAATAACGTTCTAGCACAAAGGTCAATCTTCGACTTTAAGACGAATCACTGATGTCCTCTGGTTTATCACTAATCAAATTATTTATAATGATCTCAACATAACATATTATATATTAAGTGTGTAATTAGCAGCAATAATCTTCACTATCACTTAAAACTGGAAACAAATCCAAACTACACAGATTGAACACTGCTGCAGATCTCTTCTTCCAAAAATGACAAGAAAAAAATTTCCAAATGATTTTTGTATTTTTCTTTATTTAACTCATTCGTTAACTGGTCAGTGGATGATTTTTTTAATTCTATTATTTATTTATTATAATTATTTCTATAACTATTGCTTATAATAATAATTATTATTATTTTATTATTAGTTATTTTTTATTTTTGCCACTGTTTTCTTTCTTTCAGTTCATTTTTGTTTGTTTTTTAGTTCTTAATTGTTAGTTTTTTTTAATTGTTAGTTAGTTTCTCTTTTATTTAGTTTAAATACACTCGTATATTTATTTGTTAAGGTTTAGATTTTGTTTACACTGTAACTCACTTTACACTTTTATTCTGATTGTTATATACAAATTTTAGCAAATTTTTTTCTTATATTCTTAATATTTTAGGTAGTCAATTCGACAACCCTCGTACGACTTTTACCATGGCGATATGGCATTTAATGGAAGAATCTTTGAAATTCAGGTATAATAAATTTGAAACTATATTTTCAATATGAAAATAAAAATTCCTAGTATGTTTATACGTTTTTTATATTTATATAAATTTATAGTAAAAGTAATGTAAAATATAAATAAGCTTATAACAGTAAATTTTTTTTAGATCAAATTTAATACCATATAAAACCCACTTCGAAAAAAATTTAACTGGACTTGCTACAATGGATGTGAATATAGTTCCAATAACAACAGTTCCAAAATCTAGGAGGTGTATAATGCCATTTATGACACTTTGGTTAGTTTTTTTTAAGTATATTATAATATATCTGCCATAATAATAATATATTTGTTAATTTTCCGAAGGAGAAGTTTATGTTTTCACGTAAGACGTGAAGACGTTTTAGGCCATTCTGAATCGCTGGAGATCGAAGTTGGAAAAATAATATGTGCACTGAACTGATTTCAAAAACCTAAAAGCTATTTCATGTAACTCGATATCAAAATTTTACGTTCATGTTTTAGCAAAAAAATCTGAATCAATTTTCAAAATTCAAAAACTATTATTGGTTTTGAGAAAAACTCGGGTGGGCCATTACTTCGTAATTAATTGTTGAAACATTGTTTTGACGATTTTGATGAACTTTATATCATGGTGTTATACACGTAAATTGATTGAATTAAATAATTTTTATAACAAAATGGAAAATTTCACAAAAATTTTAAAATTATTCCTAAAATTAGAAAACGCGTGAAATGCGAATGTTTGAGAATGAAGAAAATTTGAATATTCGAAACATTTTCACATTTTGATACAACAAGAGATGGTAAACGTTACAGCTAAGATTGTTTAACTTCATCTTTATACTTCATTTTTCAAGAACCTATGTTCTTGAAGAATTTTTCATTTTTCAAGAACTTATGTTTCGTATTCCGTATCTTTTGTTAAATACTTATACTAGCGACTGTGTTAATTAATAATATTATTATGCCAATTATCTTAATATGTTAAATATTTTAGCTGAAAAATGTTTACACATTACAAAATGTTTACACTTTGTTTTTAGAACACTAAAATATCCGTCTTTGAAATGTTTAAATGTTTTTATTTTTTATATACCTATACTGCCATAATATCATCTATATTTCAGGTACGAATTGTACATTGCAAAACCCGAATTAAAAGACAAATCGACTGTTTATTTCGAAACTATAGAACTTCAATGTTGGCTTATACATTTGTCTTTGGTGTTTGTCACTATTTTCATCGCTTGGAAAATGTACAGGCTTTATAACTCAGAAGTTGATTTCCGTTTGGACGAATGCTTTTCACATGTAGTTGGTTCCATGACCAGTCAAGGTTAGCATCGTTAATTATTGAATGTGATTATTAGTAATTTTTATTTATTTTTGGTAAACCAATTTATTTTTTATATTAATGGTAAGTAGTAACTATTAGTTATTAATAGTTATTTGTTCATTACTTTTTATATTATAGGTATGTTAATTTTATGCCGCAGCTTTTCTCATTTAAAGGCTTTGATAAAGGAAAGATTAAGAATTAGGAACAAATAGTTATTCCAATAAATTGTTACTATTTTCTAAATATACACCACTTAATTTTATAACCATATTTAAGAGAATTGACTATATATAAAATTAGGAATATGAAACCATTTTGAAATATTTTGATATTTTTGTTGCTATTAAATTTTATTATTCATTTAAATTATGAGTTTAAAATCTTCTTAAATATGTACTTTTCTGATCACATACATTTAATCACAAAATTGAACATAAAAGTTCAAAATTTAGGTAACTCTTATGAATACGAAGTTTTATATCTGCTGCGTTATAAAAACTATATACAAATGTTAAAATCAAAATTTTGCTAATGATGAAACTGATGGTTTCGAAATGTGTGTTTTTTATACTCTAATTTTATTTAATTTTAATTTTATGGGTGAGCTCGTTTTTTTTAGGCAGCCAAGTGGGCTTGTTTTTTTTTAAGACATTGTTGGCAATCTCATATTTTCAGATTGATGGGTGGGCTCAGCCCGGTTCCGACGCCACTGCATAAGATTATAATAATTATATATAGATATGATAGATTATGATAATAATTGATATATATATATATATATATATATATATATAGTTTATGATAATAATTGCATTTTGATCAGTATAATTATTTTAGATTGTCTGCCAACATCCACGTTCGCCTCTTTGCGTCTTCTTAGCATAACGGTGATCATATTTGGATATTTGTTTCTGCTATTTTATTCAGCAAAACTTGTGGCAAATCTGTCTACTGGAGTTATGTACTTTCCCATTCGGACCTTAGACGATATTTCAAGATTAAGAACATATCAAATCTGCGTCCAACCTGGAGTTTTCGCACACGAACAATTTCAGGTTAAAAAGGTATATTGACAAGAACTTAATTCATTTCCCTTAGGGTTATAGCAATCGCAAAAAAAAAATAAATAAAAAATTTTGCGTAACTTTACATTTTAAAGGTTTCTGAACATTTTGGCATACCTTAGACAAAAAGTGTGTATGACTTTTCGAACATGTATGAATGCATGCATGTATGTGTATAGTATGCATGTATGTATGTATGTGCGGATAAAAATTTTTGCCGACGTTTTCGAGATCAATTGTTTTCAATGATGAATTGCTGGTCAATGATGATTCTGGCAAAGGCAGGTCCAGCCGTTTCGAAGATACGGAGCAATTCAGTTCTTGAGAGTACGGTGAGAGAACATTATAAATCTCGAACCCATAGATATGTAAAAAAATAGTACTTATTATTAAAATCTCTGTAAAATATCTGATAATATTATATAATGTGCATATGCCTGATGATTGCCATATGGTTTTTTTTTAACTTTTTTCATTGGATCTCAGAAACCCTAGACCTGTCTTACCAAAAATTTTACGATTTTTTCATACCGCCAATAATGGTGAAATATATTTGAATCATTCAAATCGGACGTCCCGTTCTCTGAAAAACTGAATTGCTATTGTTTGCACTTTTTGCACTATTTTTGTCAAGATGAGTCGAATGCTATTTGAATCATTCAAATCGGTAATCTGTGCTTTCGGAATCGTGGACAAAAAATTGTAACCGCACACACACACATACATTTATTTGTTCTACGGTATGCTCAAATGTTTAGAAACTTTTGAAACGTGAAGATATGCAAAAAATTTTATTTTCGATTTTACTGCTATTACTATAACTTACCTAAAAAAGTTAAACAAGTCGATTTTCTTAAGTTTTTTAAAAAATCACAAACTTTTCAAATGATTTCAAAATTTAAAAAAATATCAACATTTTGAAACATTCTAAATTTTCAAACTGAAAATTTTAGCTTTTAAATCCTGCATTTGTTTTATTTTGTGTTTACAGATGAGTTCCGGCGTTTATCTACCAGAATGGGATGGCTTGATAAATGGAGCCGTTTGTGGTGCCGAATTTAACAAATTTGCATTATTAGCCAAAGCTTGTAAAGAAAAAGTTGTTGGCTTATATATAACTAGAGCGATCACAAACGACGATGGAACAAAGTATAGTAAACAGGAATTTTAATACTTTTGTATAATTGTTCTATTCACTATTTTATAATCACGCAGATTTGGATCCTGTGTTGTAATTTCACTCCGAGAGAAATTATTCGCTAACCAAATGCATCCCACCGTTCGTAGAAGATTTCCATATAGGAAACTATTCAATAAACAGTAAGTACGAATAGCAATTGATATTTCATAAAAATAATAATACATTTGCACCTTAAAAAATTGTAGATTATTGAAAATTAAAAGTTCCGGATTGCATAATTACTGGATGCAGCGCTGGCTTTACTCACCTCCATCTCCGTTTGATATAAAACCTCCATTTCATAATGTTTCTTTTTCAAATATTTCTGTTGTATTATTTGCATACTTATTTTTGATGGCGGTATCACTTACTGCTTTATGTATAGAATTAACTTATTACAGATATTTATTAGGTAAAAGTACATCTGATATGACCTATAATTTTAATAGAAAGTGTAAAGAATCTATACAGATACAATGGTGTAATTAACAGGTGAATTTTTATTTATTTTTTTTTTCAATAGAAAGTAATGCCGTATATGAAGTTCATACAGTTCATGCAGAAATATGAAAAAATATTCATAACTGTAATTCATAAACCTAATTATTATAAAAACAAATAGTATCAACTCTAAAGGTTAAAAATGATCAAAACTGATGTTACTAGTGCATCTAGTTTTATCAATTTAAAATTATATTATAATAGTATATTTCGACTCTTTTTTGCAATAGCCAAGTATTAAGCACTTTTATCTTTGTTGCTTTTTCTAATAATACAACATACAGAACCAATTAATTCCTATCAAATATTATGCTAGCTTCTAATAACGTGGTTTTATAGATGAGAACCGTACGGTTGTTCTATCTCTATTTGTTGAATTTATTATTAGAATAGAATATCTCTGATCCTGATGTCTTGCTAGTGATACAGTAGTGATAAGAAGGAATATTTAACTTCCCGTAGGGTAAGTTATTGTAATGGGCCGAAAATCGGAATTGAAAATTTTTACATTTCTCGACGTTTTGAAGGGTTCTGAACGTTTTGGCATACCTCAGAAAAAATGGATGTGTGTGTGTGTGTGTGTGTGTGTATGTATGTATGGATACAAATTTCCAGTCACGTTTCAGGGCGCACGGATCAACCGATTTGAATGGTTCAAAAAACATTCGATTCCTATTGATAGGGAAAAGAGCTGATTAGTTTTTGGCAAAGGCAGGTCGAGCCGTTTCGGAGATACGGAGCAAAGAGTGCAGAAAATAGAAATCGAATTTTTGAGAGAACGGAGTATCCGATTTGAATGATCTAAAAAACATTCAATTAGTAATGATTGGGAGAAGTGTTTATTAGTTTTTGGCAAAGGCAGGCCCAGCCATTTTGAAGATAAGGAGCTAAATATGTAAAAAATGGCAGTTTTTGAGAGAACTAAGCGTCCGATTTAAATGATTCAAAGAACTTTCTGCTTGTCTTAACAAAATAATTGATTTTGGAAAAAAAAATTTTGTTCCATTTTCTTTTTTTCTTTTTTTTTTTTTAGTTTTTTGTATATCGAAAATATTTCAGATTTTATTTTTAATTCTGACTATAGTTCTAATATACTTTACAAATAATTTCAACTCTGCAATTCAGTTTATATAATTCTTATAAATATTACACAATGTTACAATATTTATAATAATCTATTTGAAAACATTCAGTATTCCTCGAACATTTCGTTACGGTACGGGAAGTTCCAGCAATTTGCCTTAAGGCACGATGCCATAATTGCCTCAAGACAGAATTCCACTTACAGCTAGTTTTACTTGTAAATGTATTATTAGTTATATTTTTATGAAATCGAATATCCAGAAAATGAATCGTTATTATTAATGAATTATCCATCGAATAGGCATATGAGTCCTAACTCGTAATTGTTGGCTCTGCTAATGTATATTTAAACCAATTAAAAAAAAATATATATATATATATATATATATATATATATATATTAATCTATATTACGCCAAAAAGGTCTATTTTTGCTTGTAAACATCTAACTCGCATTTGATAGCTATGTTAATGGATATTTTGACCAAATTTAAAAATAATATTAATCTAGTATAATAAGTTCATCTTTCAACAATAAATCTATATTAAGTGCGCAGAAAAGTTTGAGTGATTATCTGAAATGATTGTTTAAACTGCAAAACAGTCTCTTTTATTTTATATGTTAACATTTTTGCTTATATATTACTTTCATTTCAAACTATATTATTACCTGACCTGACAAACAAAAATAACTTCAAAAATTCATAGGTATTTAATGTATTTTACAATGCTACTTGATAGCTTCATGATTAATATTTCAATTCAGACTGAAATATATATTTAAAAAGATTTAATTTATATTTATAATTTATAAAAAAAATTAATATATTTAAAAAGATATACTTCATACACTTGTTTTTTTACCGCACTCATTTTTCTTGATGATCGAATAGTAAAGCCATATTTTTTATTTATTTATAACATTTAAATGAAAAAAGATTTCGGTCAGCCCGTTTTGACCGGTGGCGATCGAATGCGCACTCCCGGGCGCGATCCCACTACCGCTCGCAACGGGGGCTTTTGGCTGCTGAGTTTCCTCTCTGGCCCGATTCGCCCCTCCTTAGACAACCTGGCTACCTCAGGCTCCCCCGAGATGCCCATGTTGATTGCGAGATTAGTGCGGACGCCCAGTCAACATGCGCTAATCAACTGCCATTAACCCAATCTCAAGGCTTCCACGAAATCCGACCTCCTAGAAGCTAGGATTACAAGAGGCGCCACGCTCTCGGTCGAACAACATCACGTTGGTCTGTTGGCCTTTCTGACACCATGTTCCAACTTGACAAGTAATAGAATGACTTGTGGGTAAATAGAACATTAATTGTATTTTATGATGAATATGTCAGCTTTATAAATAATTTTTATTATGAAACGTTCTAGTTCTAGTATGAAGTATGTTTTGATTTGCTTTTCATATAGGCTTCTTATATTACGAGTTAGATAATTCGATATTACACAAACTAGATACGGTGCTTTGTGCTTTCGACCGAGAGCGTGGCGTCTCTTGTAATCCTAGCTTCTAGGAGGTCGGGTTTCGTGGAAGCTTTGAGATTGGGATAATGGCAATTGATTAGCGCATGTTGACTGAGCGTCCGCACTAATCTCGCAATCAACATGGACACCTTGGGGGAACCGGAGGTAGCCAGGTTGTCTAAGGAGGGGCGAATCGGGCCAGGGAGGAAACTCAGCAGCCAAAAGCCCCCGTTGTGAGCGGTAGTGGGATCGCGCCCGGGAGTGCGCACTCAGTTGTCGCTGATCAAAACAGGTTGACCGAAATCTTTTATTGATAAAAATTGCTGTTTGTTTTATGATAAATAATAAAAAAGTACATAATATGTATATATATATATATATGTATATATATGTGTGTATATATATATATATATATATATATTATAATATAAGTTAATACTCATTTCTCTGGTTTGTACATTGACATTATTATTTTTCAAGAAATAGCCGTAAAACAAATTCATTCACTATCGTTTTCTCTAAAAAAACTTATTAATTGAAATACTGCATTTAGTTCTGCTACTTTTTTCAGTTGCTCAATCGAATAACTCCACTTGTCACATCGAAACTGTAACATTGCATACGATTATTTATTCACTATTTTTTGTTATTAACTTTATCTTTATTCCAATTTATATTATAACAGGAATATTTAAAAACAATATACTATACTTAGTTCAGAGCTCTTCTCGACTTTTTTTGGAGTTAGTCATTGTGTGCCCTGAATGGCTCATATATGAGTCAAAATCTTCATGGCAGTATATAAAATAAACTAGTGGTGCATGGCATCTTCTGACATTTGCGCCATGTCGCGGTGTAACGGATGATTAATTTTTGGTAGTTATCAAAGTCTTTATAAAATATCTGATAAATTGATGTGCATATGTCTAAGGATTGTTTTTGACCGCCAAATGGTTTTATGTACTTTTCTTACTCGATATTCAAAATTGCTAGACCTATCTTTTCAAAAATCCATTTATTTCTTATTTTTATCAGCACGACGCCTTGTCAATACGAATCTAATTTTTTTGAATCTTTCAAATTGATTGATCCGTGTTCTCGAAATCGTCGATGAAAAATTGTATCCGCACGTACATACATTTTCTTATGTATACCAAAATGTTCAGAAAGTTTTGAAACGTAAAGATATATGAAATTTTTTGTTTTGGATTTTTTTGGTATTACTACAGCTTACCCTATGAAAAGTTAAAAATGTAGAAACTTATTAAGTCTTTAATATTTCCTTACGTTTCGACAAATCATGTTATGTCATCTTCAGTCGACAACAAATTGGGAAAAAACATAATATAAAATTACTAAACTACGCAAGTGTGAAACAGATAAAAATAAATAAAACTAATATATACGAAAGTAACATTATGTATGTGATAATACAGGACCATAAAAAAAGTTGCGGGTATTGGGTGTGCGGCATATGTTTTCCAGAAAACGACAGAAATTATAAGATTTTCATTATTATGCAGAAGAATTATGAGATCGGAGATTTTGTCTTTTTTTAAATTTGTTTCAATTTTTTGCCATTTGATCCCGAATTTTGATTTTAGATTCTTTCTTAGCGGTAAAAACTAAATTGGAAAACATATCCCGCACATCCAAGACAGACAACTTTTTTTTATTTTGTGGACCCGTGTAATCATTCAGAATAACAATCAATAAACAAAATACGTTACCAATATTTTTGTTTATTTTTATCTTTTTCATTGTTACATAGTTTAGTTATTTTATATTATGTTTCTTTTATTTTGTAGTCGACTGATGATGACATAAAATAACATGTTAAAACGTATGGAAATAATAAACATTTTATAAAGTTCTACAGTTTTTATTTGATGCAATGGCCTGAAGATTTTGACACACATATTTCAACATCAAAATCATCATAATAATTATATTAGAATTTATATTTTGCGCCCTTGTTTTGTGAAGACAACTTCAGAATGAACTTAAAAGAAAACGCGCAAAATGAACACAACTTCACGGCGATAGAAACATGAAATTCAGTGCAATAATTTGACAGTTATTGAACGAATTGAAGAATTGAATTATGTATTATTCAAAATTTTGTGCAATTGAACAATAGTTTTATGATTGCTTATTTAAAGGTGAAAGTTAAAAGTGAAATAAAAAAAATATTTCTTGTGAGATATAAACAAATATGTATAAGTGATTGCTACAGAGTGGCATTTAGAACAATGTGCACATGTAAAGGAATTTCTACTTATAACGATGTACAACTCTAAAAGAAAATAATTCATATAATTTGATATTTCTTATTATCTGTATTATTTTGGATCGTTAAAAGCAATTTTTTAGTGATACTAAAGTTTGATATAACGCATTAGGGTGAGTTTTTCTCGTTTCTTTATTTTTTACACAAAATGGCCCCAATAAATACAATAATATTCATTCACACAAACATTAGGATATTTTTATAGTGTTATGTTTGATATAGATGTGCAATTAACATTCCTATGCATGGAAAATGAAAGTATTTCAAGTTTTTTGGGTCAAACTATCATGAATTGTTGCGAATCATTTTCTATCTTTCGATTTTTTTGTGGAACAGCCTCTCAGGCTTATAGTTTGAGATAAACTTCTTAGATATTTTGAATCAAATTCATATTTTCTAAATAAGTATAATAAAAAACAATTAAACTAAAAGTTAAGTAGAATTTTCAACGACATTTATTAAAAATCATTTTTGATCTAATTTATTTTACTGAAATGTGCCTTGCTTTATCAGCAATTAATAAGTGTTTATCAAATAAACTGTTTATTTAGTTATTATAAATAACTAACTATTGATGAATAAAATCTAAGGTTAATAATTAATTCATCTTCTATATAAAAAATAAATCGGGTTTTCCTTCCTGATGAAATAACTCCAGAACGCACGAACCGGTTTCGACAATTTTGCATTTGCTGGAAAGGTCTCGGGCTCCGCAAGGTTTATAGCTAAGAAATGCCTTAATGCAAATTGCTGGAACTTCACGCACCGTAATTAAAATTTCGAGTAATAAGAATAATCAATAATTGTTTTAAATAATTGCAAATAGATTATCTTCTATATATATAAAAATAAGTCGGGTTTTCCTTCCTGATCAAATTTTTCCTTTTCAAATATAAAACAAACAAAAAATTTCTTCATTTTTCTCATGAAACCATTTGGTGGCGAAACGGAGTTCATCGGGTTTGCTAGTATTTTATAAAAATGGATTAATAATTGCGAAAAACTAAAACATAATAGAACGATTAATATATATAGTATTCCATATTCAAGATAAATATATATCAAATTGCAGATCTTTTAACAGAAATGCAAAATATAATGTTTTTTTCTAATTTGAATTATATTTCATAGGTTTAAATTTTATTAGTTAAATTATTAAAAATTGTCAAAGACATAAGGTTTTAAAGGCCGTTACAAGGAAATGCAATTCATATTTTTATTAACGATTGTAGTGAATCATGAGTATATTAAAAATGTAGCAAAAATAGTTAATTTTTACAATTTTCAAATTAATATTTTGTATTAATATTGTTTCATGACCTGATTTATGTTGTAAGTATTATATACCAAATAAATTATTTAATTTTTGATATAATTTAAGGTAGTTATGCCAAATTTAAAAATTAAATCTAATGCAATATTACAAAATTCGATGAGTTGCAAATAATATTATGAAAGAAATTTATCAAAGTATTGATTAATAAAAGTTTAAACTTATATACGGTTAACAAAATATTTTTTTTTTGAATCGAACTCCTGAATGTAATTTTTGTAAGGTTATATTTGACTAGATAAACAATGACAGTTGAATTTTATGCCCGTGGATATTAATTATATAGTTATAGTTATAAATATATAATTTCAAAACGAAATTGATACTTATATAATCGAATGAATTAAAAATTAACACCATCTTCCTTACTTGCCGCACAAGCAATTTTTGTAATACATACAAAAATCGGTGCCTAAACGTTTCAATTTGGACTAAAACATATATGTTACATATGATATTTCGTGTGACTGTTGCTTTGCTTGTATTGAAAAATTATATATTTAAAAAAACAAGATTTTTTGAAAACTATTTTTATTTTATTTATTGAGATGTATTAGTTGAAAATGGTTTTATAAAATATGTAGAAGTTAGATTAATTACTACCGCATTCAATAAAGAAAAAAGATTTCGGTCAACCTATTTTGACCGGTGACAACTGAAGGCGCACTCCCGGGCGCGATCCCACTACCGCTCGCAACGGGGGCTTTTGGCTGCTGAGTTTCCTCTCTGACCCGATTCGCCCCTCCTCAGACAACCTGGCCACCTCAGGCTCCCCTGGGGTCCATGTTGGTTGCGAGATTAGTGCGGACGCTCAGTCAACATGCGCTAATCAATTGCCATTGCCCCAATCTCAAGGCTTCCACGAAATCCGACCTCCTAGAGGCTTAGGATTACAAGAGACGCCACGCTCTCAGTCGAAAAGACCAAACCCAGCGCTCGTGACAAAATGATGAATATTAACAGATTACATTCTAATGGTATTCTAAAATAAAAATATTAATTGTTAATAAAAAGTAGTAGAAGAAGCTTCCTAGTTCGCAATTGATAAATTTTAAACGCATTTCTATTATAGCCTATCCATTTTACAAGTTACATCTTAAATGCATATAACGTATATAAAATGTGGTACTATCGACCGAGGGCGTGGCGTCTCTCGTAATCCTTGCTTCTGGGAGGTCGGATTTCGTGGAAGTCTTGAGGTTGGGGCAATGACAACTGATTAGCGCATGTTGACTGAGCGTCCGCACTAATCTCGCAACCAACATGGGTACCCCAGGGGAGCCTGAGGTGGCCAGGTTTTCTAAGGAGGGGCGAATCGGGCCAGAGAGGAAACTCAGCAACCAAAAACCCCCATTGCGAGTGGTGGTCGGATCGCGCCCGGGAGTGCGCTTTCGGTTGTCACCGATCAAAATAGGTTGACCGAAATCTTTTTATCGTAGGTACATTTTATTTGTTAAATGTGGTAATAATTATTCTAATTTCCATATTTTTATGAAACTATTTTTACTAATACATTTCAATAGAAGTAGATTTCACGGAAGCACAGTGCCTAAAATAAATAGTTTTTTAATAAGTATAGTTGTTGTCTAAATTAAAACACTAAGGTCCTAAGGTGAAAATTTTTTTTGTATTACCAAAATTGTAATGACGGTACCAAAAATTTATCTCAAAGCAAAACTAGTAATGTATGGCATCGCGCCTTAAGGTAAATTGCTGGAACTTTCCCTACCGTAACGTAATGCTCGAGGAATATTAAATGTTTTCAAATAGATTATTATACATACTGTAACATTGTATAATATTTTTTTAATATTATTTAAAGTATATAAGTGAGCTTTAAAACTTTAGCCAGAATTTGGAATTTTTTTTCCAAAAACAATTGTTTTGTCAACACAAGCAGAAAGGTTTTTGAATCATTCAATTCTGATGCTTATTTCTCTCAAAAACTGCTATTTTTTGTATATTTAGCTTTGTATCTTTGAAATGGCTGGGCCTGCCTTTGCTAAAAACTAATCAGCACATCTCAATAAATCATTCAAATCGGTTGATCCTTCAAAACGTCGAGATTTTCAATTTTCGATTTTCGGCCCATTACTATAACTACCCTACGGAAAGTTAATTAAATAAAAACTAGATTTATTATGAATACATAAATTTGTATAACTATTGCTTATATATCAATTTAACTAAATTTAACCTAATAAATACTAGAAATTCAACCGGAATTTATTGACTTTAAATATACTAAATTAGAAACTTCATAAATCTTTTGTCAATGTAATCTCTGTTTATACAGGTTCCGCAATTTTTTTTTAAATATTATAAAAAATACTACTGCATATTTTCTGTTTTTTTATTTGAAAGTACAATCTTTCAGCAAAAAAGTTAAATGGCGGATCCTATACATGTTTATATCCTGCAGAAGAATAAATTCATAAATTTAACTTTCGCGCCCTTGCATTATGGAGAAACAACTCAACACCAAGAAAACAAATTGTTTCTCTAAAGTTCACAGCGGTAGTGACACGAGGTTCAGTGCAATGAATGACAGTAATATTAATGTAACTTATTTGCAACCTTATGATAATCGTATTTATTTTTAATTACACACTGTTTTAGTGATTAAAGGATAGTGCGATAAGACTAAATTTATTTTCTTAAAAGTGGTCGCACATTGATTTTATATCAAGTGTTTTTATTTAATTTTATAATAATTATTTATATTAATTTTTACTCAATATTAATGAATTGCTATTCTATGTGGTTGATACAAAAGGGAAACATGCAGCAAGGTATTGTAAAATAATTTCTATTTAAAAGGGCGTATTTCTAACATAAATAATTTATGTGCTTGCAACTCTAATGAAAGTACATATTTTTTTTATAGAAACTAAAATTGAAATGGATCTTCTGAGGAAATGTATTTGACAAAGCATAAGGTGAGTTTTCATCTTTTATTTATTTTTTTCTGCACAAAACATGTTTAGTTAATATGACATTAAAATATTATCTAGTAAGTTATAAATAATTTATTTTAGTTTTTTTTAGTATAATAATTTGTTTTATAATAATATTTGTTAAATTGTTTTTGGTGTTTAAAGAAGTATATACAAACTGGTGCAAAATATTATCTAAATTTTGAAATTGTATTAAAATACAAAAAATTAAATTAATCATAAGTTAGGTAAAATTTTCAAAACATTTATTATTTTTGATCTATTCTACGAAAAGTTATGTTTTTCCTTATTAGTCAGCTAATAATAAGTGCTAATCAAATAAGTATTTAATTTGTTCGAAAAATTTATAGTTCAGTATAACTGAAGGTTCATAAATAATTTCTAGGAGAAGCTAAAATCTAATATAACGACAATCACAGCAAATCAACAATCAAGGATAATAGGCAAATTGTGGAATATTTTCTTCAGAAACGTGTTTTGCTGATATATTTTTGTTCCAGAATAATTCAACAAAAAATATACTTATAGCAAAGACTATTGAAAAAGTGTATGTCAAAATGACCCCATAAATATTAGAAAACGAAACCATATGATATTTTTCACAGTTTAAACATTTTATTCTTGAAGGAGTGTATGCCAATCTTCTGTACCAATAGTTGAATAAGCCCATTTCTCGTATTTTTATCAATCTGGAACATAAATGCAACAAACATCAATCATTTTATATAAAAAATATTTTTTTAGTTAGTTTCTAATCTAGCTGAGTGCTGTTTACTGAATAATTTTGATAGATAGTTTACATAATAGATCATTATTTCAAATACCTACCGATTGTTTAATAATTCTCTATAAGGAAATGTTTTTCTAACAGATGGATTTGTGACGTATGGAAATAGTCGAACACCCAGGTGTGTTAAGTTGCAAGCATATTTCCTAAATAGAAAAAGATATTATTAGAAATCTGTTGTAATAATAAATTGACATGTTATTAATCACTACCCATTATAATAGTTGTCTAGTCCTTTATTTGAAAATATTGCTACCAATTTTTTATGACATAGTGTTTCCATAAGGTATGACTTATTAAACGGTACGCCACATTCCACTGGATTTACCAAACCATCCCACTTTGGGAGGTAAGGTTCTAGAGGAGCCTTTAAGAAAATTTAGTAATTATTTTTGTTAACAATTTCAGTGAACATATACGAAATGTACGGGATCTTTTCCATGTCGTTTCCATGTTAAGCCTTATAAAACTTATACACGCAAAAGAACAATCATATTTTCATCTATGTACAAGTGTAATTTTTTCTGAATCTTAAAATAAATATAATAAATGAAAATGCGTTTGCATGAATAAAAAAAATTTAAACATACGAATTTAACTTATTTTTGTACATGTATCAAAAATATAAATAAAATTTTTAGATTTATTATGAAAATGTAAGGTATAATTCTCATAGCATACCTCTAGTGACTAATTTTAACTTACGTGATCAACTTTAAATGCTAAATGTGCAGATATATTAGGCTGGACACAAATTTTATACTCTTCCTGTTTGGCGATATCTTCTAAGTTGTTGAAAGGAAAGTTTGGCACAACTGTTGATAATTTTGCCACTAATGTGGCAGAGTAAAATATTATGAATAGAAATCCAAACGAAAATAATGTGAAACTCAGTATACGCATAGATGTATCTTCAGCATCTAGAACTGAATCTGATTCAATGGAAATATTAGAAGATGAATTATTAAGTTGCTTTGAATAAGTTTCTTCACATTCTTTTTATTGCTTTTAGTAGAAATAAATTCACCTCACTACAACCTAACTTATTTTCATTAATATTCTTAAATTTTAAATCATTATGGGAGTTACTCAAATGAATGTTTGCGTATTTCAATTTATTTAAATTTTTGCATTAGCCAAAAATGCACATTGAAAGTTTTAGTAAATATTATAGCAATTATTGTATTATAAGGCACTGTTTCGGAAACGAAAATGGTTATGTGAAAGAGCAAAAAGTATTTTTTGTTATAAATTTAAAACCCAACGTATTAGTTAAAAGTCTAACCTTTTATTACAATTAATCATTTTTTAAAAATCGAATTTATAAATCTGATTTTTATACAACTGTGCTTGTCACAACCATACCCATCACACACTTTTGAAAACAAATCATGGTAATGACTGAGCTAAATTATCTATGCAAAAACTAATTGTTGTTATTAAATAACTACTAAAGTTCAACTTACAGCAAAATAACAAACGAAGTGATCTGTTTGTACACAAGTAAATGTTATTATTAAAAGAAATCAAACCAAGAAACTTTTTTTGGCACTTTAAAAGCAATGCGGCCTACAGATTATGCTAATGTAGGGTTGACTGCAAGCAACTCCCTTTGCCCCCTATTTCAAAATCAGTTAAAATTTTATTTTTCATACATTCAATTTTTTTATTTTTATTTGAAATTGAAAATATGAGGATTTTAATATATAATACAATGATTATATATAAATATTTTGAGCACTCTGCTTCTTATTTTCACATATCGCAAATGCAGCTAACAATTAGTGAACTATTTGACTAACCTGTTTTCACACAGCTACAAATTTTTTTAATGATATTTTATTATCGACCCATTAAGAAAGTACCATTCTGGCAGTAATTCCGCGTCATCATCCTTTCAATTTTTGAAAATGTAAAAAAAAATTTAATAACTTGCTCCCACAAAGCTCAAATTTTGAGGGTGTATTCTTTTAACTGTTCCGAAAGAATATGTAAACGCGCAACATACCAGCATTACGCGCGGGTATACTAACTCTGGTTTGTTCAAATTTTCAATGTGTTCCACAAATTTGATGTGAACAATATTTGCAGTACTAAAAGAAAAAACAATAGGCTTTCGAATAACGCTAATAAGAAAGTAATTAAACAAAACGCACTAACCGAAAACATTAATTGAAAAATTATTATATTCTTTTTATCAAATAATAAATGATTATTTAGCATATATTAATATACATTATGTATTCTATGCCAATATGAGTAGAATCGCTTAATTTATTAACTTCCCGTAGGGCAAGTTATAGTAATCGCAAAAAAATCGAAAATGAAAATTTTTGCATTTCTCGACGTTTCAAAGGTTTCTGAATATTTTGGCATACCTTAGAAAAAATGGATGTATGTGTGTGTGTGTGTGTGTGTGTGTGTGCGTGTGTGTATGTATGTGCGGATACAAATTTTCGTCGACGATTTCGGGAACACCAATCAACCGATTTGAATAATTCAAAAAACACTCGATTCGTATTGATAAGGAGACGTGCTGATTAGTTTTTGGCGAAGTCAGGTCTAGCCGTTCCGAAGATACGGGGCAAAAAGTGCCGAAAACGGTAACTCAGTTTTTAAGAGAACGGAGCGTCCGATTTTAATAATTCAAAAAACATTTTACTTGTATTGACAAGGCGAAGAACCGGTCAAATTTTCATAAAGGCAGGTCTAGCGGTTTCGGAGATCTAATGAAAAAAGTAAAAAAAAATGCCATCTGGCGGTCAAAAATGATTATTAGACATATGCACATCAAATTATCAGATATTTTATAGAGATTTTAACAATAAGTATAATTTTGGTTTACATTCCTATGGGTTCCGTACCAATGTCTACGCGTTAGACGTCGACGCGGCGCTTACGCCGTTTGATATTTCGTCTTTATGCAGTTAAAGCAGTAAGATTGCTTTGAAAAAAAGTTTAGATCTTTCAAAATATGTCAAAATAAAAAAAACATTTTTTTTTCAAAAAAAAAAAAAATTAAAAAAAATTTTTTTTTCAAAAAAAAGTAATTTTTTGTCTAATTGTTTGTCAAAAATCTTATTTTTTCGAAGTATTTTTTTTTCAAAAATGTTAATCGTTTTTAAAAAAATAATAATTTTTGGTACGGGAAGTTCCAGCAATTTGCCTTAAGGCACGATGCCTTAATTGCCTTAAGACAGAATTCCACTTACAGCTAGTTTTTCGATATATTTTATGGTTACACCAAAAATTGAGTTTGAAAAAGGGGCCACTTTGTCATATTTTCAATGATATCTCGGCCATAAGGTGAGATACAGAGCTGAAGTTTGGTATATCGGATGTTTTCAAAGAGACCTTCAAAATGGCGTATAAATTATTTAAATACAAGGGTTTAGCCGATTATGTATGGCAATGCGCCCACACCCTTGCACGTCGTGACTATTATGTACTTGACTGGCAGACCCTTACAACCGTGAGAATGGGCTGGCTGTTTATATATTTCTTCTGAACAGTTAAAAGAATACACTCTCAAAACTTCAGCCTTGTGGGAGCAAGTTATGAAAAAAAATTTTTTGACATTTTCAAAAATTGAAGGGATGATGACGCAATCGCGGATTGACTGTCAGAATGGTACTTTCTTAATGAGTCGATAATAAAATATCACTAAAAAAAATTCTAGCTTTGTGAAAACAGGTTTTTCAAATAGTTCACTGGCTCTTATTATTAGACTATAAGTGGAGACTAATCGTAAATCAATACAATGGACATAAACCCAATAAATTAATATTTTTAAGCTGATTATTGATTTTATTTTTCCTATCAAATTTGAAACTTTTGATACCATCATTATTTTTTTGATAAGAGATTATTATTGTTTCTTGAGAAATTTATAGTGCTTTTGAAAAAGTAAATTGCCAGTCTTTATTGGCTGTTCATATATTGAAATAAAAATTAATGTATCTCTAATGTAGCAAATGACATAAACAAACAATTACCTTGAGTGGACACTGCTCCTAATACGTACAAAACGCAATCATCAAAGCTGCGTTTGATTTTTTTCTGTAAATAAAAGTCATTTATTTCACACATTTTCCAAACAAACAGAAAACAGGCTAAAACGAGAATGATATCTATGAGCCAGCAGATTGGCTCTATAGTTTTGATGTAAACGGCCGAATCCACTTGAATCGCTGGTTGTTCTAAATACATTTCATACCTGAGTGAAAAAAGAATATGATATTTAAGTTTTAGAAGACTATTAATAAATAAGTTCGGCTGTAATTATACTGACCACCACGATAATATTGGAACCATGTGTTTCCTGTGTTTTGGAATGTTCAAAGAAGGAGGTAACATGACATCAATTTGAGCATTTTCAATAGTGTCTTCCCAGATTTGTAACCTGTATATTTTCTTTAAAGATCTAAATTTGAAGAAAATTCGGTTACAATAAAATCTAATTTGAAAATTGTATATTAATTTTTATTCATTATATACTTATAGAATTATATTATACTTATAGAATAGTATGCGTGTGGATAACTCGAAAAGTATCAGATACTTACTGCTTTATTGGCAGTGAAAATCCGATGAAATGTGTAGATATCTGTTTTATCGGATTGCTATCTGACATTATCTGCATATTAATCTGTTTTTTAGAAAAAGTCCATTGTAAGGGGCTTGGTTCACTTCCACAAAATTACAAAGGTGAATGTGACTTTACTTTACTTTTTTCTCATAACCCAAATTGGGTTAGGCGGATGGTAATTGGTAATGGTAAGGAGAAGAGAGTAAGCACCCATTAGAGTGTGGTTTTCAAAATTTAAATTGTGTAAGAACCCATTAGAGTGTGGTTTTCCAAATTTAAATTGAGTAGTCTTTTTTAATGTCTGAACTTTAGAAATCAGTACTTTGAGTTATAATAAATCCAAAGAAATTCCTGGGACGGCGCCTGGGAAAAAGTTAAAAATAATGAAGGCGAGATCTTCAAGAACAAATACCAATGCGCTATTGTACTGGTCAGATATGGACACGGACAGTGAGCTGAAGGAATACAAGAAGGTTAAAGGGTGGAAAAAACTAATGCTAAAAAGAACAAGAGAAAACTAATGTTGGGTCGCAGCCATCCACTTCTGCGTTCAGGCAGCACTCTTGAAAAAAAAACAATTTAAGCGAGGAAAGAATACCACCTATCATAATAAAAACATAGCTATAGTCAAAATCATTTGTTACATTCGAGAAACAATTAAAATAAATTTTAAATATCAGTTCCTAAAAAATAAACTTTTCTCAATATTCTTACATGTATTGCATATTGCAAGCTTTATTATATCATGTACTCGTCATCCAGATACGAGTTTCGTAGTTCAGAATTCTTTGAGGCATTAGGGTTCGAATTCATCGTATGTGGTAATTTCAATAGCAAAACATAAGCATTGGTTCAAGAGTATAACATACAGGAACAGAATAGTGTATTTCGATTCACAATTCTTTTCAATACAAATAATATTTTTCAATTAACTCAATTGATTAGTTATGACACGATTGTATTATAATGAAACTTAACTCTTTTCTTCAAGTGAGTTAGGCAAATTTTGTGTTTGTCAATTTGTAATTCCAAAAACTTTGTATAGTAATTAATATAGTATAGTAATGAATCAACTTAGTTAGCTTTTTGTGATGATCGGTATTTTTTTAGCTGTTTGATGTAAAAATTATTGTCAGAGTTCTCGTTAAATACCCTGAACCTAATACTAACATACTATTAAATTTGCAACGTTTTGTTTTTCTCGCCGTCGATTAATAATCTATCTTTGAAAAAATATTTTTCATTTCAATGACTTCGCTATGGGGATATAAAGGCAATGTTTGAAAATCCACAACAAAAGTATATTCTTTCGTTCTTTTTGGTTGTGACCACTGTTGTTCAGTTTACGAGACTTTAATATAATTAATTGTTTTCTAAAATGTATTGTTATTTTTCATTTAGATTCAATAGTTTTTTATATAGCCTGTGAAAAATCTAACACGCGGTTTGGGTGTAAAGGACCAACTGAACCTTTACCCTGGCAAAGGTGTAAACAATAAAAAATGGTATATAAAAAAGTAATTTGAGTTTGAAAAAAGCAATTTCACAAGTGATAAATTAAATAAATACTCATTCTAACTCTGCTGCTGAATATTCCTTACGAAATACCAGATCAAGGTTATATACAGTGTTATCTCCGTTGAAAATGTACTCATGAAATTTATATTTTGCATTAGTTGAGTAATTTAGCTATTATTTCATAAAATCCCTCCAAAGTTAAAGATAAGATATTGGACCTATTTTCACCTGGTCGTCCCAATTTACCTCACGTATGGGGTTACAAATTTTTTAAAAATGGTAAAAAAAACTCATTTCCACAAAGATAAGGAGTTTTACTAATCATTGTCAGATAGCTGTTGTATATGTTATATGTTGAAATAATTGGTTTGGTTTTCATAATACAATTTCTCAAGTCAATTTGGAACTTTGTGTACAGCACTACGCTAATCAAAATTACGTGAGAAGGAAATAACATGAAAGTACATATATCTTTGTTAGTGCAAAATTTGTCAAAAATTTTAGTTAATCGAAATATGCAGGGCTAATATATGCATAAATTCCCTAATATATTTTTTACTTACTTGAACTGTAGAGATTCTTCGACAACATTCCATATTGACAAGATAAAAGCTGATCTCACCGAGGCATATTGACTTACTATTGAATCACATTATCAATATTTGTAGTAATTAACTTAATTAAGATTGTTTGTAAAAATTGTACTCACCCCAAACGGTTAATTGTTTTCCTTTGAGGCTTGTGATGTCTAAAATTGTATCAGCCATAGAAATATTTTTGGTTAAATTTAATGGAATGATATCACCATTAGAAAAGATTCTTTGATACATTATACGTTCTGAGTTCATTTTCAAGAAATGATGTTCACTTATCACTTATAAAACAATATGAAATTATATTTATATACGGGAATGATATTTTATCTGCAAGTTCATCAAGTTTTCGTTTATTGTGCGTGTCTTTTTTGTTCTATTTGTGCTTATAGTTTGTGTACAATAAGCATGGTCTTTTGTCTATTTATAATTACGAAAATTCGATCTAAATTTATCTCAAGATTACAAAACAATAATATTTGTAAACAAACACTTTCAAACAAAACGATATGATATGAAATGCACTTTTCCTAATTCGTTATCAACTAGATAGAAATCTCATCTATATTGTTTTCGGAAATAAAAATTCAATTTCATTATTTTAATAGCGACAATTAAATAATATAATTATTTATAAACTTATTGTTAATTGAATATGTTGTTTGTTCTTAAATAGCGATAAATTTAACTTGGTGTATAGGAGGCGTCCAATAATCACGTGAGCGAGTTTTTAAGGATTTTTGGACAGCCCCTCCTTCTTGGTGATCCATGGTGATATTCAAAATTACCTCCCCTCCCCCATCAAACATCACGAGTATTTTTAGTTACGTGAAAAAACTGTACAATTTTTTAATTTTTTTTAAAAATGTTTGCACTTTTTTTAAAAAAAACTAGTTAAAAAATAAATACACGTGATATCATACTATACCTCTTCCTCACCCACGTGATATTTCGTGATTTTTTGTCAAACCCCCCCTCCCCCTAAAAACCTCACGTGACTAATGGACGCCCTCAGTAGTATTATACCCTAACTAACAATAAGGCAAGTTAAATAAAACTTTTTGAAAGGTATAACTAATCGACGTAAAAAACTAAAATTTAGCAATTTTTATAACACTACGATAAAAGTTTCAAAAGTTTCGAGAATAAAGTTTTCGATTTTCATTGAAAACCCTAATTGGTATTTTAATATACACACTTGTAGTATATGTAATTGTATTAATTTAAGTACAATAACACATTACAATATAGACCGCGATGAATGCCCAGTACTCAAAACTTTAACGAATTCTTATGACATTCGTTTTTAGACAATGATCTCAATCAATATTTATAGTTTCATAAAAATTGACAAAAATTGTTTTCAGCTATTTTGAGCAGAAAAGGCCAGGTATATCTTTAATAGAAACTCAGCACGATTTCCAACTGATGTCTTTCAAAGTTATTAAATTTTTTACATCGCTTCATGATTTTTGGCCAGAACGTTGACGAAAATCTTTGCACTTATCTGCTAATAAAAAATGGCTCGACCGACCGTCGTGAAAAACAAATCAACGCAATTCCTAATCAAAGTTTATCGATTGACTTTGGAAGTATTATAATCGGTGCAGCCGGTTTGGCTCACATACACACCCATACTGTCGAAACATAATTTTTATACTCGGTGTCAAACTAGTCAGAATTAATTATTATTAAATTTATTTAAAATAAGAAATTCGATTTTTGGCGAAAACAAACTTTTTCATCTGGAAGTTAAAATATGCTATAAATATATTAATTAAGATTTACGAATAATTTATCCTAAATTATATAAAAGGCATGAAGAAACAACAATAATGTAAAACTACAGCATTAAACTATTTTCTCTAATTTTTATATGAAGTACATCATAAACAATTATTAATATTACTATCATCACATTCTATATTAAACTTAAGGAATTATTGTTTATTAAAAACTTATATCAAAGAACTCTAAAGCTAGTGGTGTTTGGCATCGTGTCTTTAGGAAATTGCTAGAACTTTCCGTACCGTAACGAAATATTCGATCTATATTAAATATTTTCAAATAAATTAGATTGATATACATACTGTAACATTGTCTAATATTTATAAAAATTATAAAAAACTGAATTACAAAGCTAAAATTCAAATCTGAATTATTTTCGATAAACAAAAAAAAATTAAAAAAAAAAAATTAAATTTTTTTTCCCAAAAGTAATTGTTTTGTCAACGCAAGCAGAAAGTTTTTTGAATTATTCAAATCGGATGTTTGCAAAAAAACTGCCATTTTTTGTACATTTAGCTCTGTCTCTTCAAAATGAAGGGATCTGCCTTTTCCAAAAACTAATCACCTCTTCTCCCAATCATTACAAATTGAATGCTTTTTGGATCATTCAAATCGAATGCTCAAAACTTTGATTTCTATTTTCTCCACTCTATACCTGCTTTTACCAAAAAGTAATCAGCACATCTCCCTGTCAACAGAAATCGAATGTTTTTTGAACCATTCAAATCGGTTGATCCGTGCGCCCGAAAACGTGAACAAAAAATGCGGACACAAAACACACACACACATCCATTTTTTTCTGAGGTATGCCAAAATGTTCAGAAACAGTGAAGATATGCAAAAAAATTTATTTTCGATTTTCGGCCCATTACAATAACTTACCCTACGGGAAGTTAATTATTGATAATATCGATATTATTGTGAAATTGCTAATTGGAAAATGTTTGAAGATTTTTAACGAAACTATATAAGGCCAATTTCATAGTATTCGTTAACAATATTAAAGTGCATTAAATAAGATTTAGACAAAATTAAAAGAGCTATGTTTATTGTCGCAAATTTTTTCCATCATATAGTAATTTCGTAACATACTTACTACTTTTGTCAATTTAATTGATTTTATTGATAACACAATAATTTATAGTAAGAAAATTCAAAATCAATGTTATTAAGTTTTTGTTTCGCAAACAATTCTTTGTTTACAATATTATTTTCAATTCATGTTCTATGGTCATTCCATCGGCATCAGCCGAACAGGTCACATCGTCTGTTGTGAGTTAAACCATTACATAATCATATATTTTCGATAGTAGTGAACATTACAATTTATATATTTTATCAGTGAAGTGAATTCATTAATTTAGTGTTATATAGAAGTTTAATTTATTTTATATATGCTCCCTTCGCCTGAAGGGAGCAATTATTCAATACCGCCCCTTGTTCAAACGGAACAAGTATTATCTGATGATTTGCAAACAAATTCAGAATTTATTCAAAAACTTCAAAAGTTTGCAAAAACACAATTTAATATGGATACGTCAAGTTCTCAAATGACTTCACAAATGGAAGTGAGTAAACAAAACAATGAAATAAATGAACCAAATGCATCAAATGAACCAATTAACCCAAACCCGTGGCAGCAGGTTGTCCACGATATAAAAAGAAAACGTTTTGCAAATAACAACACTAATTCTACTTCTACGTCGAATAGATTCGACACGCTTATTAACGAAGATAACAATAATCAGGAAACAAATAGTAACATAATTAAAACAAAAGTAACTCCACCGGTTTTTCTATATGGTGTTAGAGATTTTAAATTAATGATTAGTAGTTTAAACACAGTGTTTACTAGTGGTCAATATACAACGAAAATCCTGCCGGACCAAATTGTCAAGATTAAAATGGATAGTGCCGATAATTACAGAAAATTTATTCATTACTTGCAAGAACGCAACACAGTATATCACACATATCAAATAAAGTCAGAAAGATCGTATCGAGTGGTTTTAAAATACATGCATCATAGTACAGATATAAATGAAATTAAAACAGCGATTGAAAAACCAGGTATACATAAAGTGCGTAACATATTAAATGTTTTGCAACCTAAAACAAAACAACCACTTAATATGTTCTACGTGGATCTCGAACCAAACGCAAATAACGCTTCAATTTTTAAAATAAACAGGTTATTAAATCAAGTTATGCATTTTGAAGCTCCATTTAAAAATTCAAACATTATCCAATGCGCAAGATGCCAATTGCATGGTCACTCCAAACGATACTACAACCGGCCATTTGTATGTCTTAGATGCGGGGGCCCCCATCCAACACAATTGTGTAAAAAACCCAAAGAAGCGCCTGGTACATGTTACTTTTGTGAAGGACCGCACAACGCAAATTACCGACAATGCTCATACTATCAAGAACTTATCGACAAAAATCATAAAATGAAAACAACAGTTAATAATCGTATCAACGCAAACCCGACTAAACCTAGAAGTCAAAATCAAAACATAAACAAACCGGCATACTCATCCGACCATTTGAGCTATGCACAAGCACTACGTCAGCAAGCGTCACACGCCAATGTAAACAATCATTCCAACATGGATGGCCAACTGTCACAATTCTTATCAGAATTTAAAAAAATGTTCGATCAAGTAAGTCATGCAACAAAATGGAATGATTTTGAACATGCTTTCAGCAGTAATTAATAAAATAAAATAATGGGACAACTACTGAGAATAGCTTTATGGAATGCAAATGGTCTTCATTCTCACAAAAATGAAATCATATTATTTTTATCAATGAACAAAATTGACATACTATTAATTAGTGAAACGCATTTCACTAATTATTCTCATCTCAGAATTCCATATTATAATGTATATCACACACCACATCCAGATGGTTACGCACATGGAGGCAGCGCAATAATTATCAAAACAAGTATTTCACATTACGAATTGCAAAATTTCAACAAGGAGTATTTACAATCAACTTCAGTAAAAGTTAAACTATTACCATATGACTTAGTGATTTCGGCCGTATATTGTCCACCGAGGCATAACTTGAAAGATTTTCATTTTCAAGAATTCTTCGAAACTGTGGGAAATAGGTTTGTAGTTGGAGGAGACTTCAACAGCAAACATACAAATTGGAGATCACGATTAGTAAATCCCAAGGGAAAAGAATTAAATAAATTAATACAACAACATAAATACACAACTATTTCCACAGGAACACCAACGTACTGGCCCACTGATCCGGCAAGAATACCTGACCTCTTAGATTTTTTCATAGTTTCTGGTATTAATAAATCATATATTGAAGTTCAAAATTGTTTCGATTTATCATCTGACCACTCGCCCATAATTGCATCAATCAATACGACAGTTATACCAACAAATCAAGCTCCAGCGTTGCATAACAACAATACAAACTGGGAATTTTATAGAAACATAATTGAAGAAAATGTTAACTTAAAGGCCAAATTACGAATTCCAAGTGATATTGACAATGAACTTGTCAATTTCAAACAAATCATGGAAAATGCGGTCAAATCTTCAACTCCAAACAAAAATAGTAGTTATAAAATTCCCAGTATTAGTCTTGAAATAAAAAGATTGATAGCAGCAAAGAGAAAAGCAAGAAGAATATGGCAAAATTCTCATTATCCAACTGATAAAAAAATACTTAATGAATTAAGTAATAAATTAAAAGTCAAAATTAAACAATGGAATGAGAATAGCTTTAACAATTATTTAAAAAAACTCAACAGATTTGATAACTCTGTGTGGAAGCCTATTGCCAACAAGAAAAAACCTATCATGAATAAATCACCAATTCGGGAAAGCAGTTCTTCAACTTATTGGGCGAGAAGTGACTCAGAAAAATCCATATTATTCGCAGAATACTTAAGCTCAGTTTTTACACCGAATATTTCATTTTCAAATCATAGCTTTCAGTTTTCCACAAACATTGGACAAGACTTTACAGCTAACAAAACGAAATTTTTCACAGTTAAAAGAATATTCAATGAAATTCAGAGAATAAAAATAAAGAAATCTCCAGGTCCGGATCAAATTACACCCAGAATGCTTAAAGAACTTCCAAGAAAGGGAGTAATTTTTATTACATATATCTTTATTGCAATTTTAAGGATGGATTATTGGCCCTCAACCTTCAAGTTAGCGTCTATCATAATGGTTCCTAAACCAGGAAAAGATTTACATCTGGTACAATCTTATAGGCCTATTAGTCTCCTACCAATTTTGTCCAAGATTTTTGAAAAAATTATTCTGGAAGATATAAACAAAGAAGTCAGTCTGCTACCAGATCATCAGTTTGGTTTCAGAAAAGGACATTCTACGATTCAACAATGTCACAGACTAGTGGATTCAATTACCAAGACTTTTGAGAAGAGTAAATATTGTTCAGCTGCCTTTCTTGACATAAGTCAAGCATTTGACAAGGTATGGCATGAAGGACTTCTTCACAAAATTAAAACATTACTTCCGTCATATTATAAGTTTTTTGAATCGTACTTAAAGAATAGGAAGTTTCAAATAAAAATAGGTAGTGATTACACAGAACCAAAAATTATGAAGGCTGGGGTACCACAGGGAAGCGTGTTGGGACCATTTCTTTATTTATTATTCACATATGATTTTCCGACCAGGTGGCAAACAACAACTGCCACATTTGCAGATGACATTGCTGTTCTTGCAGTCGATGATAATCCAAACCAAGCATCTTCGAAGCTTCAACAGCATCTAAATCAAATTGAAGAATGGGCAAATAACTGGAAAATAAAAATAAATTCTATAAAATCTCACCACATTTTTTTTACTCTACGGAAAGAAACATGCCCACCTGTATCATTGAATGGAGAGCAGCTGCCACAAAATGACACAGTTAGATATTTAGGCATGCACTTAGATAAAAGACTGACATGGAAACATCACATAAAAACTAAAATACAACAAATTAAACTAAAAATTAAAGATTTATTTTGGCTCATAGGAAGAAACTCTGTACTATCAATGGATAATAAGGTTTTAATATATAAAACCATTATTAAGCCAATTTGGACCTATGGCATTGAACTATGGGGATGTGCCAGTAAATCTAACATTGTCATGATGCAAAGAATTCAGTCCAAGACTCTTCGTGAAATATGTAATGCTCCATGGTATGTTTCGAACTATACTATTCACAACGATCTGAACATACCTTATATTAAAGATGTTATCAAGGACAAAAGCATCACCCATAACCACAAGATTGAAAACCACCCTAACAGACTATTGCAACCGCATCTACATGCGCCAACAAGGAGAAGACTTAAAAGAAACTGGCCCATAGATCTACTCGAGTAGATTTATTATCTTTAAGTGGTCACTCAATGGAGTGATCCTGATACTATTATTTTATTATTATTAATATTATTATTATTATTATTTTATTATTATTATTATTATTATATTATTATTATTTTTTTATTATTATTATTATTATTATTATTATTATTATTATTATCATTACTATTATCATTCTCATTATTATTCTTATTATTATTACTGTTATCATTATTATTATCATTATTATTTATATTATTATTTCATTTATTTTATACATATATATATTTTGTTGTTAAACCATAGCAGAATAGCTTATAAAATTTTATGTAATTTTGATTGCTGTTTATTAATTAATAAAAAAAAAAAAAAATGTTCTATGGATTCATTCATGAACAGAGAAATAATAACGTATAAATAAAATATCATGATTATTTAATTAAATTAATTTTATTTTCAAAACTTAAATTAACAATGTATAATTATTGTTATAATATATTTAGTTTTCCAAAAGTTTTCACAAATCTTAATAAATAAGTACTTTATTAGAGTACATATTATAAATTGACTGATTCTTATTAAAGTTATTATACCTAATTGTCATTTTTATCCAAAATAATATTGCGACTAATATCACTATTTAAAAAAATGGAAGTTAAATTAGTCTCAAAACTCAATCATGTAAAACATAAATGGCAAGGAAATTAATTGCATACTCTTCATTGTTATTAAATAAAATTTCAACAGATTTCCCAAAAGCACCAAAGAGAAGACATAGCAAAATAGGATTTGCCTGTGCATATATATATATAAATATGCATGTATTTAAGATTTTTATAAGCTTAAAGTTTACTTTAAAAAATATCGTTTTGTCAAATATGAAGATATGGATGTAAGACGACATTTCTTTTTTACAATGCAAATTTGACTCAATCATTTTAAAGCTTCATTTTCCATACCATTTATAGAATTGATGCAGATAATGGGAACCTATACTTTTTCATGAGTTTTAGACTAATAACTATTTAACTTAATGTTGACTTCAAATTAGACGCAAATTAATTTTTATATCAGTTGTAATGAAAGGCATGAAGTATCACAATTATTTTGGTTATATATTTATATATAACTATAGTTAAACTGGCAACAAATATGACTTAAAGATCTTATCTCATTTTAAATTAAGAGCCTGAGTTTATGATGTGACTAAAATGGCATTAAAATGAATTAATAATTATTAAATGTTAGAGTAAAAGATTATTATAAGATATTAATATATTATGTGAGCAGGATTATTATGAAATCTAAAATACAATTTTAGAATATTGGAAGATTAAAAATTGAAGCACTTAAATAAATTTTCCTTTAGAAAGATCGTTTTCAAAAAAAATCATCTTTCAAACAACATTTGAACAAATAAAAATAAGTATCAAATTCAACATTGAGCATAATCACTCATATCAGAACATTAATGGAATATCAAAATACTAAAACATTATATTTCTGTCTTTTTATGATACCGGCCGTATCAGGCGCTCACCTTCGCTGCCCTTCCAAGGGCCCTTACAAACTAAATATAAACCTACTAAAATGATGATTAGAGCAATTCCGGCAAAGGCATATGACAGATAGGATCCTAAATCTATCATGACAAGGCCGAGCTTCGCCTGCGAAGCAATGTCTTCAGATAAAGATACTCTTTGGCAGAACCACATCATAGGCACAAATACTTTAGGCACGCTGTTCATCATTCTGAAAAAAAAAATCAATTAATCAGTCAGAGACTAATATCTACGAGATAACAGAAATATAAAGTGGCAAAATATTTAGGACTGTGACTGTAAAGTTTGTATGATGTTTAGTGTTTTTAGTTTTGATCACATACACTATAAAAAGGATGTTAAGATCCCGATGTATGTTTATGGTGCTAACAAACTAGAGATGGGTAACTCACTCCGGAATTATCACTCCGATACAACTCCTCCCTTGGAGTGAATCCGAGTGGAGTTGTCTCGTCGGATTTGTCATATCCGACTTCCCTAAACTGATACTAAATCTGTTACTGCGTTTTTGCTTTGGCAAGGAAGCTGTCGCTTTCTCGATTCACAGGCAGTTTTATGACCCTTTTGGTATACGTTTTTTCCAGAAAATACAAAAATATTACTTCAAAGATACAGCACAATGAAATTGTGTTCAAGTGTGAATAGCTCCAATGTATAATTTATTGAATAGTAAGGGGTCATATTTCTAACAATCATTCGACAATCTTTGGCCGTGAATGACGGCAATCAGTAATATACATACCGAAAAATACACGAAACAAAATACATTTAATCTAGTTTTTCGATAGCCTGAATTAACAATACTTTAGAGTGCAAAATATATCAGTGACGTCAATAGTATTTAAGCAGCAAAAAATATATAGTATTAAATTTTAACTTTTACACAATTATATAATTGTCTAAAAGTAATAATATGCTAATCGAACTACCCGATATAATATTAATTCTCGAATGGAAATAGCAGAAGAAAAAATTAGAAAGCAGAAGTATTATTATTTGGTGAAAATATTTTATGATAAATGTTTTGCTTTTATTACAAATTTTACTACTTTATTTTTATATGAAATTAATTCAAAAAAAATATTTTCTCATCAAAAGGAAATAATTAAATTGAATTTGATTCTCAAGTTTTGCGTTTTTACTTTGGTCAACACTGCTAAAATAACGAGTCATTGAGTCGATCATCTGGTCGACCGAAAAATTTTACAACTCGTCATTTATTTGTGAATTTTTTCGAAAAATTATTTTATTGATATTTTTTACTTTTATTTTATTCATAAATTTTCATTTAAAAAAATTAAATGGGATTTGACAAATCCTTAGATGCATAAACAACGCGCTATAGAACGCATTTGTGTCGAGTATTTCGGTTTCAAAGTTGTCGGAGTCGTGGAGTTGTTAAGCGGATATAACTATAAATATAACTCCTCCCTGAAGCGGAGTCAAATCCGAGTCGATCCGGCCTCGGATATGATCATTCGTAGTGTTTTGGATTGTAAGCATTTGAATTACTATAACAACCCCACAGTTGGATTCCATAAGCCCATTCCATAAAAATTTATTTATTAGTAAGAAGCCCAACATTTATTAAATAAAACTTATACATAGTATTAAAATTAATGTATAAAATCGCAAAAAAATCGATAATGAAATTTTTTGCAAATCTTCACGTCTTGAGGGTTTTTGAACATTTTGTCATACCTTAGAAAAAAAGGATGTATGTGTGCGTGTGTGTGTGTGAGTATGTTTGGATATAATTTTTCGTCCACGATTTCGGGCGCACGGATCAACCGATGAGAATCAATTGATGAGAAGACATGCTGATTACTTTTTGCTGAAGTTAGGCGCCAGTTGTTTCAAACATACGGGCCAAAAAGTGCCAAAAATGGAAATTCAGTTTTTGAGAAAACGTTTTCTGATTTGAATGATTCAAAAAACATTTTACTTGTATTGACAAAATGACGAATTGATAAGGCAGGTATAGCAGTTTCGGAGATACAGAAAAAAAGGTAAAAAAATGCTATTTCACCGTCAAAAATGATCATTAGAAATATGCACATCAAATTATCAGATATGTCATGTGATAAAATTGTTAAAAATGTGTACTAATTTTGTAACAATTTTGTTGGTTTCTGAACCAAGATTGTTAATTTTTAAAGTTACTTATACGGATCAAGCAAATTTCAAAAATATACAAAGTTTTATACTTCTAATATGAATTTTAATTCTATAATGATCAGTTTGAAAATGTATATATTTCAAATGCGTTATTCTAATCACACACACTGCTAAGGGGGCGTCCATTAATCACGTGAGCTAGTTTTTAAGGATTTTTGGATCTCCCCTCCCCTTTGGTGATTGATGGTGATATTCAAAATTACCCCACCAAACATCACGTGTATTTTTAGTTACGTAAGATTTTTGATTTTTTTTTAAAATGTTTGAATTTTTTTTAAAAAATCAGTTAAAAAATAAATACACGTGATATCTTACTATACACCTCCGTCCCCCACGTGATTTTTCGTGATTTTTTGTCAAACCCCCCCACCCCATAAAAACCTCACGTGATTAATGGACGCCCCCTAATGTAAACTTTCTCAAGTGTTTTGAGCAATAAGATCGTTACTGTAAATTTTATGAACGATAAAACATATAGTGATTATAATTATCTATTTGAAGATGTATCAAACGATTGTTCTTAATCATTGATAAATATTTATTGATTAATGCCTTAAAGCACGATGCCATACACCGCTAGCTTTGAAATATACCGCCAGCTTACAAAGCCTACTACTAAATAAAAAGGTTCAAGTACTCAAACGCAAGAATTTATTATTGTTGCTTTAGTAAAGTTCCTATCTAATTTTATACTAACGATAAAAAAAAAGGTCACACGACAGAAACAAGGTTCGATTCCAAATCTTTGATATATTACAAGATTTTTAAAAATGTTGCACAGAATAATGAAATATTTGGGAAGAGCGATTTTTAGTCTATTAATCAATATAATTACAATGATTAATTTAACTGCAGCAATACCAAAATGTCGTTTCAAACTTTGAAGTAAAATAAGCCTCAGCATGATATTGATTATGTTAAATTACATGTTTTGCAACAAACAGGTACGATAAAATGTTTCAAATAACAATATTTTCAAATATAATACTTACGATATGCCTTTTACAGGCTGTAAGAGCATATTGATTTGCAATCTTGCATTGACAAGTAGAGGAATTCCAGTTTGGGGCTCAAGCGCCACTCTAAATTCATGAATAGATTTATCTGGCTTAAGTCCGTCCACAGCTTCTAAGTAACTCTGCAAATAAAATAAGTTAATTATACTTATTAATTATAATTATTAATCAACGTGCAGTCATTGCATTTTAGGCGAATCATTCAATCATCAATCATTGCCAGTGTCAAATTTTACAAAATTTTAAATTTTTAAAAATCTTATACAAACTAAGATATTTAAGTATCATTAAAATAGAGTTAAGGAACCTTCATTTATTTTTTAAATATACTACGCACAAATTTATGTCAGTGATTATTATACTGCGAACATACTTCAATTGCGCAAATAAAACACTTAATAAAAATAAAAAATATCCACTATAAAATAAAGTTATCAGAAACTTCACATTCACAACTATTTTATCATTGCAACATGAATCAGCAAATTATGATTAATATAATAACGATTATTAGTTGCAATTAATGATAATATATATGAATTTAATTAAAAAATTAGTTGTACATGGCATCGTGCTTTAATGCAAATAGCATTAATTAAAAAAACATTAGTGCGAAACCCATATAAATATAACAAAATTTGTACTTATTATTAAAATCTCTATAAAATATCTTATAATTTGTTGTGCATATGTCTAATGATCATTTTTGACCAGAAAATGGCATTTTATTTATTTTTTTAATCCCAACAATTTAATCAGTTTTTCATTCTGTCAATACAAGTAAAATGTTTTTTGAATTATTGAAATCAATACAAATCGAATGTTTTGGTGAATCCGTGTCCTCAAAATCATCGACAAAACATTGTATCCGCAAATACATAAACACATAAACACGCATACATCATTTTTTTCTGAGGTATGCCAAAATGTTCAGAATAAGTTTTTTTTTAGGATTACTATAACTTACCCTAAGGCAAGTTAATAATTGGTATCAAATAATTACCTGGTCTGCCAAATAAAAGTGAGGGTAGCTAACAAAAGCTGGAGCCCCATATCGACAGCTAGAAACATTAAGCATTCCTGATTCCAAATCTGGGCAATGTTCCCGATCGGATATGCAGTAACATTTGTTTTCCGGGTATACTACACCATTATCAAAGACCGATTTATCACCGATGTATATGTTGCCCTTTATTCCGTGCTCTGAATGTGGACCCGAATATGTTAAGGAAACTCCCCTGAAATAAATATTCTTAAATGTTATTACAATACATGATATTGCGCAATTTTAGAAATTTGTGCTATGACAAACTTTGCAAAAAATTCTATGAAAAATATTTTATACTTTTTTTAAATTCAGTATAGTTTAAAAAATCATGTGTTTATTGCTTAAATTAGTTTAAAATTTTAGTTCATACAAAAATATAGTATATTTCTGAGTTTATCATAGCCAATATGAAGTCATTGTCAATAATGCAATTTTAACGAAGTGCTTCGATAGAAAATAGTGTTCAGAAGTCCAACATGACGCGATTTTTTTTAAATTAAAATTTGTATAGAAATGCAGATCAGGGGCGTAACTACCGCCGTATCAGCCGTATCAAAAATACGGGGCCCCCACGCCAGGGGGGCCCCCAACGAGCACAATCAGAAAGCAAACAACCATTTTTTTTAAAAAATTGAATAATTTTAACGTAGTTTGCATTTTCTTTTGTTATCGAGAGGTATTGAACTTCAACATGTAAGCTAACGCTTTAAGAGAATTTATTTCTGCTGCAATATTTTTGCAAGCTCTAGCAATCAATTCAATTAGTAAAGCTTTTGCTCATCCGATAAGTTAACACTTTCGAATCGGGAGTCGGACTGCCAGTCAGTACGCTGTGCTCGGAATATTATAGTGCTATACTTATCTCTCAACTCGGAATTTTTTTTTGTATCGGATTTTTTCAAAATGTGGTTGTATTGCTTTAAATATAGTTATTATGATAATAAAATAGAAAATTTTGAAAATTAGAAAAAAATTGCACTCAAAACCATGCTATATTGTTTAAAAAATCATTTCTTCACAGATCTTTATTAGAATTATGGGGATCATGAGCTAATAAGTTAATTTTGTTATATATTTATTTATAAAATTAATAAATCAATCAATAAATGAATATAATAGTAAATTAATTTTAAAAAATAAAAAAAAATTAAATGTAAGTTTAGTTTGCGACGAGTCGTTGCCAACACGATTTGCCGCCGGAGCGGCGGCATCCGAGCTTGACGGTAAAACATATCATGCCGCCGGAGCGGCGGCATCCGAGCGCAACGGTAAAATGACTATGCCGCCGGAGCGGCGGCATCCGAGTCGAAAGGGTTAATATTCTTGCACAAATATGAACAAATCTATAAAACCAATCCAGTTTATAAATTCTTCATAGAAAATTGGGATTTGGAATTTTTATAGATATATTTATAACATTTTTATATTTGTTTTTGTTACTACTTGAATTGTCTGCATGACGCGTAAGTTTAATAGATATATTTTGATAAATATGATCAACTAAATCATTTTTAGATTTCTTTCTTCACTGTTTCAAATTATTAGTTTCATTTTTGAAGCTCTACAACATCCCAGTAATGACTTACAAAAAACTAGTATTTTATTAAGTAATCATTTGAGAATTAAGATATAAAAAATTATTGAATTGGTTAGTTAAATAAGTCCAAATAATTTGCAAAAAAGATGGATTGCAATAACTATTTTAGAAAACAAAAGACAAAAGATAATGAAGCGTTATTATCTTTTATTATTATTATGATGAATTATCAGAAGATGAGAGAATTTTAGACCCGAAACTATATTTTAATATATACTATTGCTGTTTGGATATATTATTTTCACAAATCAAACAAAGACTTCCAAACCTTTGCGACTTAAGTAGTTAGTAACATTTGCCTTTTTGAAATCGAGAACTAATAAACATTTACGGAAAACTGTCGACTGAATTACTATAAAGAAATACTGTTAAGATATATGATCATGACTAATTGATGGCACAAGAAATAGGTTTGAATACAAACATCTAAGAAATTTATTTTATTAAGATACAATGATGAATGCAATAGGCTTGCATCTTTTTGCGTAGCTTTGGCCCTTGCAGTTACAATAGCAATTGCTTTAAAATGATATTTTTAAAATAAAAACTAAGTTTTTCAAAAAAAGCAAGGAGAGTGAATAAATATCTGGAATCATTTGTAAAAAGTTCAGAAAATTAGAGAGAATTAGATAGATAAATAATTAAAATGATAAATAAATATTCTTTCAGTTTTATATATTTTTTTATTTTATGAAAAAAATTTCTTCATGAGGGGGCCCCCAAACAAGTTTATATACGGGCCCCGCCAAGGCACGCTACGCCCCTGATGCAGGTTTAAAGATAATTAAAGAATAATTATAGATTTTGCTATAACCTTTCTTCCTAAGAAATTTGGCTACATGTTTAAAAAAAAATCGGAATAATGTTTGCAATGTCTCATAAATCTTACTTTCATAGTGTTCCGAACTTTTAATCATGAAGACTAACCGCCGCTTAATAGGTCCAAAAGCTTTTATTTTTTTAATAAAATACAGAATTGAAGACAGTAATTTTATATCGAAAAATATGACACCATGAACGTAGAACAACCATGATTACAACCAAATTCCTAATAATGATTTGGATTTTATTAATATTTTTCAATTTGGTTTACTTTTCCATTGTCAAAAAATTTTAGCTTTTCCACATGATATGGAAAATGAATTTTCTATCAATTATATGATTTTCAAAACCTTTTCTCCAATAAATAAATTTTTGAAGATCTTTTTAATCACCTGCATATATCTGTGGCAAAAACAGTGATTTTGTCATGTCCTTCAAGGGGTGGCCAAAGTTCTCCAGTCGTTCCTACAACCTTAGAACATTGAGAGTTTTCTTGATAGAACTTAGTTTCGGTCACGCCATTCCACCTGTCCAAGACGCCCAATTTGGACATCGAGTCTTCTCCGGTGAACATGTTGAATTCACCATCGTACGTTTTTGAATCATTACGCTAAAATAGAAGAAGAGAAGTTAGTGAAAATAATAATAGTTATATTTAAGTCAAGACTTCAATTTGCTAAACATAATAGAAAATGGTCAAAGATTAAATAATTTGAGAAACTATTTGATAGCAGCTGTTAGAAAAATCTACGCTACCTATGTGATAAAAATAAATCTAATCAGTTTTAGCAATGATTTAGCAAAAAAAACTAAAATGAAACTATTCGTAAAGATCAATTTATATAGTTCTATTAAATTTTATGTTATTAACTAAAATGCGATATAGCAATTATGTGTAGAAATTTTTTTAGAAAAATGATGACAATGCGAACAGGAAATTATAAAACATATAAAAATGTTACACAACTATAAAAAATTCTCAACTATAGTAAGAAATAATTATGCATAGAATTAAAATCGCATATTATAAAAAATTGCTCGTTATTTCATAATAATATTGCATTATGTAAGGTGTTTATTTTATCTAGAATGGAATTTTATTTAGAATGGCGTGCAGTAAAATACGTAGGATCTGATTAAATAATCAATTATAAATTAAACATAAAAAAATATTTTAAGCTACTGATTTGAAGAAAGTATTGAAACACAAAGGGAGATTATATGAATATTCAAAACATAATCTTCATAAGATAAAAGACATTTCGTTGAATGCATCGATATTTTTAATTAATAAGATGATCTGATAGTAGATATTAGCCATAAATTATTCTATTACACAATGTAGTTATGATGTCATATGGATTAATAGTCAGAACAATGTAATCTTTAAGATAAGAAGATGTTAGATGTATAATAAATATATTCTATGTAAACATAATAAGAAAATACTAATACTTAATAAATTACATACAATTCGAACGCAAATTAGTTATCTCTCTTTTTAATGTTTAGAAGTTGCTACCAATTCAGGAAATTTTATTAGCGCTTTTAAAATAAAGAAGTTTTTTTTTAATTCTCATATTGAAATCTACTTTCAAATAGCTTCTCTATGAATAAAATGTTTAAAAGTAGATTTTGGATCTTGCATGCGATGGATAATTTTTTGAACATTTTTAAATATTAGTATTCTTCTTTGTCAACAATTTATTCTGGCTTATGAAATAGTCATTTCATATAATAATTATACTCACGGAGTAAAACCATCCGAATTTGTCAAAAGGAATTTGGAATCCTGTGTTGTTCATTTTTCTGATCAGATCTATTAAAGGATCCTGGTACCCATCAAATAATAGTTCCCGCACTGATTTAGTTATGACTAGTTTTTCACGCTTCTCTCTCATCAGAAGATCTACGGCTTTTTGTATAAGATAGTGCTTATTTCTTACTGTATATGCTACTGTCTGAAAATTGAATAAATTATTAATATCTCACATATATGAAATTTTAACATTAAGTTTAGAATTGTAATACTTCTAAAGTTTGTTTGGATTTAGTTTGATTCAAACACGTTACATGGCTTGAATGATAACTTTGTATTTTTAAATTATTTATTATTACTATTGAAGCAATTATTTATTACATCAGTTAGATCTTATTAGGAAGACGCAAAACATCGTTGGAAAATTGCAAAATTGAGTGTCACTCAAACTTAAAACTGATTGTATAGTGTCCAATTTAATTATGCGTTTCATTCGTTTGATTTATTATTATCTGCCACTTAATATTTTTATTCTACTTTATTGTTTTTCTAGTATTATTTTTATTATTGAGAAATTTTATTTGTTTTACTTATTAATTTTAGCATTATTATTTTTTGCTTTTATTTTATATTAAATCAACATACTACGGATACCATTTTAATGAAAATTCTATCCTTTATTTTGTACTCTTTTTATTTAAATTTATGTTATTGTTCATTATTGTTACTAGATGTTAATTATAATATTTAGCAGTTGCAACAAATATAGTAATTAAAAAAATCCGTTTGATGTTGATTGAGGCAAACTTCACCTTTTGCAATTTTGGTAATTTAATTCTTATTTGTAATATTGCTTCATAGATAATTGTTTCTTATAACATATAAGCGAAATACGGAATTTATTCAATGATATTTTAACAAGTATGCCATTTTTTCCAAAAGTGAACAGAAATGAATAAAAAATAAAAAATAAATCCATCAAACACCTAATTATTGTAATAAAGTTACTAGTGCTGGCATAAGTTCATTGATTTTAAAATAGATATATTGATAAAACCCAACAAATAAGTCCCAAATAATCATAACAAAAAAGTACTCAAAATAAGCTTTGAAGGTGCAATTAATGTTTGAACTCATTACTGCGACAATGACGTTCAACATCTGGCAGGATTGCCATTATAGCTTTCGTCGTGTTATACAGTCGCGGAAACTTTTCTGAAATTAGCCATTTTTTAAATGAGATCACAATGTTATTTTGCTTGTCTTTCCCATATTATAACTCGCGAGAAAGTGCTTATTTGATTGAAAACTATTTTCAGTGATGAGCTCAAAGAAAAGTCAGGCAATTGTATATGTAAGAGAAAAGGTTAGAAATCAGCCTATTATTTTAATTGGCCACTGTTTCTATGCTATTTTCACCATTATGTAAGTATCACTAAAGAAAAAGTGTGATTGCACTGACGATAGGTTATGCTTGGACGAACAAAATGCAAACATTGTGATTGTAACATTGTTTCAATTATGCATTCTAAATTCTCGACATTCCATCAGAAATGAGGTACTTATGCGGAAGTATAAAAATTGACAAAACATTCTAACAGTCTAACTAGAATTAGATTAAATTCATGATCCTTATTATCCTGACTTATTTTAAGTGTAATGGCAAAAATTAATTCTTTTTCTGTTTCATGTGTAGGTAGCTGCATTATTGGCTAATTGATTTATTGTATCATGTGGATATATAACCATGGTTAAAGTAAATCGTGATTCTCGAAATAAAATAAAAATTTCGACATAAAAGGCAAAAATTTAATGATTTTATACCGCTTTTTACAATTTAAACGATTAAACTGATGATACATTAAATGTATTAATATATAAAAATAAACCGCAATTCAAAATATACTTTTTTGAATAAATTTTGATTCTTCTCACTGTATGTACTAATATTTTTACTAAATTCTGGATGCCATATCTTGATAAAATTATCTATAAACTATTTGCGGAAAACTTCCGAATATTCATTTGTATTCTAATCTAATCAAAATCCATATATACCATATAATTCATATTTAAATGCACGTATTAAAATTAGCACTGAAGAAGAAAAAAATTATCTAAAATATTAAAACTTTTTATCTTCCATAAATAATTAAATCGAAATCAGATAAAAATATCAAGGTACTACATTAAAGACTCAAAAATTTAAATTATTTATTAATACATGAAATATCAATTGATATCTATGGAAATATTTCAATAGATGTAGGTTAATTATTTACTAGTTATTAGACTAAAAACATGTGAAATACATTTTCGTTTTCACATGACTGCATGAATTTAAATATAACGCAATGTATCATGTCCAAACTAAATATCACGTCATATTTAATATGTTTATTACACACACACACACATATATATATATATATATATATATATATATATATATATATATATATATATACTCTATGACCCGACTGACGTTGTCCTGTACCCACGTGTACAACTCAAAAGTTCTAAATGTTTTAATATCCTATCCTATACTTTTAATATCATATTTAATGTCCTTTGCGATTCATTTATGGTCTCAGCATAAACAGTATAAGAATTTCAAGAAAAATATAGTATTTGCGATAAAAGACAATATCACACTTGATTTCACCACACAACATAATTGCTTCAATAATTTAGTCTATAAATTTCATAATCTCATACGATATAGTAGTTGCTTTTTGGCATTTGTAATTTCTAAAATACATTTTTCTTACTAATAATTTAATAAACATTATTGCTTATGTTCAAATCCTAGGTGAATTAATTTGTAAAATCTAGCACTCTTCAATCTAAGATCAACTTGCTAAATATTCCATATCTAATGCCATACAAATGAATTTTTGACACATGAAACAAAATTCTAAATCATTTTTAATAAGTAGAAATATTTTTTTGTATTGTTAAATACTTTAGTAAAGTAAACCAAAATGCGACATGCATAAGTTAAAAAAATGTATATGCAACTTTGGACTTATTGTGTTATTTATTAAACTGAATTGTATAATTTCATCTGCCAATCATATACCGTTGACTGTATCTTATACTATTTTAAATTCTGGCACATCTCAGCTGCTTTTCGGCAATAATAATGTAGACATTACGTTTTTCTTATATATTATATTCTAATATTATCTAGACTCATAAAGTCAGCTAAATTCAAATTTCAAATGAATTGACATTTCTAGCAAATGACAGTTCAAATGTCTTCAATGTCAAACAATGATAAGAGTTTTTTTTGTAATTTTCGCCATTTATTTCTACAATATTACTATAGTTTTATCGTTAATTAAATGTTAAAAATTTCCTTTGACAAACTCTAAAAAGAATGATCAAAATCCGAATAACCATTTAGAAGTATCAAATCATACACCCATACAGAAGAATTTTGTATATAAGATATATGTCATATTTATACTTACTGAAACAATGACATTCAAGTTAGTTATCATATCATCCAAAGATCCTTTCGACATATCCGGCATAAAGTTCCATATCCTTTTCTGCTTGAATGTGATTGTGCTATTTTGGTTCCAGTTTAAGTCAACTCGGACATGTTTTTCGTGAAATACATATGGTCCCATTTCTTCAAAATGTGGTTTAATATCATGGTTATTAATATCATCTGGGTTCGTCCAGTTGAATAAATAGAGTTCTAAGTAAATTGGTATAGGAGTTTCTTTCCACATTTCAAAGTTTTTACTACCAGGCTGCAACACTAATTGCTGCAAATATTCATAAACATTAATTTATTATTATTATTATTATTAATTTTTATTCAAAATTCGAAAATTAAATATGGCATACATTTCGTTAACAGCATATACATTTTCATCATTAGCATACTAATATTACTTGAATTTGAGTTACGTTTTAATTTTAATTTTAATTGTGATGCACGATTTGAGTTTTTACTTCCGGGTTTCAATAGTAATGGTAATATTTTTTACTCAAAATTTGCAAATCAAATATGGCACATATATTTCGATTAGGGTAGAGAGAGGCTTAAAAGTTCGCGGGTAAAAAAGTCCATCCTCTACATTTCAAAGTTTAGTTTGTGAGATCTTAATATGATGCATTATTTAATTGCTTTACAAGATGTTAATTGTAATTTAAATTGACCTCTATACTAACTGATCCTTTGCCCTGGCAAAGGTGTAAACAGTAAAAAATATTAAATAAAAAAAGTCAATTGAATTAAAAAGGTGATTTTTCAATAGATTAATTAAAGTAATATATTTTTCAACTATACCGGTGATAAAATACCAGATCAATATTATATACGGTGTAATCTTTGTAAAAATATGCCCATGATTTTTATTTCGCATTGGTTAAATAATTTAGCTATTATTTTATAAAATTCCTTTAAAATTGAAAATAAAACATTGTATCTGTTTGCCTAATGGCCGTTACTTTTTACCCAGTCTATGTGGTTTAGAAACAAATTTAGAAGTTTAGAAAAATAGCCAAAACACTTCTTTCTTATTTTTTCTTATTTCTATAATTAGGAATTAACTGACAATTTTACTGAGTGAGTATATTTCGATAGTTGTTTGTTTGATTCGTGTTATGTGTTGTGATTACGCTCATTTAATTTAGACAGTATAATTACTGAGAGTCAAATTGGACCTTTGTACCCCACCCTACCCTATAGCGCATACATTTCGATTATTAGCATACTAATTTTATTTAAATGTGAATACTTAAAAAAAATACTAGACAACCAATTTCATAATTACACAAATTGAAAATGAATGTAAAATATAATTGAAATATTTAATGAATTGTTAATGTATTTTATGAAAAATTATAAAATATCAAATCTATTACATCATAGGTTTAGTAAAATTGAAACAAAACGCAATTCGCACTTTCAAAAAATCATACTTTCAGCATTCTAGTTTATTTGAAAAATAACTTGAATTCCGATCTATTGCATAAAAAATTATATAAAACTATTTCGCATCAATTAGAAGCTTTAACTCTATGTACCAATTCTTAATAAAGTAAATTGTAAGTTATGTTGTTCGGATCAAATTTGTCGCACCAAGTATCGATAATTGAATCCATTAAAGATTGGCATTTTAAAAAGCAATTTCAATGTACGAGTATATATATATATATATATATATATATATATATATTTATTAAGGTAATAAGATTTTATGACGTTGAAGTCACGTCAATTTGGACAGGCCGGTTTAGTTTGTCATTGACATGAGAGGGTATTGCTCTTTGACAAAGAGAAGAGAATCATAAGTGAGAAATGATAAAATAAAAATAAATATGGAAAATATGTTCAAGATTTTATGAATACCATATCATAATATCTTAAATAATATACAAAAAATTCAAAGATTGCTCATAAAACAACTGATCAATTAAATTTATTTTGATCATGACAGAATCCATTTATTTTCACAAATCTGTATTGGATTTCTTCAACAATTCTGCATGTCATGGTAAATTTACATATTTTTACTACTAAATCTAATATATTAAAATTATGAGATAAGAAAGTTGAAACTTGACACAATAATTGATAAACTCAAAAAAAAAAAAAAATTTCTTTTTCATAAACTATGGAACAACAAACAGTCGGAAGAAAAATTATGACTTGAGAGCATTAGGTGCTAGTTAATAAAATGTTGCACTGATTACGATTATATAGTTATTTATAAAATATATTAATAATACTGTTTAAAGTTTGTTTAAAATTAATCACTTACCGATCGCATAATGGGATCTGCTATCATAGGCCATAGTAAACCACACACTAAAGCTAATATTACAAAAATTCCACTACAACTAAATAAAAGGCACCTTCGGCATCGTAAACTACACCCGCTCATCTAAAAAAAGAAATAGATATTTAATATATGTATACAAAAAATAATACATTTTACTTTATTTTATTATTGTATAGAATAACAAAGATAATCATATGGGATGAAATTTTATTTAGCTTACACACTTCAAACAAATTTCGCAGAATTGCGAAGGTTCGTAAATTATCAACTTATTTTAGTACAAATGTCAATTGATAATATTTTACTTGATTGTTATAAATTATGAAAAGAATAAGTTTAGCTAAAGTAAATTCAATAATAAATTAGTGGTGCATGGCATCGTACCAAAAATTCCTTTTTTACAAAAGATTCAATTTTTTTTTCTAAACATTGAAACCAAAAATTAATTTTTTAAAAAATGATTCATTTTTTTTTCTAAACTTTGAAAAAAAATTTTTTTCGAGCCACTTTCTCAAAGCAAAAAAGTGAAAAAAATCGTCCGCGTTTTAGCTCACAATCCTGAATCGATTTTAAAAGTTCAAGAACTGTTAACAAAATATTGGTTGGGAGTCGTGCTGATTAATTTATGGTAAAAATCGGTCGAGCCGTTTCTTTGTAACTTAACTGTTGAAATTGTTTTTTCGACGATTTTTATGACGATAGAGATCAAGGTTTTAAATAACATTCTTCAAATATTACGGCTCTACGACAATTTGTTTAATTTTAATATTGCATTAAAACAAGAGCATCGCTTTTCAAATTTAGACAAAATTAGACATTTTATCGACGTTTTCTGAAAAACGAATGAACAGAGTGATCGGCTGAGACGTTTCTTTAGAATTAGAAGAAAAGCACAAAGTTTTACTATAGTTTTAGCGAAAAATCATGAATCAATATTGAAAATTCAAACCGAAAGAAATCATTGGTGAATCGCGCAGTATTTAGTTAGTAGTTTTTGGCCAAAGATCGGTAAAGCCGTTCTTCGCAATTGATTGTTTTAAATCGATTTTTATAAATTATTGTTTTAAATGGAACTCTGTATGGCGATATTGGCGATAGTCTTAATGAGCAAATTAAAATAATGTAGTCCTGCAAAGATTGATTTAATTATAAACATTAATTAAAATTGCAATTTGAATTTTTGCAGCCGCGCTTTTTAAAAAAAACTACGTTTCTCAATAATGTATAATAAAAATAATGTTTAAAATTAAATAATCTGCAATAGTTTCTCACATCCCTCTACTCTATAGCAATTATGTTTACTTATAAATCACTTATAAATTAATATCTTCTTAACTTCTCATTGATTAAGACGATTATTTAAACATATCGGGAAGTGCATGCAACTTGCTTTAACGGCAAAATGTCACTTACACCTAGTTATGGAATTTGTTTTGCGAAACAACATCATTATTTATAAATAATAATTGTTTAAAATAAGTGAGATTTTCTTTCATGATGATGCAGCTGAACTTGCAATATCGGTTGATGTTCAGAAATTGATGGTTTTGAATCTATTATTAACTACACCTACTTCACTTTATTTTTATAAAATTTATTACTTTTAGGACTTACATTGAATTGCACTCAAAATTTAAAAGTATTCCATGCATTTATTCAAACATCTAAATCTAAATAAGCGTTCAGAATGCCATTGACACATTTAGAATAGTTGGAATATAAAAACAGTTACCTAGATAATTATCACTATCAGTATGTGTAATAAATGTATTTAATAGAGATGAATAGATATAAAACTTGAGTACAAGTGGCTAACATTTTATTAATTTGATAAAAACGATAAATTGAACAAATCACATCTGATATGCACAGGTGTGCGCCATGTAATCGATGCTTTCTATACAATTGAATTTTGCTGTTATCACGATCAATTCGATTTTTTAGGTGCCGGTTTTTACAAGTGATTTATATGTGAGGATATAGAATAAGAAGTATTTATGGCTTTGATTCAAAAAGATTGCTTAAGATTCTTGATAGTTGATATATGTTGGAAAACTGCAGATCATTTATCTTAATCAAATATTAAAAGTGTGACGAAATATTTAGAATTTAAATTTATAGAACTCTATTAATTTTATAAAATACTGCTCTCATTTGCAAATATCGGAGTGTAAATGTAAAAACAAATATTACGTTGAACTACTAACTACTACTAATAGTATGACAAAGAAATACTAACTTAAGATAACTATTGATATTATTTAGTTCTAAAATTTATTGCAACTCGGAAAAAAATTGTTTGAATTTATTAATTTTCAAACCTAGGCGATAAGGTTTTAATCAATAGTGAGCACTGTTGTATAACTTTATTCAATTGTTTTATAAGATGAATTGTTAATTTTAAGTTAGATTCAATAGATGATTTTATAAAACTTCTATGCTGAGGGTGGGTAAAAAAGATCAGCGGAACCTTTACACTGGCAAATGTGTAAACAATAAAAAATAGATTATAAAAAAGTAAACTAGTGGTGTATGGCATCGTGCCTCAAGGCAAATTGATGAAACTTCCCGTACCTTAATGAAATATTCGAGGAATATTAAATACTTGAATACTTGAAAAAATTTTGAATCATTCAAATCTACGTTCCTTACGCCCGAAATCGTCGACGAAAAATTGTATCCACATATACACATACACATAACATATACATTCACATATATGCCAAAATGTTCAGAAATCTATGAAACGTAAAGTCATGCAAACATTTTCAATTTCTATTTTTGGACGATTACAATTTTAAATGAGATAAATTAAATTAATAGTTTTTCCAACTCTGCTGATGTAAAATTGTCCGATAGTTGTTTGTACGATACGTATTATGTGTTGTGGTGTAATTTATTTGGACCTTCGTGCATTTATTTCAATTATTAAATAACTAATTAGTGTTATATAAATTGTTAATCAGATCATTAATGACATTCGCAAAGTTTTGTCTTTCTATTATAAAATAATTTTGTCATTATTATTGTGATTTGTTTTCGTGTAAGTAAAAGCTCACAACAATGCAATTTGTATCGCATCACGACTGTTTATGATAACAATTCATAATGACAATGCGAAAAATGATAACAACAAAATATTGGTATTTTATTTATTTGAACGGTGGTCAGAACTCAGGAATCCTATAAACTTTTTTTATTTATATTTAAGAATTACAATCTGTCGTTCTTAAACAACATTCAGTAATTTTGATGGTTTATTAAATAAAGGGAAAAAAAGTCGAAAGTCACCCATTGGTGATCGTTTCGATGTTGGATAAGAATCCTATAAACTGTTTACCCAAAAGGTTTATCTATGTCTACTTAATGAATTTAATTTAGTATAACTTCTGTAATAGTGTTGATCGATTCAAGTATGAAGTGATGTTTTGTTAATAGCTTCTTTTCAAAACTATGCGCAGTATTATGCATATCTGTGCATTATTTTCTTATTCTTCTTTGCATATAGTGTAAAAATCCAAATATATAAAAACCATATAATTATTTTACAATACATTATTTTTCCAATACAGTACAATCAAAGATAATTTTCATAAAAAGTGCAAATATCAGTATATGTATGAGGTTAAATTAAATATTATATTCAAAAGAGGAGTGAAAATAACTAAATTTGTTCTCAATAACTATGCATTATTTTGCAATGTTGTTTACAAAAGCAATTCTGATACATTAGCTTAATTAATAATATTTGATTTTTCTAATACGGTATTTACAAAGTATCGCAATTACAAGGCAAATATTATATATTATATAATCAGTATACTAAAAAAAATTAATGTTGCACGATCATTATGACTATCGTCCTGGTTGTTATGTCTTTTAAAAACATATAATATTATTTTAATAAAAAACAAGTTTTGAAAATTACATTGTTATTTTGACTACGTATATAACGACAGGTTGTAATTTATGAAAGCAAATAAAAAAATATAAAAAATGACTACATTTTAGTAATACTGTTAGTTTAAAGATGAAATTGAAAATTATCTCAAAACAAAAATATCAAATAAAGAAAACTGCAATAATTTCTAGAGCATCACCTATTAGACTATTTCTGTATTAATATTAAATTAAAAAAAAAAAGTTCAAACTTGAATAACATATACTAATTTTTATTTATTTATTTTTTTGTAAAAAAAATACCAGTTTATTTGTTAAATACCATAGAGCATAAGAAAATTAGAGTTAACATTATATTTAAATTCTTCACTCTAGATTTGAATATGATGTTAAATTTAATTGATTTTGACTCTATGCTCTGTATGTGTAATAAAGAATAATAATTGAAATGATATTAACATGATATTAACATTTAAAATACTGTTAATATCACTTTATTCAATATTTAATTAATATAGTCAGTTTACTAGTTTTCATATCTACTTAAGAAAATTTAAATGTAATGATTATAATTATATAAAATATATTTCATGATGATGATTCTACAATAAAACTATATGTAATTAATTAAACCATAAAATAATAGATGATTACGGTGCTTTTCGGTATAATTACTTGGAAATTTTAGTATTAATAATATAACTTTGTTTTCTAACATTTTGAAGTGGCACTCGAACCTTTGATTTAACGATTCACATATCATCTGGCATACTTCAGATTTTTTGAAAAATAATTTAATTTTATATGACAATCAAAATATCATTACTTAATAAATAATGGTTTTATACCGAAGTAGGGTAGAGCGAGGCTTAAAGGTCCGCAGGTAAAAAGGTCCACCATCGAATTTTCAAAAACAAGTAAAGTTAGTAATTTTTTAGATACAGTACATATTTGAATGTAGAGAGAAAAAATATGTAACCAACCATTACCTAGATTCTTACGACATCGCTTTCCGAAGATAAATGGCAATGCTTGAAAATACCTAATAAAAGTATTTTCTTCCCTTGTTAGTTTTTTGGTTGTGAACACTGTTGTTTAGTTTACGAGACCTTAATATAATTTTTAAATCTACGCTATTTAAATGTTTTACAAGATGTATTATTATTTTTAAGTCAAACTCAACAGTTTTTTTATATAACCTCTGTAAAAGCTTACACGTGGGAAAAGGATCATCAGAGCCCACACCCTGGCAAAGGTGTAAACAATAAAAAGTAATTAATAAAAAAGTAAATTAAGTTAAATTTACAAGAAATAAGTTAAATAAATAGTTATTACAACCCTGCTGATGGTTAGATCTGGCGAAATATCAGATCAAGGTTATGTACACTGTTGTCTCTGTAAAATTGTGCCCATAAACTTTATATTTTGAATTGGTTGAATAATGTAGCTATTAAAATTAAAAATAAAACATTGGACCTGCTTACCATTTTTTTAAAAAACAGCAATAAAGCTCGTTTCTACAATGATGAATGCTGGGAGTTTTACTGAATATATATGAATGTTCGTTTGATGTGTTATTTGTTGTGATATAATTGGTTTGGTTTTCACAATATAATTGCTTAAAAGTCAAAATGGACTTTTGTGCCCCGCCCTACCCTATAATATATAAATCTTATATGCTTTAAACTTATATCTTTATATGTTTGCGTTAAACAGATTTATAAGAAACAATTTCACCCGGTAGGTAAATTTTAAGATCTTTTTTTTATTTATTATTCAAATTATAATGGTCGTATATTTGTATATATTTTTTAGTTTCATTTTTTAATCTGGAATTAATCAGATTCTACTTATATGCAAAGCAAGTTATTTTCTTAAGCTCATTAAATGAAATTGCAAAAGTTTAGTTTGATATGGAGTTTTGTGATTAAATCTTAAAATATTTGCTTATAAAATATAAATTTTGTGCGCACATATTTTACAGGAATAACATTGTATATAAATTTGATATGGTATTTGATCAGAAATATTCATCAGACGAGTTGGAATAATTTATTTCTTGTAAAATGGCTTTTTTAATTTTATTTGTTTTTGAGATATTGGTAGTGGACCTTTTTAACCGCTTACCTTTAAGCCCCGCACTACCTTATTCAAAAGATCCAATTAGAATTCTACTTTTCATTTTCTTGTTTCAATATGGATAATAAATGATTGAAACTATGCGGATATTACGAATAATAAATTTAAACGAAGGTAAAAACAAAAATTTTCAAAATTAAAAAACAGCTCCAAATTAAAACTGTTAAATTTTATGTTCATGTTATACGTCACAAAATTGTTGATTACATTTTATTTTTATTATCTTTAAAACAATGGTTCTAATCACAAGTACAACAATGCCATTATTTTAAAGTCTAATGCAAACAGTAAAATACAAAACGGTTTACAAAACATATGACTTTGATTGCATTAAAATAAAAATATAAAATATTTTTTCTGATTATGATGTGCGCACGACAATGTTAAAAATATGCGCATAATATATTTAATGTGATAACAAAAATAAATGTCTCGTTATTTTGCAAACGCGTAAGCACTTGATATTGCAAATAAATATATTATAATTATTGTTATCTTGGGGCATTCAAGTAGAAATATTACGTCTAATTAGAATTATTATGAGAACATATATAATTAAGTAACCGTAATATTAGTCATTGCTCAGAGATTTTGTTGTCAAAATATGACATCCCACGTTCGATGCACACTTCATATATACACATACATACAGACACACACATATATATACATGTGTGTATGTGTATGTGTGTATGTGTATATATATATATCAATGATAAGAACATGCCTATAATAATTTATGCGGCTCTTATCATCCGGTTACCATTATATATTTCGTAAATGCACATTTAAATTACATTGTAAAGATTAATTCATATATCCATTTCATTTCATATGCAAATTAATTTAAACTAGTGGTGCATAACATCGTGCCTTAATGCAAATTGCAGGAACATCCCGTACCAAAAATTAAAATTTTTAAAAAGACTTTAATTTTCTTTAAACTTTGAATAAACATGAGTATTTTGAAAATTATGAAAAAATTGAATTCTTATTATATTTAGAAACTTTTTGAAATTTTTAAACTTTCATTCAAACCAATTGTGCTGCGTGAGAAGAAATATCGAAGCGCGTAAGCGTCGCGTCGCAGTCTAACGGATAAACATCGGTACGGAACCCACAGAAATTTAACAAAAATTGGTGATTATAGAGATTAAAATCTCTATAAAATATCTGATAATTTGACGTACATACGTACCACTATATCTGCCTACCTAAAAAATGTTTTACAGTTATTCAAATCGGACGGTCCGTTCTCTCAAAAACTGATTTACGATTTTTGGCACTTTTTGCCCCGTATCTTGCCGAAATGCCTGAACTTGCTTTGGACAAAAACTAATCAGCACGTCTCCTTATCAATATGAATCGAATGTTTTTTGAATTATTGAAATTGGTTGAACCGTGTTCCCGAAATCGTCGACGAAAAATTGCATCTGAACACACACACACGCACACATCATACACCCACACATACACACACACATACATCAATTTTTTCTAAAGTATGCGAAAATGTTCAGAAACCTCTGAAACGTAAAGATATATAAAAATTTTCATTTTTGATTTTTTTGCGATTACTATAACTTGCCCTACGGGAAGCTAATTATTAATAACTTCCCATATGGTACTTGTACTAATCGCATATAAATCGAAAATGAAAATTTTTGCATATTTTTCTTTCAAGATCTCCTGAACATTTTGGCATTGGAAAAATTAATGTACGTGTTCATGCGTGTGTATGTGGGAATACAATTTTATGTCGACGATTTCAAAAGCTCGAATCAACCGATTTGAATTCGAAGATACGGGGCAAAAAGTGCCAAAACCGGCAAATCAGATTTTGAGAGAACAGAGAGTCATATTTGAATAGTTCTAAAAAAATTTTACTTGCATTGACAGAATGAAGAACTGATTAAGTTTTTGGGAAATCAGGTCCAGCGATTTCAGTAATCTAATAAAAAAAAATTAAAAATGCTATTTAAGGCGGTCAAAAATTGTCAGTACTTCAAATTATCAGTAATTTTATAGAGATTTCAATAATAAGTAAAAATTTTGTTTGCGTTCCTATGGGTTTCGTACCAATATATATATATATATATATATATATATATATATACCCATGTAGAAATTAATATCGGTACATATATTACCAATATCGGTTTTCTGTGGCCGTGATTGCCTATATTGCAAAAATATCGGCGAACGTCGGTTCTGTGATGATGTCAACTAATCGATCAGGCCAACGTCAGCCGATATTGAGGCAATAATCTCTATAAATGGCCTTGTCCAATATTGGTCTCAAACTAAAATAGAAATATTGATGCAATATTTTTTATCATCGGCTAATAAATTTGTCCCCAAATAGAAGAATAAATATTGATGCAATATTTTTTTATCATCGACTGATAAATATTGTCCTCAAACTAAAATAGAAATATTGATGCAATATTTTTTATTATCGGCTGATAAATATTGTCCTCAAAATAAAATAGAAATATTGATGCAATATTTTTTTATTATGGGCTGATAAATATTGTCCTCAAACTAAATATAAATATTGATGCAATATTTTTTATCATCGGCTACAAAATATTGTTCCCAAAGTGAAATATAAATATTGATGCAATATTTTTTATCATCGGCTGATAAATATAGTTCACAAATTGAAATAAAAATATTGATGCAACATTTTTTATCATCGACTGATAAATATTGTCCACAAATTGAAATGAAATTATTGATGCAACATTTTTTATCATCGGGTACAAATATTGTCATCAAATTGAAAAATAAATATTTATGCAATATTTTTTATCATAAGCTAATAAATATTGTCCTCAAAATAAAAATGAATATTGATGCAACATTTTTTATAATTGACTATTAAATATTGTTTGCATGTTAATTAATAATAAATATTGTTTCCTCAAATTCCTCAATCATAATTATTGTTATTATATTTAAAATGAAAAACAAAAATCTTATCTGGGATCGAACCCGAGACTACGACGTTAAGAGTCGGCAACGCTAGCGCTTAGCTATCGACTCAACAGAACGAAAACAACATACGCCAGATATATATGGCTGTAAATATTTAACCATGTAATTATTCACCCTTACAAATTAAAAGGTAAAAGATACGTAAAAAGTTTATTCGGACGAAAGATGCGGAATAAAATTACGAATAAAATGATATATAATTCAATATGTGTGTTCGTATAATTATTTTCAGATTTTTCAATTTTTCTTGAATTTTAGCACTGCAACTCGCCCATAGGCCAAACCGTTTGAAATACTAAGTTGTGATATGTGGAAGAAAAACTAAGAATTTTGAGACGATTCTAATGATGTATAATACTTTATACGGTTTCTTTATGAAAACCTCAAATGTTGAGAATAGTATAAAAATTCAGTTTTCCTTCATTATAAAAAAGTTATAAATGTTACAGGGTAATTTATTTTAAATACTGTCCGATATATATAAAACTAATTGAAAACTTTAATTTTATTTACTCATACAATTATAAAATAAAAAAATAATAATAAATGGACTGGGATTTGAACCCCAAAATCAAAATCAAAAGGCTGCGACGCTAGCCATTACACCACCAAGATATACAATCTTGTTGTAGTAACTCACTATCCTGAACCGCAGGTATAAGGTTCTAGATCTTTCTATGCCTTCTATGCATGACGTATGCCTACAAGAAGCGACGCGCGTCACACGGCGTCCTTAGCCTTTAATGCAAAATTGTTAATTATAGTATGTTTTAAGATACTAGTTTTGCTGGAAATAATCGAATAATATTTTCAGTTATGTGTAATGTGTAATAGTGTTATAGTGTACATTGTTTTCTAATGTGTGTAATGTGCATTGGTGCGAAATATTACCACAAACAAGTTTGGTTAAGTAAGCATTGTCTCTGAAAAATATACAATATTTCATTTCTTTGTTGTTACTTTGGATTAAAATACAAAGGTTTGAAAGTTCAACTTAATTTTACGTCATCTGATTTGATTTGGGATGGATAGATTAAGTAATAAGTTATGTATATCTAACATAACCTTAGTTTTAATAGACGAATTCTTTTTACTATTGGTGAGTATAATACTTAATTATGCGTTTATGCATTGTAACTAATAGCTATTTATTTTTAGAATAATTACTGCTAACTACATTATTATTAGTATCTCTAATAAATAATCGGAAACTAGCTATTCGAAATGTCAAAATTTGCAAGTTTTCAATAAAAATGGTAAGAAATGCAAGATAATTTTATTTTTCTCACTAAGGATTTTTATATTGATCAGGAGTTTAAACACATTGAGAAATCAGTTGTACATATTACGTGAAATATAATAAAATATAACATAATAAAATATACCATAACCTAATCTTTTTGAGTGAAGACATACTGCACTTTCATATTTATAAAAGGTAAGACAATACTTGTTATATATAATTATATGTCTCTGCATTTAAAACATATTCTTATTTATTTTCAGGTAATATTGTTGTAAGCGCAGAAAATAGAGAAACTGGTTTGCTTAGTAGTAAAATGTTATCGAAAAGTTTTTCATCAAAAGTTTGTAACTAAATAAGTTATAGAAAGGAAAGATATAAATTTTGACAGAATAGTCATAATGTTTGATTATAATAAATGCAATGTGGAATGTCAATAAATCTGTACATTTGCATAGCAAGATTTTAGACTATGATATGAAGTCATTATTTTTTAAGGTAAAAGTAGAGTCGAGTGCATTTACAATCTCATTTTAACGCTTTCATAAATTATTCATATTGATAATATATAATGATATATTATAAATTTATTAACAAGGAATACGAGGTTTCAGATGACAATACAAACTTGGACAAAAATATTTTGGGGTATGATTGAAAAAGTTTCCCAGTCACTGTTCTAGACGATGAAATAAATATTTCATAATGGATAATAAATATATTAACAACAAATAAAATATGTTCAGATGCTGTGAAATGTTTTATCGAGTGATGATGTTATAATAGTTAAGTTAATTTGCATTTATTACTTTTATTACTTTACCTACCTTACATTTGATATATATCACGTAAATTATAATCGAATAATTATTCGATTATAATTTACTTGATATATATCAAATGTAAGGTAGGTTTTCCAATGACTGTTCTAGACGATGAAATAAATATTTCATAATGGATAATAAATATATTAACAACAAATAAAATATGTTCAGATGCTGTGAAATGTTTTATCGAGTGATGATGTTATAAATAGTTAAGTTAATTTGCATTTATTACTTTTATTACTTTACCTACCTTACATTTGATATATATCACGTAAATTATAATAGAATAATTATTCGATTATAATTTACTTGATATATATCAAATGTAAGGTAGGTTTTCAATGACTGTTCTAGACGATGAAATAAATATTTCATAATGGATAATAAATATATTAACACACAAATAAATATGTTCAGATGCTGTGAAATGTTTTATCGAGTGATGATGTTATAAATAGTTAAGTTAATTTGCATTTATTACTTTTATACTTTAACTTTACCTTACCTTACATTTGATATTTCACGTAAATTATAATAGAAATAATTATTCGTATTATAATTTACTTGTATATATCAAATGAATAGGTTTTCCAATGATGTTCTACGATGAATAAATATTTCATAATGGATAATAAATATTTAACAACAAATAAAATAATGTTCAGATGCTGTAAATGTTTTATCGAGTGAATGATGTTATAAATAGGAAAGTTTTTTGCTTTTGTTATTGTTTTTAAAAAAAGTTTTACTTGATATGTATTAATAAATATCTATTAAAAAAATATCAATATTTATGACACTTTGTGTTTTATATAATAATCATATTTTTAATGCAGTTTATATTTGTATCATTGTTTATTTTAATAAATAAAATTTCCACAAAAACATTCTTAATAATTTACGTATAGTTCATTTAGAAATAAATAAATAAATAAATAAATAAATAAATTTTCAGGTGTTTTATTGTTAAAATAAATGACATTGATTTATGCGTTATATTATTTCAACTTCAAAATCTTCAATATTTGTGTAATATTTCAACATCTTATAAGTTTCAGATAATTAATATTCAATAATTAATAATTCAAAATGTTCACCAGCTCTCTGTCTATTGTATATTACCTTACCAACATTCAACAATTTGTAGGCAACATTGGTTCCAAATTTCCAAATATAGACCAATATAGACCAATGTTGTTTACCTATATGGCCTCAATATAAAAAATGTTCATTTTTATGACCAGCCGATATTGGTTTCAAATTTGACCAATGTAGATTTTATATTGCTTGT
>NW_020537324.1:34127515-34167098 GCF_003426905.1 Ctenocephalides felis | reverse complement strand
TTTTAAATTAATGATTAGTAGTTTAAACACAGTGTTTACTAGTGGTCAATATACAACGAAAATCCTGCCGGACCAAATTGTCAAGATTAAAATGGATATGTGCCGATAATTACAGAAAATTTATTCATTACTTGCAAGAACGCAACACAGTATATCACACATATCAAATAAAGTCAGAAAGATCGTATCGAGTGGTTTTAAAATACATGCATCATAGTACAGATATAAATGAAATTAAAACAGCGATTGAAAAACCAGGTATACATAAAGTGCGTAACATATTAAATGTTTTGCAACCTAAAACAAAACAACCACTTAATATGTTCTACGTGGATCTCGAACCAAACGCAAATAACGCTTCAATTTTTAAAATAAACAGGTTATTAAATCAAGTTATGCATTTTGAAGCTCCATTTAAAAATTCAAACATTATCCAATGCGCAAGATGCCAATTGCATGGTCACTCCAAACGATACTACAACCGGCCATTTGTATGTCTTAGATGCGGGGGCCCCCATCCAACACAATTGTGTAAAAAACCCAAAGAAGCGCCTGGTACATGTTACTTTTGTGAAGGACCGCACAACGCAAATTACCGACAATGCTCATACTATCAAGAACTTATCGACAAAAATCATAAAATGAAAACAACAGTTAATAATCGTATCAACGCAAACCCGACTAAACCTAGAAGTCAAAATCAAAACATAAACAAACCGGCATACTCATCCGACCATTTGAGCTATGCACAAGCACTACGTCAGCAAGCGTCACACGCCAATGTAAACAATCATTCCAACATGGATGGCCAACTGTCACAATTCTTATCAGAATTTAAAAAATGTTCGATCAAGTAAGTCATGCAACAAAATGGAATGATTTTGAACATGCTTTCAGCAGTAATTAATAAAATAAAATAATGGGACAACTACTGAGAATAGCTTTATGGAATGCAAATGGTCTTCATTCTCACAAAAATGAAATCATATTATTTTTATCAATGAACAAAATTGACATACTATTAATTAGTGAAACGCATTTCACTAATTATTCTCATCTCAGAATTCCATATTATAATGTATATCACACACCACATCCAGATGGTTACGCACATGGAGGCAGCGCAATAATTATCAAAACAAGTATTTCACATTACGAATTGCAAAATTTCAACAAGGAGTATTTACAATCAACTTCAGTAAAAGTTAAACTATTACCATATGACTTAGTGATTTCGGCCGTATATTGTCCACCGAGGCATAACTTGAAAGATTTTCATTTTCAAGAATTCTTCGAAACTGTGGGAAATAGGTTTGTAGTTGGAGGAGACTTCAACAGCAAACATACAAATTGGAGATCACGATTAGTAAATCCCAAGGGAAAAGAATTAAATAAATTAATACAACAACATAAATACACAACTATTTCCACAGGAACACCAACGTACTGGCCCACTGATCCGGCAAGAATACCTGACCTCTTAGATTTTTTCATAGTTTCTGGTATTAATAAATCATATATTGAAGTTCAAAATTGTTTCGATTTATCATCTGACCACTCGCCCATAATTGCATCAATCAATACGACAGTTATACCAACAAATCAAGCTCCAGCGTTGCATAACAACAATACAAACTGGGAATTTTATAGAAACATAATTGAAGAAAATGTTAACTTAAAGGCCAAATTACGAATTCCAAGTGATATTGACAATGAACTTGTCAATTTCAAACAAATCATGGAAAATGCGGTCAAATCTTCAACTCCAAACAAAAATAGTAGTTATAAAATTCCCAGTATTAGTCTTGAAATAAAAAGATTGATAGCAGCAAAGAGAAAAGCAAGAAGAATATGGCAAAATTCTCATTATCCAACTGATAAAAAAATACTTAATGAATTAAGTAATAAATTAAAAGTCAAAATTAAACAATGGAATGAGAATAGCTTTAACAATTATTTAAAAAAACTCAACAGATTTGATAACTCTGTGTGGAAGCCTATTGCCAACAAGAAAAAACCTATCATGAATAAATCACCAATTCGGGAAAGCAGTTCTTCAACTTATTGGGCGAGAAGTGACTCAGAAAAATCCATATTATTCGCAGAATACTTAAGCTCAGTTTTTACACCGAATATTTCATTTTCAAATCATAGCTTTCAGTTTTCCACAAACATTGGACAAGACTTTACAGCTAACAAAACGAAATTTTTCACAGTTAAAAGAATATTCAATGAAATTCAGAGAATAAAAATAAAGAAATCTCCAGGTCCGGATCAAATTACACCCAGAATGCTTAAAGAACTTCCAAGAAAGGGAGTAATTTTTATTACATATATCTTTATTGCAATTTTAAGGATGGATTATTGGCCCTCAACCTTCAAGTTAGCGTCTATCATAATGGTTCCTAAACCAGGAAAAGATTTACATCTGGTACAATCTTATAGGCCTATTAGTCTCCTACCAATTTTGTCCAAGATTTTTGAAAAAATTATTCTGGAAGATATAAACAAAGAAGTCAGTCTGCTACCAGATCATCAGTTTGGTTTCAGAAAAGGACATTCTACGATTCAACAATGTCACAGACTAGTGGATTCAATTACCAAGACTTTTGAGAAGAGTAAATATTGTTCAGCTGCCTTTCTTGACATAAGTCAAGCATTTGACAAGGTATGGCATGAAGGACTTCTTCACAAAATTAAAACATTACTTCCGTCATATTATAAGTTTTTTGAATCGTACTTAAAGAATAGGAAGTTTCAAATAAAAATAGGTAGTGATTACACAGAACCAAAAATTATGAAGGCTGGGGTACCACAGGGAAGCGTGTTGGGACCATTTCTTTATTTATTATTCACATATGATTTTCCGACCAGGTGGCAAACAACAACTGCCACATTTGCAGATGACATTGCTGTTCATGCAGTCGATGATAATCCAAACCAAGCATCTTCGAAGCTTCAACAGCATCTAAATCAAATTGAAGAATGGGCAAATAACTGGAAAATAAAAATAAATTCTATAAAATCTCACCACATTTTTTTACTCTACGGAAAGAAACATGCCCACCTGTATCATTGAATGGAGAGCAGCTGCCACAAAATGACACAGTTAGATATTTAGGCATGCACTTAGATAAAAGACTGACATGGAAACATCACATAAAAACTAAAATACAACAAATTAAACTAAAAATTAAAGATTTATTTTGGCTCATAGGAAGAAACTCTGTACTATCAATGGATAATAAGGTTTTAATATATAAAACCATTATTAAGCCAATTTGGACCTATGGCATTGAACTATGGGGATGTGCCAGTAAATCTAACATTGTCATGATGCAAAGAATTCAGTCCAAGACTCTTCGTGAAATATGTAATGCTCCATGGTATGTTTCGAACTATACTATTCACAACGATCTGAACATACCTTATATTAAAGATGTTATCAAGGACAAAAGCATCACCCATAACCACAAGATTGAAAACCACCCTAACAGACTATTGCAACCGCATCTACATGCGCCAACAAGGAGAAGACTTAAAAGAAACTGGCCCATAGATCTACTCGAGTAGATTTATTATCTTTAAGTGGTCACTCAATGGAGTGATCCTGATACTATTATTTTATTATTATTAATATTATTATTATTATTATTTTATTATTATTATTATTATTATTATTATTATTTTTTTATTATTATTATTATTATTATTATATTATTATTATTATTATCATTACTATTATCATTCTCATTATTATTCTTATTATTATTACTGTTATCATTATTATTATCATTATTATTTATATTATTATTTCATTTATTTTATACATATATATATTTTGTTGTTAAACCATAGCAGAATAGCTTATAAAATTTTATGTAATTTTGATTGCTGTTTATTAATTAATAAAAAAAAAAAAAAATGTTCTATGGATTCATTCATGAACAGAGAAATAATAACGTATAAATAAAATATCATGATTATTTAATTAAATTAATTTTATTTTCAAAACTTAAATTAACAATGTATAATTATTGTTATAATATATTTAGTTTTCCAAAAGTTTTCACAAATCTTAATAAATAAGTACTTTATTAGAGTACATATTATAAATTGACTGATTCTTATTAAAGTTATTATACCTAATTGTCATTTTTATCCAAAATAATATTGCGACTAATATCACTATTTAAAAAAATGGAAGTTAAATTAGTCTCAAAACTCAATCATGTAAAACATAAATGGCAAGGAAATTAATTGCATACTCTTCATTGTTATTAAATAAAATTTCAACAGATTTCCCAAAAGCACCAAAGAGAAGACATAGCAAAATAGGATTTGCCTGTGCATATATATATATATAAATATGCATGTATTTAAGATTTTTATAAGCTTAAAGTTTACTTTAAAAAATATCGTTTTGTCAAATATGAAGATATGGATGTAAGACGACATTTCTTTTTTACAATGCAAATTTGACTCAATCATTTTAAAGCTTCATTTTCCATACCATTTATAGAATTGATGCAGATAATGGGAACCTATACTTTTTCATGAGTTTTAGACTAATAACTATTTAACTTAATGTTGACTTCAAATTAGACGCAAATTAATTTTTATATCAGTTGTAATGAAAGGCATGAAGTATCACAATTATTTTGGTTATATATTTATATATAACTATAGTTAAACTGGCAACAAATATGACTTAAAGATCTTATCTCATTTTAAATTAAGAGCCTGAGTTTATGATGTGACTAAAATGGCATTAAAATGAATTAATAATTATTAAATGTTAGAGTAAAAGATTATTATAAGATATTAATATATTATGTGAGCAGGATTATTATGAAATCTAAAATACAATTTTAGAATATTGGAAGATTAAAAATTGAAGCACTTAAATAAATTTTCCTTTAGAAAGATCGTTTTCAAAAAAAATCATCTTTCAAACAACATTTGAACAAATAAAAATAAGTATCAAATTCAACATTGAGCATAATCACTCATATCAGAACATTAATGGAATATCAAAATACTAAAACATTATATTTCTGTCTTTTTATGATACCGGCCGTATCAGGCGCTCACCTTCGCTGCCCTTCCAAGGGCCCTTACAAACTAAATATAAACCTACTAAAATGATGATTAGAGCAATTCCGGCAAAGGCATATGACAGATAGGATCCTAAATCTATCATGACAAGGCCGAGCTTCGCCTGCGAAGCAATGTCTTCAGATAAAGATACTCTTTGGCAGAACCACATCATAGGCACAAATACTTTAGGCACGCTGTTCATCATTCTGAAAAAAAAAATCAATTAATCAGTCAGAGACTAATATCTACGAGATAACAGAAATATAAAGTGGCAAAATATTTAGGACTGTGACTGTAAAGTTTGTATGATGTTTAGTGTTTTTAGTTTTGATCACATACACTATAAAAAGGATGTTAAGATCCCGATGTATGTTTATGGTGCTAACAAACTAGAGATGGGTAACTCACTCCGGAATTATCACTCCGATACAACTCCTCCCTTGGAGTGAATCCGAGTGGAGTTGTCTCGTCGGATTTGTCATATCCGACTTCCCTAAACTGATACTAAATCTGTTACTGCGTTTTTGCTTTGGCAAGGAAGCTGTCGCTTTCTCGATTCACAGGCAGTTTTATAACCCTTTTGGTATACGTTTTTTCCAGAAAATACAAAAATATTACTTCAAAGATACAGCACAATGAAATTGTGTTCAAGTGTGAATAGCTCCAATGTATAATTTATTGAATAGTAAGGGGTCATATTTCTAACAATCATTCGACAATCTTTGGCCGTGAATGACGGCAATCAGTAATATACATACCGAAAAATACACGAAACAAAATACATTTAATCTAGTTTTTCGATAGCCTGAATTAACAATACTTTAGAGTGCAAAATATATCAGTGACGTCAATAGTATTTAAGCAGCAAAAAATATATAGTATTAAATTTTAACTTTTACACAATTATATAATTGTCTAAAAGTAATAATATGCTAATCGAACTACCCGATATAATATTAATTCTCGAATGGAAATAGCAGAAGAAAAAATTAGAAAGCAGAAGTATTATTATTTGGTGAAAATATTTTATGATAAATGTTTTGCTTTTATTACAAATTTTACTACTTTATTTTTATATGAAATTAATTCAAAAAAAATATTTTCTCATCAAAAGGAAATAATTAAATTGAATTTGATTCTCAAGTTTTGCGTTTTTACTTTGGTCAACACTGCTAAAATAACGAGTCATTGAGTCGATCATCTGGTCGACCGAAAAATTTTACAACTCGTCATTTATTTGTGAATTTTTTCGAAAAATTATTTTATTGATATTTTTTACTTTTATTTTATTCATAAATTTTCATTTAAAAAAATTAAATGGGATTTGACAAATCCTTAGATGCATAAACAACGCGCTATAGAACGCATTTGTGTCGAGTATTTCGGTTTCAAAGTTGTCGGAGTCGTGGAGTTGTTAAGCGGATATAACTATAAATATAACTCCTCCCTGAAGCGGAGTCAAATCCGAGTCGATCCGGCCTCGGATATGATCATTCGTAGTGTTTTGGATTGTAAGCATTTGAATTACTATAACAACCCCACAGTTGGATTCCATAAGCCCATTCCATAAAAATTTATTTATTAGTAAGAAGCCCAACATTTATTAAATAAAACTTATACATAGTATTAAAATTAATGTATAAAATCGCAAAAAAATCGATAATGAAATTTTTTGCAAATCTTCACGTCTTGAGGGTTTTTGAACATTTTGTCATACCTTAGAAAAAAAGGATGTATGTGTGCGTGTGTGTGTGTGAGTATGTTTGGATATAATTTTTCGTCCACGATTTCGGGCGCACGGATCAACCGATGAGAATCAATTGATGAGAAGACATGCTGATTACTTTTTGCTGAAGTTAGGCGCCAGTTGTTTCAAACATACGGGCCAAAAAGTGCCAAAAATGGAAATTCAGTTTTTGAGAAAACGTTTTCTGATTTGAATGATTCAAAAAACATTTTACTTGTATTGACAAAATGACGAATTGATAAGGCAGGTATAGCAGTTTCGGAGATACAGAAAAAAAGGTAAAAAAATGCTATTTCACCGTCAAAAATGATCATTAGAAATATGCACATCAAATTATCAGATATGTCATGTGATAAAATTGTTAAAAATGTGTACTAATTTTGTAACAATTTTGTTGGTTTCTGAACCAAGATTGTTAATTTTTAAAGTTACTTATACGGATCAAGCAAATTTCAAAAATATACAAAGTTTTATACTTCTAATATGAATTTTAATTCTATAATGATCAGTTTGAAAATGTATATATTTCAAATGCGTTATTCTAATCACACACACTGCTAAGGGGGCGTCCATTAATCACGTGAGCTAGTTTTTAAGGATTTTTGGATCTCCCCTCCCCTTTGGTGATTGATGGTGATATTCAAAATTACCCCACCAAACATCACGTGTATTTTTAGTTACGTAAGATTTTTGATTTTTTTTTAAAATGTTTGAATTTTTTTAAAAAATCAGTTAAAAAATAAATACACGTGATATCTTACTATACACCTCCGTCCCCCACGTGATTTTTCGTGATTTTTTGTCAAACCCCCCCACCCCATAAAAACCTCACGTGATTAATGGACGCCCCCTAATGTAAACTTTCTCAAGTGTTTTGAGCAATAAGATCGTTACTGTAAATTTTATGAACGATAAAACATATAGTGATTATAATTATCTATTTGAAGATGTATCAAACGATTGTTCTTAATCATTGATAAATATTTATTGATTAATGCCTTAAAGCACGATGCCATACACCGCTAGCTTTGAAATATACCGCCAGCTTACAAAGCCTACTACTAAATAAAAAGGTTCAAGTACTCAAACGCAAGAATTTATTATTGTTGCTTTAGTAAAGTTCCTATCTAATTTTATACTAACGATAAAAAAAAAGGTCACACGACAGAAACAAGGTTCGATTCCAAATCTTTGATATATTACAAGATTTTTAAAAATGTTGCACAGAATAATGAAATATTTGGGAAGAGCGATTTTTAGTCTATTAATCAATATAATTACAATGATTAATTTAACTGCAGCAATACCAAAATGTCGTTTCAAACTTTGAAGTAAAATAAGCCTCAGCATGATATTGATTATGTTAAATTACATGTTTTGCAACAAACAGGTACGATAAAATGTTTCAAATAACAATATTTTCAAATATAATACTTACGATATGCCTTTTACAGGCTGTAAGAGCATATTGATTTGCAATCTTGCATTGACAAGTAGAGGAATTCCAGTTTGGGGCTCAAGCGCCACTCTAAATTCATGAATAGATTTATCTGGCTTAAGTCCGTCCACAGCTTCTAAGTAACTCTGCAAATAAAATAAGTTAATTATACTTATTAATTATAATTATTAATCAACGTGCAGTCATTGCATTTTAGGCGAATCATTCAATCATCAATCATTGCCAGTGTCAAATTTTACAAAATTTTAAATTTTTAAAAATCTTATACAAACTAAGATATTTAAGTATCATTAAAATAGAGTTAAGGAACCTTCATTTATTTTTTAAATATACTACGCACAAATTTATGTCAGTGATTATTATACTGCGAACATACTTCAATTGCGCAAATAAAACACTTAATAAAAATAAAAAATATCCACTATAAAATAAAGTTATCAGAAACTTCACATTCACAACTATTTTATCATTGCAACATGAATCAGCAAATTATGATTAATATAATAACGATTATTAGTTGCAATTAATGATAATATATATGAATTTAATTAAAAAATTAGTTGTACATGGCATCGTGCTTTAATGCAAATAGCATTAATTAAAAAAACATTAGTGCGAAACCCATATAAATATAACAAAATTTGTACTTATTATTAAAATCTCTATAAAATATCTTATAATTTGTTGTGCATATGTCTAATGATCATTTTTGACCAGAAAATGGCATTTTATTTATTTTTTTAATCCCAACAATTTAATCAGTTTTTCATTCTGTCAATACAAGTAAAATGTTTTTTGAATTATTGAAATCAATACAAATCGAATGTTTTGGTGAATCCGTGTCCTCAAAATCATCGACAAAACATTGTATCCGCAAATACATAAACACATAAACACGCATACATCATTTTTTTCTGAGGTATGCCAAAATGTTCAGAATAAGTTTTTTTTTAGGATTACTATAACTTACCCTAAGGCAAGTTAATAATTGGTATCAAATAATTACCTGGTCTGCCAAATAAAAGTGAGGGTAGCTAACAAAAGCTGGAGCCCCATATCGACAGCTAGAAACATTAAGCATTCCTGATTCCAAATCTGGGCAATGTTCCCGATCGGATATGCAGTAACATTTGTTTTCCGGGTATACTACACCATTATCAAAGACCGATTTATCACCGATGTATATGTTGCCCTTTATTCCGTGCTCTGAATGTGGACCCGAATATGTTAAGGAAACTCCCCTGAAATAAATATTCTTAAATGTTATTACAATACATGATATTGCGCAATTTTAGAAATTTGTGCTATGACAAACTTTGCAAAAAATTCTATGAAAAATATTTTATACTTTTTTTAAATTCAGTATAGTTTAAAAAATCATGTGTTTATTGCTTAAATTAGTTTAAAATTTTAGTTCATACAAAAATATAGTATATTTCTGAGTTTATCATAGCCAATATGAAGTCATTGTCAATAATGCAATTTTAACGAAGTGCTTCGATAGAAAATAGTGTTCAGAAGTCCAACATGACGCGATTTTTTTTAAATTAAAATTTGTATAGAAATGCAGATCAGGGGCGTAACTACCGCCGTATCAGCCGTATCAAAAATACGGGGCCCCCACGCCAGGGGGGCCCCCAACGAGCACAATCAGAAAGCAAACAACCATTTTTTTTTAAAAAATTGAATAATTTTAACGTAGTTTGCATTTTCTTTTGTTATCGAGAGGTATTGAACTTCAACATGTAAGCTAACGCTTTAAGAGAATTTATTTCTGCTGCAATATTTTTGCAAGCTCTAGCAATCAATTCAATTAGTAAAGCTTTTGCTCATCCGATAAGTTAACACTTTCGAATCGGGAGTCGGACTGCCAGTCAGTACGCTGTGCTCGGAATATTATAGTGCTATACTTATCTCTCAACTCGGAATTTTTTTTTGTATCGGATTTTTTCAAAATGTGGTTGTATTGCTTTAAATATAGTTATTATGATAATAAAATAGAAAATTTTGAAAATTAGAAAAAAATTGCACTCAAAACCATGCTATATTGTTTAAAAAATCATTTCTTCACAGATCTTTATTAGAATTATGGGGATCATGAGCTAATAAGTTAATTTTGTTATATATTTATTTATAAAATTAATAAATCAATCAATAAATGAATATAATAGTAAATTAATTTTAAAAAATAAAAAAAAATTAAATGTAAGTTTAGTTATCGGCGGCATCCGAGTCGAAAGGGTTAATATTCTTGCACAAATATGAACAAATCTATAAAACCAATCCAGTTTATAAATTCTTCATAGAAAATTGGGATTTGGAATTTTTATAGATATATTTATAACATTTTTATATTTGTTTTTGTTACTACTTGAATTGTCTGCATGACGCGTAAGTTTAATAGATATATTTTGATAAATATGATCAACTAAATCATTTTTAGATTTTTTTCTTCACTGTTTCAAATTATTAGTTTCATTTTTGAAGCTCTACAACATCCCAGTAATGACTTACAAAAAACTAGTATTTTATTAAGTAATCATTTGAGAATTAAGATATAAAAAATTATTGAATTGGTTAGTTAAATAAGTCCAAATAATTTGCAAAAAAGATGGATTGCAATAACTATTTTAGAAAACAAAAGACAAAAGATAATGAAGCGTTATTATCTTTTATTATTATTATGATGAATTATCAGAAGATGAGAGAATTTTAGACCCGAAACTATATTTTAATATATACTATTGCTGTTTGGATATATTATTTTCACAAATCAAACAAAGACTTCCAAACCTTTGCGACTTAAGTAGTTAGTAACATTTGCCTTTTTGAAATCGAGAACTAATAAACATTTACGGAAAACTGTCGACTGAATTACTATAAAGAAATACTGTTAAGATATATGATCATGACTAATTGATGGCACAAGAAATAGGTTTGAATACAAACATCTAAGAAATTTATTTTATTAAGATACAATGATGAATGCAATAGGCTTGCATCTTTTTGCGTAGCTTTGGCCCTTGCAGTTACAATAGCAATTGCTTTAAAATGATATTTTTAAAATAAAAACTAAGTTTTTCAAAAAAAGCAAGGAGAGTGAATAAATATCTGGAATCATTTGTAAAAAGTTCAGAAAATTAGAGAGAATTAGATAGATAAATAATTAAAATGATAAATAAATATTCTTTCAGTTTTATATATTTTTTTATTTTATGAAAAAAATTTCTTCATGAGGGGGCCCCCAAACAAGTTTATATACGGGCCCCGCCAAGGCACGCTACGCCCCTGATGCAGGTTTAAAGATAATTAAAGAATAATTATAGATTTTGCTATAACCTTTCTTCCTAAGAAATTTGGCTACATGTTTAAAAAAAAATCGGAATAATGTTTGCAATGTCTCATAAATCTTACTTTCATAGTGTTCCGAACTTTTAATCATGAAGACTAACCGCCGCTTAATAGGTCCAAAAGCTTTTATTTTTTTAATAAAATACAGAATTGAAGACAGTAATTTTATATCGAAAAATATGACACCATGAACGTAGAACAACCATGATTACAACCAAATTCCTAATAATGATTTGGATTTTATTAATATTTTTCAATTTGGTTTACTTTTCCATTGTCAAAAAATTTTAGCTTTTCCACATGATATGGAAAATGAATTTTCTATCAATTATATGATTTTCAAAACCTTTTCTCCAATAAATAAATTTTTGAAGATCTTTTTAATCACCTGCATATATCTGTGGCAAAAACAGTGATTTTGTCATGTCCTTCAAGGGGTGGCCAAAGTTCTCCAGTCGTTCCTACAACCTTAGAACATTGAGAGTTTTCTTGATAGAACTTAGTTTCGGTCACGCCATTCCACCTGTCCAAGACGCCCAATTTGGACATCGAGTCTTCTCCGGTGAACATGTTGAATTCACCATCGTACGTTTTTGAATCATTACGCTAAAATAGAAGAAGAGAAGTTAGTGAAAATAATAATAGTTATATTTAAGTCAAGACTTCAATTTGCTAAACATAATAGAAAATGGTCAAAGATTAAATAATTTGAGAAACTATTTGATAGCAGCTGTTAGAAAAATCTACGCTACCTATGTGATAAAAATAAATCTAATCAGTTTTAGCAATGATTTAGCAAAAAAAACTAAAATGAAACTATTCGTAAAGATCAATTTATATAGTTCTATTAAATTTTATGTTATTAACTAAAATGCGATATAGCAATTATGTGTAGAAATTTTTTTAGAAAAATGATGACAATGCGAACAGGAAATTATAAAACATATAAAAATGTTACACAACTATAAAAAATTCTCAACTATAGTAAGAAATAATTATGCATAGAATTAAAATCGCATATTATAAAAAATTGCTCGTTATTTCATAATAATATTGCATTATGTAAGGTGTTTATTTTATCTAGAATGGAATTTTATTTAGAATGGCGTGCAGTAAAATACGTAGGATCTGATTAAATAATCAATTATAAATTAAACATAAAAAAATATTTTAAGCTACTGATTTGAAGAAAGTATTGAAACACAAAGGGAGATTATATGAATATTCAAAACATAATCTTCATAAGATAAAAGACATTTCGTTGAATGCATCGATATTTTTAATTAATAAGATGATCTGATAGTAGATATTAGCCATAAATTATTCTATTACACAATGTAGTTATGATGTCATATGGATTAATAGTCAGAACAATGTAATCTTTAAGATAAGAAGATGTTAGATGTATATTAAATATATAAAAATACTAATACTTAATAAAATACATACAATTCGAACGCAAATTAGTTATCTCTCTGTTCAATGTTTAAAAGTTGCAACCGATTCAGGAAATATGATTGTGTTTTTAAAATAAAGAAGTTTATCTCATATTTGAATCTACTTTCAAATAGCTTCTCTATAAAGTAAAATACTTAAAAGTAGATTTTGGATCTGGCATGTGATGGATAATTTTTTGAACATTTTTAAATATTAGTATTCTTCTTTGTCAACAATTTATTCTGGCTTATGAAATAGTCATTTCATATAATAATTATACTCACGGAGTAAAACCATCCGAATTTGTCAAAAGGAATTTGGAATCCTGTGTTGTTCATTTTTCTGATCAGATCTATTAAAGGATCCTGGTACCCATCAAATAATAGTTCCCGCACTGATTTAGTTATGACTAGTTTTTCACGCTTCTCTCTCATCAGAAGATCTACGGCTTTTTGTATGAGATAGTGCTTATTTCTTACAGTATATGCTACTGTCTGAAAATTGAAACAATTATTAATAGCTCACATATATAAAAGTAACAATAAGTTCAAAATTTTAATACCTCAAAAGTTAGTTTTGGTTAGTTTGATTCAAACACATAACATGCTTGAATGCTAGTTAAGTGGGTTTTCAAACTATTTATTATTACTATTTAAACAATTCTTCTTTATATTAGCTTGATCTTATTAGGAAAGTTTCAGTCGAGAATATATAGAACGAAAATTAACGCAAAACATCATTGGCGAAATGCAAAATTGAGTGTCACTCAAACTCAAAATTGATTGCATAGTGTCCAATTTAATTATACGTTTTATTCGTTTAATGTTGATTGAGGCAAACTTCACCTTTTGCAATAGTTTTGGTAATTTAATTCTTATTTGTAATATTGCTTCATAGATAATTGTTTCTTATAACATATAAGCAAAATACGGAATTTATTCAATGATATTATAACAAGTATGCCATTTTCTCCGAAAGTGAACAAAAATGAATAAAAAATAAAAAATAAATCCATCAAACACCTAATTATTGTAATAAAGTTACTAGTGCTGGCATAAGTTCATTGATTTTAAAATAGATATATTGATAGAACCCAACAAATAAGTCCCAAATAATCATAACAAAAAAGTACTCAAAATAAGCTTTGAAGGTGCAATTAATGTTTGAACTGATTACTGCGACAAGACTGCGACAATGACGTTCAACATCTGGCAGGATTGTCATTATAGCTTTCGTCGTGTTATACAGTCGTATTTTGCTTGTCTTTCCCATATTATAACTCGCGAGAAGGTGCTTATTTGATTGAAAACTATTTTCAGTAATGAGCTCAAAGAAAAGTCAGGCAATTGTATATGTAAGAGAAAAGGTTAGAAATCAGCCTATTTTTTAATTGGTCACTATTTTCTATGTTGTTCTATGCTATTTTCACCATTATGTAAGTATCACTAAAGAAAAAGTGTGTTTGCACTGACGATAGGTTATGCTTGGACGAACAAAATGCAAACATTCATTGTGATTGTAACATTGTTTCAATTATGCATTCTAAATTCTCGACATTCCATCAGAAATGAGGTACTCATGCGGAAGTATAAAAATTGACAAAACATTCTAACAGTCTAACTAGAATTAGATTAAATACATGATCCTAATATTTAAAAAAATCCAAATGACTTATTTCAAGTGTAATGGTAAAAGTTAATTCTTTTTCTGTTTCATGTGTAGGTAGCTGCATTATTGGCTAATTGATTTATTGTATCATGTGGATATATAACCATGGTTCAAGTAAATCGTGACTATCGAAATAAAATAAAAATTTCGACATAAAAGGCAAAAATTTAATGATTTTATACCGCTTTTTACAATTTAAACGATTATCTCAAAAGGAATTGCTTGTCTAACATTTTTTTAATCACCAATCATCATTATCTTCAACTAATGATACATTAGATGTATTAATATATAAAAAAAAACGCAATTCAAAATATACTTTTTTGAATAAATTTTGATTCTTCTCACTGTATGTACTAATATTTTTACTAAATTCTGGATGCCATATCTTGATAAAATTATTTATAAACTATTTGCGGAAAACTTCCGAATATTCATTTGTATTCTAATCTAATCAAAATCCATATATACCATATAATTCATATTTAAACGCACGTATTAAAATTAGCACTGAAGAAGAAAAAAATTATCTAAAATATTAAAACTTTTTATCTTCCATAAATAATTAAATCGAAATCGAATAAAAATATCAAGGTGATAGTTAAAACTACATTAAAAACTCAAAAATTCAAATTATTTATTAATACATGAAATATCAATTGAATATCTATGGTAATATTTCAATGAATGTAGGTTAATTATTTACTAGTTATTAGACTAAAAACATGTGAAATGCATTTTCGTTTTCACATGACTGCATGAATTTAAATATAACGCAATGTATCATGTCCAAACTAAATATCACGTCATATATATGACCCTATATATGTAATATGTATATTACACACATGCACGCAAATATATATATATATATATATATATATATATATAACAAAGTCTAATAATCGGGCATAACATCAATAAAAAACATGAATTTCTTTCAAAAATTTTTGAAAGAAATTCATGTTTTTTATTGATGTTATGCCCGATTATTAGACTTTGTTAATACATATGTCAACATCAAATTCAGAATCATACAAAATATATATATATATATATATATATATATATATACTAGATGACCCGACAGACGTTGTTCTGTACCCACGTGTACAATTCAAAAGTTCCAAATTTTTCAATATCTTATCCTATACTTTTTAATATAATATTTGATGTCCTGCCTTTGTGATTCATTTATGGTCTTAGCATAAGCAGTATAAGAAATTCAGAAAAAAAAATAGTATTTGCGGTAAAAGACAATATCACACTTGATTTCACCACACAACATAATTGCTTCAATAATTTAGTCTATAAATTTCATAATCTCATACGATATATTAGTTGCTTTTGGGCAATTATAATTTCTAAAGAACCTTTTTTTACTAATAATTTAAGTTTATGTTCAAATCTTAAGTGAATTAATTTGTAAAATCTAGTTCATATGAGCACTCTTCAATCTAAGATCAACTTGCTAAATATTCCATATCCAATGCCAAACAAATGAATTTCTGACACATGAAACCAAATTCTAAATCATTTTTTAATAAGTAGAAATATTTTTTTGTATTATTAAATAATTTAGTAAAGTAAACTAAAATGCGACATGCATAAGTTTAAAAAAATAATGTATATAATAACTTTGGACTCATTGCGTTATTTATTAAAAAGAATTATATAATTTCATCTGCCAATCATATACTGTTGACCTTATATTATATAATTTTAATTTCTGTCACATCTCAGCTGCTTTTCGGCAATAATAATGTAGACATTACATTTTTCTTATATATTATATTCTAATATTATCTAGACTCATAAAGTCAGCTAAATTCAAATTTCAAATGAATTGACATTTCTAGCAAATGACAGTTCAAATGTCTTCAATGTCAAACAATGATAAGAGTTTTTTTTGTAATTTTCGCCATTTATTTCTACAATATTACTATAGTTTTATCGTTAATTAAATGTTAAAAATTTCCTTTGACAAACTCTAAAAAGAATGATCAAAATCCGAATAACCATTTAGAAGTATCAAATCATACACCCATACAGAAGAATTTTGTATATAAGATATATGTCATATTTATACTTACTGAAACAATGACATTCAAGTTAGTTATCATATCATCCAAAGATCCTTTCGACATATCCGGCATAAAGTTCCATATCCTTTTCTGCTTGAATGTGATTGTGCTATTTTGGTTCCAATTTAAGTCAACTCGGACATGTTTTTCGTGAAATACATATGGTCCCATTTCTTCAAAATGTGGTTTAATATCATGGTTATTAATATCATCTGGGTTCGTCCAGTTGAATAAATAGAGTTCTAAGTAAATTGGTATAGGAGTTTCTTTCCACATTTCAAAGTTTTTACTGCCAGGCTGCAACACTAATTGCTGCAAATATTTAATAATATTAATTTAAAATTCGTAAATTAAATACGGCATATATTACGATTAGAGCATATACATTTCGATCATTAGCATACTAATATTACTTGAATTTGATTTACGTTTTAATTTTTTTTAATTGCGATTTGCGAATTAAGTTTTAACTTCCGGGCTTTAATACTAATTACAACAAACGTTTTATATTTTTCACACAAAATTTGCAAAACAAATTTGGCATATACATTTCGATTAGGATAGAGAGAGCGCTTAAAGGTTCGCGGGTAAAAAAGTCCACCCTCTACATTTCAAAAACAAGTAAAGTTAGGATTTTTGTAACAACAATATTGTGTATACCGCCACGTAGTTATAAAATTTATTAAAACTCTCCTTCGATAATTCAGGTTGTTGGGTTATAATTTAACCCTTGTAGCTGTGGACTGTATTAAACACTCATTTGTTCTGTATTTGTATGTATTTGTTGCATTTCTTATTACAATCACTGATTTGTATACTAAGTTATAATGAAAAGATATTTATTGGTTATTTATTATACATGTTGTTAAGCGGATTTTTCTTTTAGAAGTAGACAATTAGTTTCATCAAAACACTTCGCTACTCCTTCTACCAGAGGTAGCAATCATTCCGTGTAAAAGCTCAACGCCATGAAGATTGTCACCCTCATGGCCAATATTATAAAACGAAAATACGTCCGAATAATTTGAAAGTAGAGGGTAAAAAGTGTATAACCAGCCACCATCTTAATTCTTACGACGTCGCTATAAGGAGTTAACCTGCTACGTTTGAAAATCTTTAAAGTATTTTCTTTTGTTGTTAGTTTGTTTGGTTGTAAGCACTGTTGTTTAGTTTACGAGACCTTAATATGATACATAATATAATTGCTTTACATTTAAATCTTTAAATTGACATCTATAATATCTCATATGTGGGTGGGGTAAAAAAAAACAACTGATCCTTTGCCCTGCCAAAGATAAGTAAACAATAAAAAATATTAAATGAAAAAGTCAATTGAATTAAAAAAGTGATTTTACAAGAGATTAATTAAACTAATAGATTTTTCCGGTGACAAAATATCAGATCAATATTATATACGGTGTAATCTTTGTAAAAATATGCTCATACAATTTTTATTTCGCATTGGTTAAATAATTTAGCTATTATTGCATGAAATTCCTTTAAAATTGAAAATAAGACATTGTATGTGTTTGTCCAAAAGCTGTTCCTTTTACCCAGTGTGGCTCAGAAACAAATTTAGAAGTTTAGAAAAATAGCTAAAACACTTCTTTCTTTTTTTTATTTCTATAATTAGGAATTAACTGAGAATTTTACTGAGTGAGCATATTTCGATAGTTGTTTGTTTGAATCGTGTTATTTGTTGAGATTTAGTTCATTTAATTTAGACAGTATGATTACAAGTTGGATTGGATTGGATACCTTTGTACCCCACCCTACCCTATAGCACATACATTTCTATCATTAGCATACTAATTTTATTTAAATGTGAATGCTTCTAAAAGAAATACTAGACAACCAATTTCATAATTACACAAATTGAAAACGAATGTAAAATATAATTGAAATGTTTAAGGAATTGGTATTGTATTTTATGAAAAATTAAAAAATATCAAGCCTATTACATCATAGGTTGCGATTATTAAAACTGAAACCAAACGCAATTCGCACTTTCAAAAAATCATACTTTCAGCATTCTAGTTTATTTGAAAAATAACTTGAATTCCGATCTATTGCATAAAAAATTATATAAAATTATTTCGCATCAATTAGAAGCTTTAACTCTATGTACCAATTCTTAATAAAGTAAATTGTAAGTTATGTTGTTCGGGTCAAATTTGTCGAATCAAGTATCGATAATTGAATCCATTAAAGATTGGCATTTTAAAAAACAATTTTAATATACGAGTATATATATATATATATATATATATATATATATATATATATATATTAAGTTATTGAGATTTTATGACGTTGAAGTCAAGTCAATTTGGACAGGCCGGTTTAGTTTGTCATTAACATGAGAGGGTATTGCACTTTGACAAAGAGAAGAGAATCATAAGTGAGAAGTGATAAAATAAAAATAAATGTAGAAAATATGTTTAAGATTTTTTAAATACCATATAATAATATCTTAAACAACATATGAAAAAATTCAAAGTTTGCTCAACTGATCAATTAAATTTATTGTAATCATGACAGAATCTATTTATATTTTCAAAAATCTATTGAATTTCTTCGACAATTTTGCATGCCATCGTGAAATATATTTTTACTTCTAAATCTAATATATTGAAAATATTTTAGTTTTACGGAGCTATGAAAGTTAAAACTAGATATAATAATTGATAAACTCAAAAAATTGTAAATTTCTTTTTAATTAACTATGGACCAACAAACAGTCGGAAATAAAAATTATGTCTGGAGAGCATTAGGTGCTAGTTAAAAAATGTTCCCCTGATGTATTTCACTTACATAGTTATTAATTACTAAAAATATCAAAAATACGGTTTAAATTCTGATTAAAATTAATCACTTACCGATCGCATAATGGGATCTGCTATCATAGGCCATAGTAAACCACACACTAAAGCTAATATTACAAAAATTCCACTACAACTAAATAAAAGGCACCTTCGGCATCGTAAACTACACCCGCTCATCTAAAAAAAGAAATGGATATTTAATACATGTATACAAAAAATAATATATTTTACTTTATTTTATTATTGTATAGAATAACAAAGATAATCATATGGGATGAAATTTTATTTAGCTTACACACTTCAAACAAAACGTCAAACAAATTTCTCAAAAATGCGAAAGATCAACTTATTTTAGTACAAATCTCAATTGATATTTGTAATTTGTAATTGATAATTGTAAATTGTAATTGATGTTTCACTTGATTGTAATTATGGAAATAAATTATGAAAAGAATAAGTTTAGTTAACGTAAATTCAATAATAAAGAAATATCACTATACGTTTGATATCTTAGATAATAAAATTTCGTTATAAGAGTTAATTTGCCGAATAAGATTTTCATGTTTCGACGTTTCAAGTGATTCTGAATCGACTGAAATCTTTGATAATAAGCACTCAAGTTGGTTAGTTTTTGATACAATTGGCTGAGCCGTTTCTTTAAAATTAGAAAAAAAGCGAAAAAAAAATTCTCGGGTTTTAGCCAAAAATTATAAATCAATTTTGAAAATTCAATTCGAAAGATATAATTTAGAAATCGCGCTGATTAGTTTTTGGACAAAGATCGGCAAGGCCGTTTCTTCAAAATTGGTTATTTTACGAATTGGTTGGTTATTCGATTTTAAACAAACTCTGTATGTCGATAGAGTACCTCGTCTTAATGAACATATTAAAATAATGTAGTCTTACAAAGAGTGATTTAATTATAAAAATTAATTAAAATTACAATTTGGGTTTTAATTAACCCATGGAATCAACCGCGCTTTTAAAAAATACTACTTGTATATATTAGGTATGCATTGGTTTTTTAATAATGCGTAATAAAAAAATATTTAAATTAAATAATCTGCAATAGTTTACATGTAAATCACTTATAAATTAATATCTTAACTTCATTCATAAAGTTCATGCAACTTGCCTTAATGGAAAAATATCACTTACAACTAGTTATAAATTTCTTTTTGCAAAACAACATCATTATTTATAAATAACTAGCAAACAGGGCGAACTCCGTTTCACTACCAGATGGTTTCATTTTTTGTAACATTTCGTTTGGTGATTAAAAGATGAAGAAAAAATTTACACAATACACGTGATTGATTTGATGGTTTCCAATTGAAATGTTAGGAAACGAATAACTTATTTTTTTACATTTTTTGCACAATTTCACAGTGAACACAATGCCGGTTTGTCAGATGAAATTAACTGAGCAGAGAACAATGAGTAGCTGTTAAACAAATGAGTAGCAGTCAAACAAAAAATATTAGTTTGTAGTACACGCTAAGTATCAGAGATGACGCTGTATGTGAAAAAAGAAAAAGTGTTTTCCGCTTTTCTGTTGAAATCGTTCTTCAATTTTCTTTGCTATGAAGTTTATAGCAAAGAAAATTGAAAAACAATTTCAACAGAAAAGCGAAAAACACTTTTCCTTTTTTCACATACAGCGTATGACTGCACTCATTTGTTTAACAGATACTCATTGTTCTCTGCTCAGTTAATTTAATGTGGAAATTCGAAAAATAGTATAAACCTCACGGATTTCGAGACCTTTCCAACGAATGCAAAATCGTCGAAATCGGTTCCTGCGTTCTGGAGTTATATCGTCAGAAAGGAAAACCCGACTTTAGATAATTATTTGAAATAAGTAAGATTTTCTTTTATATTGATGCAGCAGAACTCGCAATATCGGTTAATGTTCGGAAATTGATGATTTTAAATTTATTATTAACTACACCTACTTCACTTTATTTTTATAAAATTTATTACTTTTAAGACTTACGTTGAATTGCACTCAAAATATAAAAGTATTCCATAAACATCTAAATAAGCGTTCAAAATGCCATTGACACATTTAGAATAGTTGGAATATAAAACCAGTTACCTAGATAATTATCACTATTAGTATGTGTAATGAATGTATTTAATAGAGATGAATAGATATAAAACTTGAGTACAAGTGGCTAACATTTTATTAATTTGATAAAAACGATAAATTGAACAAATCACATCTGATATGCACAGGTGTGCGCCATGTAATCGATGCTTTCTACACAATTGAGTTTTGCTGTTATCACTATCAATTCGATTTTTTAGATGCCGATTTTTACAAGTGATTTATATGGGAGGATATAAAATAAGATGTATTTATGGCTTTATGATTTAAAGACATTGCTTAAGATTCTTGATGGTAGATTTGTGTTGGAAAGCTACAGATCATTTATCTTAATCAAATATTAAAATGACGAAATATTTAGAATTTAAATTTATAGAACTTCATTAATTTTATAAAAACTACTGTTCCCATTTGCCAATATTGGCATGTAAATGTAAACTAGTGGTGTATGGCATCAGTATATTAGTATTAAATGTATATCGGCATGTAAACGTAATATACTAGTGGTGTATAATCAGTATACAAAAAAAAAAACATGTTGCGCGATCATCATGACAATCGTTCTGGTTGCCATGTCTTTTAAAAACATATAGCATTGTTTGAGAAGAAAACGAAGTTTAAAAATTACATAATTATTTTGAATACATTTTAGTTATATTGGCCAAAGCTTAAATTATTTGGTGCCACTTTGAAATCTGACTTTAACAGCAAACTGAATTCCGTAGTAGTACTCTATAATTCGATATTTAGTCTCATTGAATGATTAAATAGTACTTAATAATGAAAATTTCATACAGAAATTTCAGAAAATATAATAAGTCAATTTTAAAATTAAAACTTAGAGATAAAAATGAAAATCATCTCAAAATAAAAATATCAATAATAAGAAAACTGCAATATTTGCAAGAGCATCACACTTTAGACTATTTTTATATTCATATTAAATTAAAAGTATTAAGTTAAAACTTGACTATCGTATGCCAATTTATTTTTAAATATCATACATCACAAGTGAATAAATATCAATTAGAGTTGATATTATATTATATTTGATATTATATTATATATCAATTAGAGTTGATATTATATTTAAATTCTCCACTCTCGATTTAAATATGATATTAACTATAATTAATTTAATTTACCTTATGCTCTTAAATTAATTGACTCAGTGCTTTTTGTGTAAGAATAATAAATTAAACAATATTAACATTTAATATGAGCTTTAATGTTAATATCACTTCATTCAATATTTAATTAATATAGTCAGTTCACTACTTCTCATATCCACTTGAGAAAATTTCAATGTAATGATTATAAGCACAAATATATTTAATTCACCTTCAAATAAGATGATTCTACAATAAAATTGTATGCAATTAATTAAACCATCAAATAATAGATAATTACGATGCTTTTCGGTATAATTACTTGGAAATTTTAATATTAATAATATTACTTTGTTTTCTAACATTTTGAAGTAGCACTCGAACCTTTGATTTAACGATTCACATATCATCTGGCATACTTCAGATTTTTTAAGAAATAAATTAATTTTATATGACAATCAAAATATCATTACTTTATAAATAAAGGTTTTTATAATAAGGTAGAGCGGGGCTTAAAAGTCCCCGGGTAAAAAAAAATCCACCACTGATATCTCAAAAACAAGTAAAGTTAAGAATTTTTTAAATACAATATTTGAAAGTAGAGAGAAAAAATATGTAACCAACCATTACCCAGATTCTTACGAAATCGCTATCAGGAGATAAATGGCCATGCTTGAAAATTCAGAACAAAAGTATTTTCTTTCGTTGTTAGTTGTTTTGATTGTGAGCACTGTAGTTTAGTTTACGAGACCTTAATATAATTTTCAAATCTACGTTATTTACATATTTTATAAGATGTATTATTATTTTTAAATCAACTTTAACGGTTTTTTTATATAACCTCTATAAAAGCTTACATGTGGGTGGGGTAAAAAGGACCATCAGAGCCTACACCCTGGCAAAGGGGTAAACAATCAAAAGTAAATAACTAGTGGGGCGCGTGGCATCGTGCCTTAAGGCAAATTGTTGGAACTTCCCGTACCAAAAATTATTTTTTTTAAACATGATTAACATTTTTTAAAAAAAATTACTCTGAAAAAAAATAGATTTTTGAGATACTAGAAATTTTTGACAAAAACTTAATTTTTTTTTTGAAAAAAAGACTTTTTGAAGAAAAATTTATTTTGAAATATTTTGGAAATTCTGAACTTTTTTTCAGCAATGCTTTAAATACATAGAGACCAAATATCGAAGCGCGTAAGCGCCGCGTCGCCGTCTAACAGATAAACATTGGTACGGAACCCATAGGAATGTAAACAAAATTTATACTTATTATTAAAATCTCTCCGAAACCGCTAGACCTGTCTTCATGAAAATTTGATCAGTTCTTCATCTTGTTAGTAAAAGTAAAATACTTTTTGAATTATTCAAATCAGACGCTTCGTTGTCTTAAAAACTGAGTTACCGTTTTTGGCACTTTTTGAACCATATCTTCGGAACGGCTAGACCTGCCTTTTCAAAAAACTAATCAGCACGTCTCCTTATCAATACGAATCGAATGTTTTTTGAATTATTCAAATCGCTTCATCCGTGTTCCCCAAATCGTCGACAAAAATTTGTATCCGCACACACACACATACACGCACATACACACATACACACACATATACACATACACATACATTCATTTTTTCTAAGGTATGCAAAAATGTTCAGAAGGTTTCGAAACGTAAAGATATATAAAAATTTTCATTTTCGATTTTTTTGTAATTACTATAACTTGCCCAACGGGAAGTTAATAAAAAAGTAAATTAAGTTGAAAAAATTACAAAAAAAAGTTTAATAAAAAATTATTACAACTCTGCTAACGATTATTTCTGACAAAATACCATATCGAGAATATGTACACTGTTATTTCAGTAAAAATGTACCCATCAAATTTATATTTTGGATTGGTTGAAAAATGTAGCTATTATTTTGTTGAATCCCTTTAAAACCTAAAATAAAACATTGGACCTGCCTGCCAATTTTGATGTGTTATTTGTTGTGATATAATTGGTTTGGTTTTTTCAAAATAATTGCTCATAAGTCAAAATGGACCTTTGTGCTCCGCCCTACCCTATAATATATAAAATTTGTTAAAAAATGTTTGCGTTAAACAGATTTATAAAAAACAGTTTCACCCGGTAGTTAAATTTTAATCAATCTGATTCGATTTTTTTTTATTCATATAATTGTCGTATATTTGTATATTTTTTAGATTCATCGTCGATCTGGAATTCGTCATATTCTACTTTCATCCAAACCAAGTTATTTCTTCAAGCTTAATTATTGAAATTGCAAAAGTTTCGTTTGACATGCACTTTTGTGATTAAATCTTGAAATCATCATTAAAATTGGATGATATATGTTATTTGAATACAATAATTTAAACATTTGCTTATAAAATATAAATTTTGTGCGCACATATTTTACAGAGATACTATACTATATAGAAACTTGATATAGTATTTGGTCAGAAATATTCATCAGACGAGTTGGAATAACTATTTATTTAATTTATTTCTCGTAAAATTGCTTCTTTAAGTTCAATTATTAAAAATGTAACTTTATTTGTTTTTAAGATTTTAGTAGTGGACCAATTTACGCGCTGACCTTTAGATCTTATTCAAAAGATTCAATTAGAATTCTATTATCATTTTGTTGTTTCGTTGTCTATTTTTATACTTAGTGAGTCTTAAAAACATTAGCTAAATACAAGCTCAATATAGATAATACAAGAATTCAACTATGCAAATATTACGAATAACAAATTTAAACAAAGGTAAAACATCAAATTTCAAAATCAAAAATAATATTAACAACACCTACAAATTAAAACTGTTAAAATTTATGTTCTTATGATACGTCACAAGAACTGTTGATTACATTTAATTTTTATTATCTTTAAAACAATGGTTCTAATCACAATTACAACAATGCCATTATTCTACAGTCAACTGCAAACAGTAAAATACAAAATCTACAAAACGGTTTACAAAACATATGACTTTGATCGCAATAAAATAAAAAAATAAAATATTTTTTCTGATTATTATGTGCGCACGACTATGTTAAAAATATGCGCATAATATATTTAATGTGATAACAGAAATAAATGTCTCATTATTTTGCAAACGCGTAAGCACTTGCTATTGCAAATAAATATATTACAATTACTGTTATCTTGGGGCATTCAAGTAGAAATATTACGTGTAATTAGAATTATTATGAGAACATATATAATTGAGTAATCGTAATATGTTAGTCATTGCTCAGAGATTTTGTTGGTAAAATATATGACATCCCACGTTCGATGCACACTTCATGTGGGTATACATATACACACACACACACAAATATGTAATATGTGTGTGTATCAATGATAAGAACATGCCTATTAATAATTTATGCGGCTCTTATCATCCGGTTACCATTATATATTTCGTAAATGTACGAATTTATGCACATTTAAAATACATTGAAAAGATTAATTCATATATGCAAATTAATTTAAACTAATGGTGCATGACGTCATGCTTTAAGACATATTTCATGAACTTCCCGTACAAAAAATTAAAATTTTTAAAAAAACTTTATTTTTTTGAAAAACTTACAGAAAAATTCTATTTTTCTATATTTTTCTATATTTTCTATATTTACTTTCATTCAAAGCAATTGTGCTGCGTGAGAAGAGATATAGAAGCGCGTAAGCGCCGCGTCGCGCTTACATTATTACGGAACCCATAGAAATCTAACAAAATTTGGTGCTCGACGAAAAATTGTATCCACACACACATACATACACATACACATGCACACACACATACATCCATTTTTTTTAAGCTAAGCCAAAATGTTCAGGAACCTCTAAAATGTGAAGATATCCAAAAATTTTCATTTTTGATTTTTTTGCGATTACTATAACTTACCCTACGGAAAGCTAATGACTATTAACTTCCCATAGGGTACTTGTACTAATCGCAAATAAATCAAAAATGAAAATTTTTGCATATCTTTGTTTCAAGAGTGTATGTGTTCGTGCATGTGTATGTGGGGATACAAATTTATGTCGACGAATTCGAGAGCACGGATCAACCGATTTGGATTCGAAGATACGGGGCAAAAGGTACCAAAAATGGTATTTCAGATTTTGAGAGAACAGAGAGAGATATTTAAACAGTTCTAAAAAATATTCACTTGCATTGACAGAATGAAGAACTGATTAAGTTTTTGGGAAAGCAGGTCCAGCAATTTTAGTGATCTAATAAAAAGAAACTAAAAATGCCATTTGGCGGTCAAAAATGATCAGTAGATATATGAACTTCAAATTATCAGTTATTTTATTGAGATTTCAATAATAAGTAAAAATTTTGTTTGTATTCCTATGGATTTCGTACCAAGATTTATAATGTTTAAAAATTAGACTTTGACGCGGCGCTTACGCGCTACTATATTTAATCTGTAAAACAGCTACGCAAGGCGAACGCTTTGACAAAAATCAAAATTTTCAAATGTTTCAAGATTCTCAAACAAATTTAATTTTTCACAATTTTCAAAAGACTTATAGCTTAAGAAAAAGATTTTTTTTAAATTATTACGATACGGAAAGTTCCAGCAATTTTCCTCAAGGTACGATGCAATACACCACTACTAGTATAAATCTGGTAGTGCTTTTTATTTTCGTACAAAACAAATGGCTGTATGAAATTTACGCTTTTAACAGTTTCAGAATAAAATCTCAAACGATCATTATTTAGTAAATTAGTTCATAATACAAAATCTAAACATCGTGTGATTAACAACAATTAGTTAATATGCAAACAAAATATTTGTATATTAAATAATAATATTTAATTTGAATATTTGAAAGCGCTTGTATCCACTGATATTCAAAATGTAAAATTGCAGTTTAATTTGTTTTGGACAAATTATTAAACAGCGATGAGAACTTAAACAGTTCTATAAGATATTGTGCCCGAACTTCTCGTTTTACTCTGTTAGATGATTTGATAGATAATAAGTAATTTTCTAGAGTGATCTTATACGCTTTAATTATTTAAAAAAATGTAAAACAAAAATATGAAATTTAAACATTCAGCTTGAATCAAATTTTAAAATTAAACAGTGGTGCCACTAAAACATATCATCAGTTTTTCATTACTTTCAATGGTTCATCATTCAGTCCCTGATTATACACAATTTATATTATATATAATGTATACAATTTATATATTTATATATATATATATATATATATATATATATACAATTTATTACACCTTTGGATCAAGTAGTGAATTTATGATTATTAAAATTTTATGAAGTAGATGGCAACCAAAATTCGCGGCCAATTTAGAGTTCAAAAGTCAAATGTCAACGACATGTCCACGAAAAGAAACAAAGGTTTGACACATCACGAATCCAAATAAATATTACTGTCATAATTTTATTTACCTGATGCCAACTAAGAATTTGAGAACACATTTTCACATATCACAATATAATAAGCATTGCTATCTTATTATATTTCTTGTAAACTTATTATAAACAATCAATGTTAACATTTTTAGTTCCACATGCGTCTCCACAAAACAATTCAATGCGGATGTATCTGTCAAACAGATACGGGACAGTGGTGCACAACCTGCCGTGATTAAAGCATATTGTTATAGAAAAGAATGTCAATATTGGGAAAGCATGTTTAACCTTGCCGAATACATAAAAATAAAAATTTACAATATTTTTTTTAATGTTTTTTTTGTAGTTTTTAAATAAACTTTACACGACAGTATATTTGAAATTAAATTTTTGAACAAACGTTGCACATCTTCATGTTTGCACGTTGTAATTTTCAACTTCCTGTAGGGTAAGTTATTATTTCTATTAATTGATTTTCGAAAAAAGGTACTTTCTATACCATAAAGACAATATCTCAAATTTGATGTCTCATTTGCATAAGTCATTATTTATAAAATATCATCAGAATATATTTTTTTAGATAATACAGATAATAAATTATTTATGCACTTTTTAAGTTGAAAATTTAGTTATTTAGTTATAAAGCAAATTTGAAAACATATATACATAATATTTTGTCTACTCATTATTTGGATTTTTACCCGTAGGTAGGATAAATACATGTCTGATAATAAGAACAATATTAAGTATTTAAAATATAGAGTATATGGCACAAATGTGACAACAAGAAGGAAAGGCAATAATTCTTCAAAAAGGAATAATTACACAATTGTTTTCTTAACTAGTCTAGTTTCTTAAGTATGATTAAGTTATAATGATATTATCATATTCTAAAGATATATAAATAAATTGAAGGAATTATACAAAAATGTATCCATCTTTCTGTACTCATAAAATAATATCTTATACTTTGCTATACGAACAAACATAATAATTTGAAATTATGGGTCCAATTCTCCGTGTTTTTTTTGGCAACGCTATCTTAGAGTCCTTTCGCCATATGAATTGGTAGTAAAAACTGTCAAAGTGATATTTAACCTCACAAGCTCAAAACAAAGAACATTATTATAATCTGATGTGCCATTGATAATGATAACCCTAACATAAAGTTGGGTTTCATGTGTAAAACGCCTGATCACACTGCAAATACATATTTTTTGACAGTTTTTACTACCAAATCATATGAAGAAAGGATCGTAGCATAGCGATGTCGCAATATTTCTATTTTCTCTTAGAGTTTTTCCCTGAATGTGAACAAAACATTTATTAAATCGTAGTAGTTGATAGCCTTTGTTTTACTTATCATTATATATAAATTCGAATTGCATTTCTCTTTTAACATCATACAATAAACAATCTTTATTTTATAGTACATATTATGATTATAATAAGTTCATTTTGTTTAAAGTTGGAAACAAAAAAACATCCAAAAGCAATTGTTTCGTCAACAAAAATATTTTTAAATCATTCAAATCGGATGCTTATTTCTCTCAAAAACTGCCACTTTTGGCACATTTAGCAGCGTATCCTCGAAATGGCTGGACCTGTCTCTGCCCAAAAACCAATTACAACATCTACCAATCTTTACAAATTGAATGATTTTTATATCATTTAAGTCACTCATAACACGATTTCTATTTTTACTTTTTGCTCCGTATCTCCGAAACGGTTGGATCTGCCCTTGCAAAAACTAATCAGCACATCTCCCTATCAATAGGAATCGAATGTGTTTTGAACCATTCAAATCGGTTGATGCGTTCGGCCGAAAACGTGGACGAAAATCTGTACCCATTCATACATACACACACACCCACATATCAATTTTTTTAAATTATACCAAAATGTTCAGAAACCTTAAAAACGTGAAGATATACAAACATTTTCATTTTCGATTTTGGACCCTACGCGAAGTTAAAAATTGACGCATAATCATTGTATGTTTACTATCCCTGATTTTGAATATGAGTTTGATGCGAGTGCTCACAGATGAGGCTACTTTTTATCTTGCATTTTAAATAGTTGCATGCATTTTGTAATGCTATTTTTATCTTTATTCTAATAAAAATATAAATAAAATAATATAGTTATAACAACTATGGCAATAATAATCTTGGCAGAGCGGAACTATTATTACACAATATGTATTATTGATTTATTTACAGAGCTAACAAGCAAACCTTGAACGGAGTGCGTGTAATAAAGAGAATCGTGCACTCTGCGAAGTCTAAACAATTGGAATCGATTTGATTATGATGGCAAAAAAGTTCCATTCATTTCAACTTGATAAAGTTCTAAATATACATTTCATTTTAAAATATCAAGATGCATTCATAAAATCGTATGCTTAAGTAGCAATCATCGCTTCGTTGAAACTAGTTACCACTTGAACGATTTTTATCATCGTTTTCAATATTACCTAACAAAGAATTATTACGTAGAGTCAAGGTTAACCAGATAAATTGTTATGTTTATTCTTTATATTAAATCCCATTAGAGATGAACCATCTACAGAAAACCTTAAATATTTGTTCAATCCTAGTTGCAAAATATTGCGTTATGTGTTAAAACAATAATTTTTATAAGAAGTTATTTTCAACGTAATTTTTGTATATATAACTTCAAAACAATGAAGGTTCAGTTGAAGGTTGAAAATTAAGCAACCTGTTCTGCACAGCGATTTATAAGAAAAATAGTTTCGAACAGTTTTTATTAAATATATGTGTTTTTTAATAAAATAATTATATTTTTCACTGCTGGAGTTCTGATCCAAGCACGGGTTTTACACAACTTGAGATCAATCAGTAGTGATGTCAATTTTCACTTGAAAATGTAGACCCGTATATGATTACAAATAAAATAGCAATTCAAGGTTATTCTGCTGCAATATTACAATTAGAAAGGACCACCGTTGGGTTGCCTTAAGAAGTGAATGAAAATATAAATCTCAGTTAGTAAAGATAATCATAGGAAAGTTTATTAATTCTAAAAAATAGGTATCGCTAACATATTATAAAATACCTAGGGCAAAAATTTCTTATATGCAAGTCAAATATATTGACAATATTCCTCATACGTGATAATAAGATTCTATAGGTTTTTATATCATTACTCATTTTTTTTATCATGAAAGTATATAGCATTTTATCATTTTTCATTCCTGAATTAACGCCATCTTTTGATGATATTTGCAAAAGAGGGTTTCTCAAAGTTGACCACTTTTAAAATATTAAATTCGTAATTCAACAAAAAGTCTTAATCTTTGAGAACCTTGAGCAGTTGTGTCACTATTTTTGCATTTATTCCTAGCCTAGAATTAAATAAACAAAATCAATAAAAATTAACGACAATAACTGAAAAATTTTCATAATTTGACCAAAGTCATGGGTTGCACATCTAATTTTCAAACTTCATGAGTTAATTTGTGTCGTGATAGTTATAATCAATACTATCACCTCGTTTCCGTTTGACGTTGTGTTCTGGGACACCCTGTACTATATGTACAACTATATATTTTTAATTATTTCAATAAGTATTAGGATATTATATCTAAAATATAACATATTTTACTAATTTTAGTCAAAATTGTTCATTCTATTAGAAACACGTGTAACCCTGACCGAAAAGATTTCATTTAATTTATCTTGATCTGGAGCAGTCAACCTTCTTTACGTAGTGCAAGGTCTTCTGGTGGAAATATTCGAGAAATAATTAAATGTTCACTTTACTTATTATATATTTTGCCAGCGTTATTGGTAATATTAATATCAAACTAGTGGGGCATGGTATCGTGCCCGCAAATTGTTGAAACTTCTTCTACCAATTTTTTTTTTTAAGATTCAATTTTATTTTAGAACTCCGAAAAAATTCAATTTTTGAGATTTTTAACATTTTTGAATAAATTTACCTTTTTGAAATTTTTTTTATACATTGAAATATTTTGGAAATTTTGAACCTTTTATCAAAGCAATCGCAATACTGCTGCGTAGAACCGAAATATATAGAAGCGCGTGGGCGACTCGTCGCAGTATTACGGATAAACATTGGTACGAAGCGCATAGGAAAGTAAACAAAATTTGTTTTTATTATTAAAATATCTATAAAATATGTGATAATCTAATCCGCCAAATGGCATATTTTTTCACTTTTTTTATTGGATCTCCGAAACCGCTAGACCTATCTTCCCAAAAATCAGTTCTTCATTTCGTCAATACAAATAAAATGTTTTCTGAATTATAGAAATCGAACACTCTGTTCCCTCAAAAACTGAATTACCATTTTTGGCTTTTTTGCCCCGTATTTTCGAAACGGCTGGACCTGCCTCTGCCAAAAACTAATCAGCATGTTTCCTTATCAATAGGAGTCAAATGTTTTTTGAATCATGCAAATCGGTTGAAGCGTGTTCCCGAAATCGTCGACAAAAATTTGTATCCGAACACACATACGTCCATTTTTCCTAAAGTTTGCCAAAATGTTGAGAAAACTTTGAAACGTAAAGATATATAAAAATTTTCATTTCGATTATTTTTACTTTCCGTAGGGTAAGTTATAGTAATCGCAAAATCTATCAAATCAACTCTGAATAATAAACGTTGTAGTAAACTTTGCATACAAACTATAATTGATATCTCTTGCACCTCACAAAATTGGTGTCGATCAAATGTCTACTAATAATAAATAGACTTTTTATTATAGATAGCATCATTTATATAAAAGCATAAGCCAATTATCTCAATTCCCTATAATCTATTAATGTAAAGTACTTTCCATGCAAGGTGAGCGGCTGCAAAACGGTTCAGAAACATATTACTAGATCGATCTCAATGCTAATTAAATTAATATGAAGTGGATATGAAAAAAAACTTCTCTGCGAAGAATTATGACGCGCTTATTAAATGACGATAGTTGGCAAAAAATATGTGACATCTGATTCATAATTGTATCTATGTAAACTTTAGTCCAAACAACAACTAAACAATGCGATTAGTATGTACTTTGATCAACATCTGAGTCACGGAAATATCACGAATGAAATTTTAAACAAGAATACAAGAATTAAGATATTCAAATAGATAAAATTCATGATTACTATGTTGATTTAAACACACAATCATACAGTATAAATGTCTGACTTAGTGTTTGAAAAATCGGGCTTTAAAATACTTTCTAACTTCGAATAAGTGGATTTTTGCGCAAAAGTTATGGACTTGCCTCCATAAGGTTTCATGTTCAATTCCCGCCTCGAACAACCTGATGTCAGCGATATAATTTGTAAACTTATTGCTGGAACGTCCCGTACCGTAACGAAATGTTCGAGGATATCTCATATTTATAAAAATTATATAAACTGAACTGCAAAGTTGAAAACATTTGTTTAAAGTATATTAGAACTTAAGTCAGAATTACAATTAAAATCTGAATTATTTTCGATATACAAAAAAATATTCAAAAAAAAAAAAATAGAAAAAAAAAAGAAACATTTTTTTCCAAAAGCAATTATTTTGTTAAAACAAGCAGAAAGTTCTTTAAATCATTCAAATCAGACGCTTAGTTCTCTCAAAAACTGTCATTTTTTGCACATTTAGCTCTATATCTCCGAAATCGCTGGACCTGCCTTTGGCAAAAACTAATCACCACTTCTCCCCGTCATTACGAATTGAATGTTTTTTGGATCATTCGAATCCGATGCTCCGATCTCTCAAAAACTCGATTTCTATTTTCTACCTTCTTTGCTCCGTATCTCCGAAAGGGCTGGACCTGCCGTTGTCAAAAACTAATCAGTACATCTCCCTATCAATAGGAATCGAATGTTTTTTGAACCATTCAAATCGGTTGATCCGTGCGCCCGAAAACGTGGACAAAAAATTGTATCCATACAAACCTTCAAAACGTGAAGAAATGTAAAAATTTTCAATTTCGATTTTTGGACGATTACAATAACTTAACCTACGGGAAGTTAAAAATATTGATCTAAATATAATTTCAAGTAAAAATAGCTTTTTATTGCAATTAGTAAGGACGACCATTATATTGCCTTCTAATAACGTTCAAGAAACATTTTAATTAATAAGGTTGCTTTTTAAAAATAATAAACCTACAATAATTCGTGAATTCTATAAAAATAAGGATTGTTTGCAACAACTTATGGAACACACCTAAGCCTGACTGTTGTTCAAAAAAAAAATGAATAAATAAAAATGTTAAATAAATTCATTATTCTCTGATATTTCAGACAGCAAATATTTTCGCATACCTAAAGTAAATTTTGATATATGCGAAAATGAAAAAAATATTATAAGAGTAAAAAGACAATAAAAACTAAATATAAAATGGCAATAAGCAAAAATTAAATACTGCATGTAAACTAACAATAAGCGAATACGTTTTGCAAGTTGAAACTAATTTATCTAATATATATTAATATGTTAAATATTGCAAGCGAGGCAAGTGTTGACTTACTAATTTAACAGTAATTTTTTTAAATGATATTTTAATTTAGAAAAAAGTAAATTTTAATAAACAAGCAACAATATTTGTTTTATTTGTTAATTTAATTATAAACTTCTCGTAGGATGAGTTATTGTAATCGTCCAAAAATCGAAATTGAAATTAATTAATTTTTGCATTTATTAGAAAAAAATGGTTTTATGTGTTCGTGTGTGTGTGTGCGCGCGTATGTATGGATGCAATTTTATGTCCACGTTTTCAAGCGCACGGATCAACCGATTTGAAAGATGTAAAAAATATTCGATTTTTATTGATAGGGAGATGTGCTGATTAGTTTTTGGCAAATACATGTCCAGCCGTTTCGGAGATGAAAAGCAAAGAGTACAGTAAATGGAAATTGAGTTTTTGAGAGAACAGAGCATCCGATTTGGATGATTCAAAAAGCATTCAGTTCGTAATGATGGGGAGAATTGTTGATTTGTTTTTGGTAAATCCGATTTCAATGATTCACAAAAATTTCTGCTTGCATTGGCGAAACAATTGCTTTTGGGATTTTTTTAAGTAAAAAATTAATTTTTTTTTTTTTGAAAATAATTCGGATTTTAATTTTAATTCTGGCTACAGTTCTAAAGCTCACTTATATACTTCAAATAAATAATTTTAACTTTGCAATTGAGTTTATATAATTCATATTTGATAATTTTGTTTATTTACTTTTCTGTATTACATATATCAACGTCCTTGCTCAATTCATAAGCTCTTATATTTTGTCTATAAAATTTGAATAATGAAAGTTATAGTATTAATAATGATCTATTTAAAAACATTTAACATTCCTCAAATATTTCGTTACGGTACGGAAAGTTCCAGCAATTTGCCTTAAGGCACGATGCCATACATACTAGTCTTGTTTTAAATTTACCGCAGGGTAAGTTAGAGTAATCGCAAAAAATAGAAAATAAAATTTTTTTCATATCTTTACGTTTCAAAATCTTCTGAACATTTTGCCAAACCTTATAAAAAATGGATGTATGTGTGTTTCGTAGTAAGTATGCGTGTATGGATAAAAATTTTTGTCCACGATCAACCGATTTGAATGATTTAAAAAACATTCGATTTCTATTTACTAGGAGAAGTGCCGATAAGCTTTTTGCAAAGGCAGCTCCAGTCGTTTTGAAAATACAGGTCAAAAAGTTAAAAAAGTATTTATTCGGTTTTTGAGAAAACGGAGCGTCCGATTTTAATGATTCAAAAAACATTATTTTTTGTAAATATATATAATGGTCATCAGTGATGACTCATCACCCAAATATGAGATAAAATTTACAGTATTTATAATATTGATCTAAAAATATTTGAAACAATTGTTTTAAATCATTGATCAAACTTTATTTATTTTTATTCCTCAAAGGTTTAATTCGGTACGAGAAGTTTCAGCAACTTGCCTTAACGCACAATGCCATACACCACTAGTTGTTATCCAAAACTTTAAGAATTTCAAATTGAGATTTATAATATTACTGGTAATAAAAAGATTTAATATTACTGGTACTAACTATCAGTTAAATCTTAATTATTACTAATACTAGTTACCAGATTTGGGACCAAATCCATTCCATTTCAAATTTTAAAGATTCCATTTTAAATTTTGATTATAGAAAATATCAGCTGTTTTTTGTCGAACTTCAAAAATCATTTAATAGAATTTTAAATGCTATATTTATAAAGGATTATCAAAAAGCCAATATTGCAAAACACTTTAGAAGAACACATGGAGCTGTAAGCAGATACAAAAATAAAATTGCATTGAAGATTTGATGATCCATACGGTCAAATCTTTAAAAAATGTATTGAATTCCATATGCCAAGTTCAGAATTATTTTGAATAAAATAAAAATGTTTCCACACTATAAAAAAATATATACAAATAATGCATATTTTATAGTTCACTTATAAGATACCGACCTTTGGATTGGGCTCCTTCATTTGAATTCTTTTTATGAAATCGCTTATGATATTATTGCACAACACTTTCTATTTCGTACCTATAACTTTCTTTTTATATCAAACTGAAAACCAATAAGTTTGATTAACCGTGAATGTTTTGAACAATCATATTTTTTGAACTTATAATAAATAAATTTATTGCTCTATCAAAATGTAGAGATTAAAATAGTGATGACTTTAAAAATGTTATAATAATAATTTTTATCTTTCGATGCGCGTGTTTTTTCCGTTGTTAAGAAACGCGACGTGCACCGCACAAACGTCTTTCGCACACTGACTACGCTTGATAACACTCGTTGGTTTTATATTATACTCATGTCGATAATTTGTTTACTGCAATTTTCTATCAATTAGTCATTATAAATCATATTAATAAGCCTTTAAATTATTAGCGAACTATATAACAAACTAGTGGGACGCATGGCATCGTGCCTTAATGCAAATTGCTGGAACTTCCCGTACCATAATTAAACATTCGAGGAATAAAAATAATCGATAATAATTATTTTAAAGATTTTCAAATGGATTATTTATTATAAATACAAACTGTAAATTTTAAAGTGCTTTTCAAATTGGGCGATGAGCGTATTTTATAAACAACTTATGTGTACGTTTACAAAAATCCATTTTTTTTAATTTGATTTTTTTCATAATTTAGATTTTTTTAGATAATTCAGAATTTTTTTTTCAGAATTTTAAAATTTTTTTAGAAGTTTAAAATTTTTTTGGATTAAAAAAAAAAACGTTTTTTTAAATATATATTTTGAAAATATGGAAACTAAAATATTCGATTTTTTTTTTAATTTTCGAAATACTCTCAAATATTTGTAAGAAATCAATTTTTTTTAAATTTTTCAAAATTTAGTTTTCTTTTTAAAAATGAAGAAAAATTTCGAACATTTGAATTTTTTGAAACTTAGAATTTTTTTGAAATCTTCGATTTTTTTTTGAAAATTTTCAAAATTCCCAAAATTCCTGTAAATGCATTTTTTGCATACCATCTACTTAAGCAAAATGTTTTTTGAATTAATCTAATCGGATAATCCGTTCTCTCAAAAACTGCTTAACCGTTTTTACACCCTTTGCGCTCCACACGTCCGAAACGGCAAAATTGCCTTTTGCAAAAACGAATTTTTTAATCATACAAATCAGATATTCCATACTGTCGAAAATGTCGAGTACATTCGTTTGCGCGATATAAAAAACTTCAAAATTACAAATTAAAAATCTTGTTACGGAACTCAAAAAAAATTACAAAAAATGTGTACACAATATTAAAATTTCTATAAAATATCTGATAATTTGTTGTGCGTATGTCCAATAAACATTTTTGATCGCCAAATGACATTTTATTAACTTATTTTTATTGCGAGTCCATAACCGCTGGACCTGCCTTCCCAAAAATTTTACCAGTTGTTCATTTTGTCAATACAAGTAAAATGTTTTTGAATTATTAAAATCGGGCGCTCCGGCCGAAAAAAAAATACTTTTTTCAAAAATGAATTTTTAAAGTTTTTTTTTTTCAAAGCTGCGTAGCTGTTTCAGATGCAAAATATCGAAGCGCGTAAGCACCGCGGCGTAGTCTAACGGTTAAACATAATAAATCTTGGTAAGGAATCCCTGAAAATGCCGACATTTGTACGTTTAATTGAAATCTCTATAAAATATCTGATAAATTGATGCGCATATATAAATTGATAATTTTTGGGGAAATGGATTTATTTTCTTTGGATCTCCGTAATATCTGGACCTTTAATATTCTTTCGAAAATACGTTTTACTAACTTGGACTCTTAAATTAAGCAAATTTGATTTGTACAACATTAATACAGGTGGAACTGATATAATAATCAGAAACATTATTAAGCACTACCAAACCGATAACATTTCAATAACCAACTCAGAATTAAACTATATTTGCAATTTACTGTCCACCAAAGCACAAAATTACTTATGTACAATTTAACATTTAGTTACTAAACTTATTACTGCGGGGACTACAATTCAAAGTATACTTTTATCAAATCCAAGAGTAAAATAAGCGATATCTATATTACACTTCGTTAAACAGTCATTTAAACCCCTATATTTGGTGTCTATAAATTTTAAAACTGTCTCTAAAAGCGCAAAAATCTTGCCAAAATTAATCCTCTCAACAGCCAGAGTATAATTCGAAATATTGCCTGCTATATTAGAAGTTTTATTAAAAATTTATATATTATATTATCGTTTAGATGGTGTATTTCAATCCACTGCAATGGGCCCGCAAATTTTCTTTTCGCCGCTGTGGGCACCTTGAAAGTTGCCGTGGACTCCTGGGGATCCACGTGGACCACTTTGGGAATCACTGATCTAAATGAATTCAGGTTTTTGTACAAAATTGTTCATATCATTTTTAATTTTATTATCTATTATAAAGACTCAACTGATCATCACATAAAACTGATCAACATATATTTCAATAACTTCTTGTCTCTCTTTCCATCGCTTAAGCAAAAACGATGGTCTTGCAAGACCATCAGCCGAGCTATATCTTTATAATTTGCAGATGAATTCTGAACTGGATTTGAAAATTTAACTATAGTGGGTTGCATGGGATCGTGCCTTAAGGCAAATTGCTGAAACTTCCCGTATCTTAAGTAAAAATCTTGGTACGGAACCCAGACAAATTTACACAAAATGTGTACACAAAAAATAATTTTTGGTACGGGAAGTACCAGCAATTTGCCTTAAGGCACGATGCCATGCGCCCCTAGTGGCATTAAGTTATTCAAATCTGTAGA